>NC_135231.1:1160157-1512657 GCF_052324685.1 Brachyhypopomus gauderio | reverse complement strand
TTACGCCCTACACGGACGCAGGGCCAACGCCCGCTGCAGCCTCCTCACCCAGCTTACTGACGGGCTCTAGCGCCACCTGCTGTAGTGCCTCGTCTTAATGACACAGATCCATTGCCCTCTCTCTCTCTCTCTCTCTCTCTCTCTCCCTCCCCCACGCAGGGTCTGCGGAAACCCACGCTGGACGAGATCGACCACGGGCGCAACGCCATCGTGACGCCCTCCCTGTTCGGCAGCGCCCTGGAGGAGATCATGGAGAGGCAGGGCGAGCTCTTCCCCCAGCGCAGGCTGCCCTGGGTGCAGGTGCAGCTCTCTCACTGCGTCCTGGCGCTGGGCGGTGCCCAGACCGAGGGCATCTTCAGGTGAGCGGCTCAGCCGACCAGGCAGCGGTGGCTGGCTGGGGACTTTAGGCAAGTCTGGCCAAGAGAACAGCAAAGGGACGCGCCAAACTACAGCACCGAATCACAGTCACGAACTACAGCACCGAATCACAGTCACGAACTACAGCACCGAATCACAGTCACGAACTACAGCGGCAATCTAAAGTGCCAAACTGCAGTACGAAACTACAGCATCAGACTGCAGTGTCAAAAGACAAACTACAGGGCCAAGCTACAGCTAGGCTGCGATTGCCCCCAGCATCTTAGTGCCGATTAAAACCTCCCACAGCGGTACAACCAAGAGAGCTGGCAGTGTAATGAAGAGTTAAGTAGTTCTCCTCCACAAATGTTTAGTCAGTTATACAGCTCCAACAAAATCCAGTGACTAATGCCCCACACCACTCTTGTGGCCCCCCACTGGTAGTCTGATGGCAGGGTGGTCCCCACCAGCACTGTTTGTCCAAACAAATCCCTCTCTGTTTGACGCTTGGTAAATGGAGGAATAAAATCAATTGCGTTAACCGTTTAAACAGAGAAGTATGTTTGTGTGTGAGGCCAGCTGATATGTGTGGGTCTTTTTTTATCAGGCTTGGTTTTGCCTTAATGAGCATCATAGCCAAAGAAGCCTAAATTACAGTGCTGTCTCTATTCTGAGCTGTGGCAGGGATGAGAACACAATGGACCATATTTATCAGACTTCTTGGAACCGTGAGAGCTGATCCAGGGTCAGTTCTTGCCTTTTTACATCCCACTGACTGCAGAGATATAAGATGGAGAGACCTAAACTCGTGTGTGTGTGTGTGTGTGTGTGTGTGTGTGTGTGTGTGTGTACAGGCATGGAGCAAAGACAAACACATTCTTTCCATCTCTCCCTATCCGTGTGCTGATACTCTGTTGTTATGATGCCCGTGACCAGTGTCAGTCCTCCCAGGAACATTGTTACTGGCGGCTTATTTTGCATCAGCTCGGGCAGTTTTGAGCAACACCCCACATCGAAATGTTTTCCGTTCGATCTTCTCGCTAGTGCCATTGTGTAGCAGCAGGGTGGTGACCTTCGTCCCACGAAAGAGACAGAGACAGACTGTCTGTCTGAGGACTGGTGTTGCAGTTGACATCCTTATTCCAGTGAACGATTCAGAGAACGTGTGGTGCATCCCACACTGGGAAAATGTCGCATATATGTGCACCCATATACAAAAAATAATGTTCGTATCAGGCCATGTCTTGTACCATTCTAAGATCAATTATCAATGGCAGATTGCTTGCTGTAAACTAGTGCCACCTACTGGCAGGTGATTGTCACAAAATGACAAACTTTAGCACTAACCAGTTCGTATAATAAGTGGTGCTTTTATACTGCAGGGTACCAGGAGACATTGATGAAGTAAATGCCCTCAAACTTCAGGTGGACCAGTGGAAAATTCCAGAAAACCTCTCAGACCCTAATGTCCCAGGTAAACTGATTATTATAAACTTTAATTATTTGATAGTGATCTAATCACAGACTTGCTATGTGTTTTCTGACCTCTGTTTTCTTTTATATGCGAATATCTATCTAAATAAATTCTACATTTATCTTCATTTGAACAGTGTGGAACAGTACGAGTAATAGAAATCTCTCTCTCTCTCTCTCCCCTCCCTCTCTCTCTATCCCTCTCTGATCCCCTCTCTGTCCCTCTATACCCCCCCATCCCTCTCTCTCCCCCCTCCCTCAGCGTCTCTGTTAAAGTTGTGGTACAGAGAGCTGGAGGAGCCCGTGATTCCTCAGACGTTCTATAAACAGTGCATCAGTCACTATGAGGATCCCGAGGCGGCCATCAGCGTAGTGCAGTCCTTACCAGAGCTCAACAGACTGGTGCTCTGTTATTTCATCCACTTCTTACAGGTATCTCGAACCACCCAGCACACACACACACACGCACACACACACACACACATTATTAATCCAGACAATAATCACCACCCTTAGACCACATACATCCTGTCCAGTACTACTTCCTTGCCCGCAGGTGTTCGCCCAGCCGGTGAACGTAAGCAAGACCAAGATGGACGTGAACAACCTGGCCATGGTCATGGCCCCCAACTGCCTGCGGTGCCAGTCGGACGAGCCTCGGGTCATCTTCGAGAACACACGCAAAGAGATGTCCTTCCTGCGCATACTCATCGTGCACCTGGACACCAGCTTCGTCAAGGACCTCATCTGACCCCTCAGCACTGACCTCTCACCCCTCTGCTCATCCAATCAGCACCGAGCCGCCTGTCTCTCTCTCTCTCTCTCTCTCTCGTTGGGACTCAGAGCCACGGTCATGTAACCTATAACGAATCCTTGTTCGCTCGCCTCTGTCTTTCTTAGCTTGGAGAAGAGAACGAGACACGATGCTGATGTCTTAAACAAAGCTTCTCCTGGAAACGGCCATTGGATTTCTCTGACGGCTGTGCGCTTTCTGACCCACCCAGAGATCCGGCTGACGTTTGCAGTTGGATTCACCGGCAAGTTAATTCTGTGGGAATCTTCACCAGGAATCAGCAACTGCTGAACCGATTCAGGAGCGAGCGATGCTGCCCAAACTCTGTTTATCACCGATTCAGCACCTCCATAGCTGCCTCATGGTGGAGTTTGTGAAGTGGATCATACATGACTATGAAGAACTCTGAACAAAACAGATGGGGTGTTCGGCTGCTTGGACAATCGCTACCAATTCTGTCCTTTCTGAAAAGTAGGGTTTGGATGTCAGTTGGGGACAGCCATGTTGCCTTTCTCTCTGGTCCTAAAAGATGTCAGTGGTCATTTAATGTGGTGTAATCATGTGAAAGCTGGAGAGACCTTTCTGCTTAGTTTAAATGTTGAGCATGGAGGGGGGGGGGCATCGGCCTACCAACATCCCCCCCGCACCTGAGCCTGGCTCCTCTCTCCACCTGAGACAGAACGACTAGGCCAGCCTGCTATATTTAGCTCGTAGCAGGTCAGTGGAAAGGCATGTATTCAGTAGGGACTCCTCATTGTTGATAGTTATTCAGAGCAGCATGGCTACTGAGTAAATGCCAATTGAGAACGTTTTACTGAGGCTCATGAAAACCTTGGCAAGCTTGATTCCGTTGGCATTGGTTGGGAAGTGTGTTTTCTTATTGCGCTATTCCCCGAAGTGTTAAACGGAGGTTGTTGGGGGGGGATTGCATATTTCTGAAGAGCAGTTATGGAGAGATACAGGAGGAGTGTATTTAGCTCAGTGGTCTAAGTTTGGGGTTTAGTGTCCAGTGTGGGGCCTGGGTGGCATGTGGTTTTGGCAAGAGGCTGCGCTAGAGTGCCTTTGCTCATGCACACATACACACACACACACACACACACACACACACACACTGCGTCCCCCACTTCTATTTTAAAGCTTGGGGGCCTCAAATGAGTCAGTTCCACCAGCCTGGAGATAGCTGCTTGTCCAAGCCCCACTCCAACGTTGCCATAACTGGACGTCTGGGTCCTGGCGCACCAGACAGTGTGCTGTCAGACGTTTCCAGCAGCCCCAGACGTCTCCCACACCACTGCTGGGGAGAAGGCGAGACAGCTAACCCAGCCGGGGCCCCGCGGTCGAGAGAACCTCTCCAGCATTAATCGCTGACTTAGCAGGAGCACTTCAGGGCATTGCTTCCACAGCCGTACATCTCTGTGGCCCATGCTTTCTGAAGCGCAACGAGCAACCTGATTGGACGACGTAATACAGCGCCCGCCCCTTGGGACAATGGAAAGGCTCCGCCTTCTTAGAGGTCAAAACAGCAGGTTCATGCCACTGGAACGTCTCTCTTTTGATGTACATGTGAACATCCGTGCTCTCCAATACTTAATACGTGTTTCTCCCACTTCATACTTCTTGAGTCTGTTCAGGTTTGTGTGTTATATCTTGCTCTGATTATAATCCCCCCTTTCTTTTGGGCAATCATGTTGAACGGTGAAAAGGACTGTAGTGGAGAATCGTCACCTAGCAACTGTAAGCTGTTGACTCCCTGTCTGGGTGGCTGTCACTCCTGCAGGGACTGATGAGCTGTGACACTGAGTGTAAATCATGGCATGCGTACAACAGTCGCCGGCTGCCACGGCAACACACGCATGACGTGCCTTTCGGTTTCCATCCATGTGTGAGAGAATAAAGTCTGTACATTTGTGCAATTGTATGCAGGAGTGTCCTGGCCATGTTTTTTCTCTGCTTAATTCCTCCCTCACATACAGTCACATCAAAAAATATATATAACGACACTGGTTATCTTCTGTTGCCTAACATGGCAGTTGCTTCTGAAATATTTAGCTTATATCAGTTTCAGACCATAAGGTAAATTATGTACAGATGGTCTAAGCCCCACCAACCCCTACACTCAAACACACACACACAGTGACTCTGAAGCAGTCTTGTCTACCCATTAAGCACCACATATCTTTATGAACCCAGCTTACACAGATGTCTTAGATTTTTCCTTCACTCAGTCATGAACTCTTTGTCCATGCCGTTAAGTCATAAACTATGTTTTGTCTGTGGAAGATATGAAGACATGGCGAGAAATGTGATCAGCAAAGAAGCCCTTTGATCCATATGTAACGCTGTCAGTGTGTGGACACAGGATCTCCTTGTTCTGTGGGTCTAAACTCATGCTTTTTCATGCATGTAAAAGGATTTAAAGGTGGGGAGTCCCTGTCAGCTGTCCAGAGCTGTGCCTATAAACTCTCCCTCTGCAGCCAAAAGGTGAGACAGAATGTGTGTTTAGAAAGCATGTGGAGCGAATCGGGGGGTTTAGATGACTGACCAACACGATTCCACACTAGAAAACAACACCCAGCAAATGCCACATTTGAAAAAGATGTCAATCAACAGCAAAATGGGTGTAGGTTAAAAAAAAGGTACTTCTGGTAGATATCTGCTGCCCTCTTGTGGCCACAACCAGCTTTTTTGGGGAGCGCACATTGATTTCGCTGATTTTCTTTATAGCCAGTACTCCTGAAGCCACAAAACAAGACCCATCAGCACATAGTGAAAAAATCTAGATTAATAATGATTGCAGTCACTGGTGGTTCATACATGTTTCTTTACTCCTCATACTTCTTGATCCTGTTCAGGTTTGTGTGTTATATCTTGCTCCTTATAATCCTCCCTTTCTTTAGAGCAATAATGTTGAATGGTGAAAAGGACTGTAGTGGTTAACAATCATCTGTTACCTAACACAAATAAACTATATATATATATATATATATATATATATATATATATATATATATATATATATATATATATATATATAGATTAAATGTAAAAAATATTTTTTATCTAGATTAATTTCACTGAAATTTTGAAATTACTCTAGATTAATCTATATTAAAATGGTTCATATGCGTGCTACCCGAGTAATGACTAAAAGTCAGTTTTTGAGATAGGGTTTCTTAATACAGAGGATGCATTAGACCAGGGGCTCATCTCCTGTTTCCAAAATGCATCAATGACTGCTTGAGAAAGCTGTTCTACTTTGATACTTGAAGAAAAAAAACATGCTCAATAAAATATACTCGTGTTCAATGGTTTATTTAGTTAACATGAAAATAGTACTGTAAGCCCACATACTTCAAGAGGGCATATTCAGTCAAACATGAATTTGAAATACTGTACATTAAAAGGGGTTAATAACCTGTTTATTCAGCTAAACATGAGATTTGAAATGTAAGCCAACATTTAGTACAAGGGCTCGATAACCTGTTTTCAGTGGCAGCGACGACTCTTCCCCTGGGCCGCATCAGTGCTTGACCCACATGCTTTGTGTTTAAATGGTACTTCAGACTGGTAGAACTCCTACAATAAACGAATTCCGTGTTGCATAAGCTGCAAACAACTTTAGTCTTGTCAATGTCTCCATTAGGAAGCTTCTTAAAAATGAATTTTCCATGAAGCAAACCTGGCGGCTTCGTGGCTGCATCCATGTAAGCACACGTGCGATTTGTTGTGGTATGGTAGTCACAGGTTTGAAAACACGTTCTCGCCCCTACTGTGCAATTTGGTTAGGAATACAACCGAGCTAAACTATCAATAAACTATCTATCTAACTATAAACTATCATGTATATATATATATATATATATATATATATATATATATATATATATATATATATATATATATATATATATAATATTTATTAATTTTTTAATATCTTGTAGTCAATGTGGTGGTGTTTTTATAGCTTATCTGCTTTAAATAGTGCTGAACACCAATGGTGGGAATGTGAAACTAGACATCATAAGTTCAAATGGATATCCAGTAAAGGGGGAGCTACAGTGGGGTAACTCAAATCTACAGCTGTTTGAATCTACAGCTTGAGTGCTAGATCAAATCAACTCATCTTTTGAGAATTCATACTTATGACCTTTAGGTGGTGCTATTTGTCCACAGAGGTCCAAAGTAATCTGCTTCAACAGATTCCTTAACAGCAAATAAGATGCTGGTGTGGATGGCAAGAATATAATGAGCTAATCTGTCTTTTTTAGCTGAAAGACAAGGCTTAGCCTCACTAGCCTGTTTACATGAGATACCGCTGATCACAGTAATGTTGAACATGATTAAACTGATCACAAATATCCCATGGTACAAGCCTACAGATTAAATAGTATGAATGGTATCCTAAACTAAATATTTAACAAGCTAACATTTGTGAAAATAATATTTTTCTTCCCAATACATTGTCTCCCAGATTCCCATTTGCCTGTGAGATTTTCAAGGTACTCATAGCTGCCCTGAACATCTGTTACCTCTCTCTCTTTAATGACCCTCTCTCTCTTTATAACTATCTGACCAGACAGTCTGAATGACATTTTGATGGTATTGCTGTTTCCTAATGGGATGGATTAGTTTATCGATGCCTTGTGTTCACTTCTGGCATACAGCTTGATGTCATCCATATAGAGGGGGTTGCTGATGGTGAAGAAAAAGTACCTTAATTAATCCTCTTAAGTAGATTCCTCTCTGCATTTAACCCATCCAACTGCATTTAACACACACACACGCACACACACACACCCTGAGCAGTGGTCAGCAACCTGCAACGATGCCTGGGGAGCAGTTGCAGGGGTTAGGTGTCTTGCTCAAGGGCTTCAGCAATGGTTACTGCCTGTATCTGTGTTCACGCCTGCTAGCGCCTTGTACCCCGCTGTTATGTGCTGGGTCGTCTCTGGGGCATCCCTGCACAGCCTGCATCCCGGGGTCCTACTGATCCTGTATTCAGAACTTGTGCCTGTGCTGCCATGATTAGTGCCTCTGTGCTGTCTTTCAGTCCAGCCTTTTCCAGCCAGCAACATATCAGCCACTCCCAATAGTTGTTGGTGGTACATGCCATGGAGGGGTTTATCCACCCATGGTAGCACCAGTTCCCCCTTATTCCTCTTCTGCTTGAGTTTCTGGAGGAACTTCCTAAGCACCTTGTCACTTTGCACCATCTTCCTGGACCCTGGTGTCTTCATCCTGGACAGTGGTGTCTCTGATGCTCACTAGTCCTCAGCTGCCATCCTTACGCTTAGTGTACAGAGCGTCAAAGTACTGGATTTGGGAATGAAAACCTCTTTGCATTGTGAGGAGTTTCATTGTCTTGGCTTCAATGTCAATGGCTTCTATCTCCTCCTTTGGGAAGGTTATTACATGGGTATCTGATAACTGGTATATCATAGGTGTTGTTCTTACCATTCAGCCGGCATCTCATTATCTGCCTCACTCTATGGAGGTATTTAGCTGTGGCTGCTATCCTTGTGGCCTCTTCATGACTTCCATTTACATGTGGGATGCAAAGGTACTTGTAGCTGCCCTCAACATCTGCTATGTTGCCTTCAAATGCCCAAAGATTTTAGGCTACTTCACCACTCCCCCTTCTCACTTAAGCAAACTGAATTCAGTAGGGGAGGGCAGGAGTAGTTTGTGAACAAAATGCTTTTCGAAATTCTATGTAAGCTCTAGTAAAACATATCTCAGACATTTTTTACAGCTCAAAAAGAGGACATATCTAGGTAAAAGAGGTGTTTGGTCATCCTACATTATATAGCCTCAAGCATTCCAGTATCCAGGTGTGAATCATTGGATCATAGGGCTTCTTGAAGTGCTTGATTTCTCTTTTTAAATGTAAAACAATGTGTATTTTCTAGCTTTAAATTGAATAAAGGTGGATCCAAAGTCTTCACTTTATATATTTGTTCACTTTATATATTTGCTATGTAATACAATTTTATAATAATTTATATAATCTAGGTTTTAATGTACTTACAGATTCATAGGCTTTTTGCATATGATGCACCGACTACAATTTCTCAGTTATGGCCAACACTGCCCCTGGTGGTGTTTATTGGCGTTGCTGCTAGAGGTTGAGCCAGACGAGCGTTATTCGCAAAGGTAAACATGCACTGATTTCTATAGTATCGTAGTTTAGCGATGCTTCCAAAACGGATAGCGTCGAATATTCTTAAATGTTTTATCACCAATATAGCCTAGCTATCACCAATATAGCCTGTGGTGACTTTAAATATTATACCCAGTTTATGCAATATAGCCTATTTATCATCCTTAGAGAAACAGAATAGGCTAGACATTTAACTAGAAATGTTAGCAATTTAATGCTTCCATCGCTTCTAACGGACCATCTAGGCTGTGCTTCAACAGTTAGAGGACTGTCTGAATAGATTGGATGTGAGCTGACTGGAACACATTGCTTATAATAGAACGTGCTGGTTTAAAGTAAAATAACTGAGCGGGTGTGCATGTATTAACCAAGTTAAATGAACGTAAAATTATACTGAGGATGTTTCTTGGGGGGAATAAACGAAGAGCGCAATACCGGGAGAAGCCGAAAATGGCATCGCCCGAGTAAAATTCGGGAACTGAAGAATGGAGTCCTGGTGCGCATGCGCAGACCAACGCCACCTCGTTACCGCCGGCCTCGCTCGCGCTGCCTCGCCGGAGAAAACAAACTGCGTGGATAACAGACTCGCAGCATGCGACCTGAAGGACTCGGTTAGCACTTGGGCTTGTTTATGTAGACTTGGAAGAAAAATTCCTTGCAACGTAAGGTAAGCGTATTTTTTCGTTATGTTGCGCGAATACATGCAAATGTAGAAAACAATTTAAATTCAGGGGATTTTTTTTATTTATGATGATGATGCTATTGTGATTAAACGAAACTTGTGCCCAGTACATGTGTTCCTCTGATGCTAACCGGCACTAAGAATCAACTGCAACAAAAAAATGCAAACGGCAAGTCATTTGACAGTTGGTGACATCTGATTTAACCTGATATGCATAAAATATACGCTGCAGTCTCCGAATGACCAAATGACTTTCGTTGAAGTTGGTGTTCGTCTTCCTGAGTCATAATTACGGTAGTCCCGTGCATCGAGGAGTAGGCCGAAAGGAGGCCGCTGAGAGATTCTTATTTGACTGACAGGTGGCTGGACCTATCAGATCTCTTGAATCAGCATCCGTCAGAGCCTTCCGCCAATCAGCGTTTGCGCTAAACCGTGTGCATCGTGGTGAGCAAGCGAACAATGTAAAACGTCTAAATAGGCTAACGTATTAATAAAATCTAAATAGTCACATAAATATTTATCCAGACGTTACTTTGTGTTCATCTAATAGGACGTTTATGCGGCTGCGCCCTCCATTCGTGGCTAACCACAACACGCTAGAGCAGCTCGCAACATGTTCGCTGACAACGTTGCACCCACGTTTCTCCACTTTGCATGCGAAGTGGAGGAAAAGTTTTAAGACATGTGGCTGGTTACGTTCATTCGGTGTCTTTCGTAGCGAGTTCTTCTGCGTCTACGCGTACGAAGTGTGGCTTGCGCTTAATTTGTCGTGAATTCGGAGTTTTCTCCTAAACTCGGAGGGAGAAGGCGCTCGCCTCACAAGGTAAACAACGAAGAGGAAACGTATTGCGCGCCATTTGCGTCATGCCGCTTTCTGCCCCCTGGCCGCTGGTATAAACGCGTCTCAACAATAAGCCTCTCAAATAAGGTCTGACGAGGGTTCATCTACGATAATGTTGGGAAGAGTTAAGTGACGTTTGTTGGTCTGACTCATTAGAAACTGTGTGAACTCCTGGACGTGACAACACACACACCAGTGTTTGCCTGAGTGGCACGCGCATCAGTTGCGCGAGAGGATAAACTCGGTTATGAAACGTCTAGGGACGCTTTGCATGTTAAAATGGTCAAAATCAAACCGAAATGTACCGTTTCACGAAAACAATTAGCCGGTTTTGTTGCTTGCAAAGATATAGCTAGCTATTCTAGTCTTTCTTGACCACAATAATGATTTGATCACTATATAGGACTATGGAAATGGTTTATAGAATAAAGCGGAGTTAAGGATTTTCATTTGTTTCCTTGATTAATATAAATGTAACGAAATACATTTATATGCTGCTTTTATAATATGTAGCATACTTGACAAACCGCTCAGAACCTCGTAGGTATTAGCGAAAACTTCTATTTTGTCATAACATCTGAGTAGCTGTTATTATACAGTGGCAAACTCGTGCATTTATTTATTTATTTTTTATTTTTTTACTCGAACACATCTTTATATCCCAATTTAGGGCCCTAGATTCCTATTAGGACTACCCAAACCCAAACGTCTATTTTTTTTTACTGTGACTGTGTGCTTGGGCAAGCTCCACCACCTGTCTAATTGCTGCTTTTGGTGATAGAGTGTGACTGCAGATCCTGATTATGAGATTTGGAGCTCAGGTCTGTGGGTAAAAGGTTCTCTGAGATACGACAGGCTGCGTCCCCTGCCACTAGAGGGCGCAAATGAGCAGAGGCTTTCTTTGTGTCGCAATCTTGTGCGTCGTCATGATGACTGGTCGCTCCCCGTTTGCTGTGATTCAGGATCAGTTTCTCTCCCCCCAGACTTGAGCTTGGAGGATTTTACGAAGCATAGCGGAACCCGATTGTAGGTTACAGTGTGACACTCTGAATTTGCTGATGTGCCATTTTACAGTTACTGTTATTTAAAGCCCTAGCTCAGGAAGAGCTGAACCTCGCCCACAGCCATCTCTAGATTACCTCTTTAGTACCCCATAACAAGCTATATATACATGATTTCTGAGCAGATAACGATAAATGATTAGCACCTTTTTATGCCTGGTACCAATATCCAGTCATTTTTAACACTAATTCATGTGTGAAGTGCAGTAGGTGTACGGTTAAAAGTATTCACATTGTCTGCATATGAAATCGGTGAGCAATTGTCATGATTCTTAATTGGGCAAAATCTATCTGATATGGAGCTGCAGCACTTTGTGTGTCGAGGTCAATGAAAGTGGTCTGTGATTTATTTGTTTGTTTTATTTGTTTTGGACCAAGTCTGCTAAGTGTTTAGCGACTCCGGTTTTGACTTACAATATTAAACCCAGCATGTTCTATGAATATCTGGCAGGTGTGTGTTTTATATGCATTTGGTGTGTGTGTGTGTGTGTGGTTACTTGTGTTTATGGGTGAGTGTGTGTGGGTGTATGAATTGCTGAGTGCCAGAGAGTGGGGATTAGTACTGTTGAGTTGAAAGGAAGAACATCTCTCACAGGCTCGGCTGTGTCCTGTGGGTCGGCGGGAAGCGCCCAGCATGACTAAGACGCCCCCTCACCGTCGCGGGATCACGTTTGAGGTTGGGGCGCCCCTGGAGGCACGGGACAGCCTGAAGAACTGGTTAGTGTTTCGTTTGCTTCATCTCTCCCTCTCAACCCTCCATCCCTCCCTCCTTCCCTCCCTCTCTCCTCCCTCCTTCCGCTTTTAGGAGCCCTGAGTCAGGCACAGCTGCCCGAGCCTCATCGCCCTGCTCAGCATTCTACACCACCCACACACCCGCCTGTACACCCACCCGCCTTATCCCCCCCATCCACACACCTGCCCACACACCCACCCACCTCATCCCCCACCTGCACACCCACCCGCCTCATCCCCCACCTGCACACCCACCCACCTCATCCCCCACCTGCACACCCACCTGCACACCCAGGCACCCCCCCCCCCCCCTTTCCTGTCCGCCAGACGATGGGCCGTGTGACATCAGAAGGACTCAGTTAGAGAGAGAGAGAGACAGAATCGGACAGATCAACAGTCAAATAGAAGTCTTGTGTGCACAGGGAGGCCATTTGAGACTTGAAGACTAATCTCCAGTGGATCCTTACGACAGAATGTTCCATATCAAATATTTAAAAAGGCATATGAAACGAGAGACATGAATGAAAAACCAGATGCTTCAGTAAACATTCTCGTAGTTTAAAAGACAAAAGATATGTGCATCATATATGTATAAAGCTTTATTTTTATATGAAATCAGAGTGTATAAGGAGGATATCCCCCACCCCTTCATATTTTGCAATCATCAGAAGAAATGCATTAGGAATATTTGGTCACGTTAAACCCATAACCATGTATTTTAAGTCAACCGGTCTACTCTGGAGGGCTCCCTCTGGTGGGCCAGGGAGACCACTGCAACGATCAAGTGTAATAACGGTGTCCGAAAAGTTTTGCTCTGCAACTCAGCTACACAGCTGTAGTATGCTCAAACAGTTTTGCACCCATTCAAGACCCTTGCAATCACAAATTCACTTTCATTGGCCACAGTCTTTTTTCATCATATCTGTGATCGACCTTCCAGTGCCTGATGATTTAGATCCATGACAAACAGCCCTTACAGATATACACTGCCTTGGGTTTTGCCATTTTGTAAAAAAAAACATTATTATACGTTAACTGCTTGAACTGACTGTCGGAGAGGAATCAACCAAACATCCTAAAAGGGTTTGGTGGACTTATTGGTTGTAGCTTTGGAAAATGGAAAATGATTTTGGAAAATTAGAGTTTTGGGAATCTTCACTAACAAAATGGACTTCACTCCCTGTTGTGACTGTGCAGGTATCCTGCCACCATTGAGAAGATCAACCACGAGGACGAGAAGGTTCTGATCCACTACAGGCAGTGGAGTCATCGCTATGACGAGTGGTTCGACTGGAGCAGTCCGTACCTGCGGCCCGTGGAGCGCATCCAGCTGCGGAGACAGGGCCTGCGGGACCACGACGGCGCTCCGGTAACTGCCTCCTGTTCTGTCCATTCACTCAGGTTCACACGGGCAGTGATCCTACTGACGTTTGTCTTTGGTTTCTTTAGGGCTTTCTTACCAACCAAAAGGTTCTAGCATGCTGGTCGGACTGCCGATACTACCCTGCTAAGATCCTCTCTCGCAATAAAGATGGTGCGTTGTAACTAGGGGTCTTTAAAACATGAATATAATTTTTCTCCAGTGCGTCTAGTGAGTTATTGGAATTGAATTTACCATTAGCCTTACTGGTTGCTTTGCTTTGTCTCAGATTCGTACACGGTGAAGTTCTTCGATGGTGTTGTCAAGAGCGTGAAGGGAATAAAGATCAAACCTGTCCGAAAGGAGGTGAGAATCTGTGCAGATTCCACATTCCACGTCAAGGGTGATGGAACAGGAAGATGAGAGTTGTAAATATCTGTATTGTAGTTGCTACTGTGTATTATGTTTATTTGTTGTCGTTGGTCTCAAAAGGTACTGTGAAATAACTGGGTCACACACACGGTTCAGACAAGTGGGTCCTGCAGAGATGGGCTGGTATAACGGCTCTTTGTGTCTCGCAGAGCTCGGACAGGGCGAGATCACAGGGCCGCAAGAGGGGGCCCCCGGGGAAGGTCTGGAAACCCAAAGAAAATGGCACGGGTAGAAAGGGCGGCCACCACAGCGATCATGACAACGACTCTGAGGAGGAGGAGGAAGAGGAGGAGGAGGAGGAGGAAATAGCCAGTGTGGAGCAGGGTCCTGCACAGCCCTGCGAAGCCGGAGACGAGACGGAGAAGGCAAACGGGACCGCCGGCCTAGGGGAGGGGTCACCCGGCCGAGGAGAGGAGTCGCCCGGCCAAGGGGAGGGGTCACCCAGCCGAGGGGTGGGGTCGCCCGGGGGGGGAGCGGAGAACAGCAGAGAGGAGGCGCCAGAGGCGGACGGAAGGGACGGGAAGGAGGAGCCCGCTGGAGCGCTTCCCAACGGCGGCCACGAGAGCGGCGGGGAGGCACCGGAGAAAGACGAGACGTCCGAAGCAGGTTCCAGTCTTGCCAGGCGGACGAGGGGCAAGGCGGCCGAGGGTAGGTCTGCGTGCACCAGTCTTCAGCTCTTTACTTCAAAAAACACACTGAGAGTAGCAGCTCACATTTAAGAGCTATAATAAACATCCTAGTAATCTTATCCCACAAATCTCTAATGGTGTGTGAGAAACACCTGCCCAAATTGTGCCTTCTGCCAGCGTTGGTTATATTTGTATGACATCTTTATAATGACAGCATTCACTGGCTGGTTCTGTTAGCGGAAATAACCCCTGCAAAAGCTCCCGGCATTCTTCACACAAAGGCTCTTTGTAACATACTTTGGAATATATGCACTAATCGAGCTGTACTCTGTGTGCTCCAGATCTGATTATGGTCAACAGGAGTTTATTTATTTATCAATTAATAAATTTTGCTGAGTCATGTGGAGTTTTGGCTTGTGTGCCTCTCTCAGGCAAAGATGCGGAAAGACCCAACGTGCCGGAACTGAGGAAGAGGCGCGCCTCCCTGGGCCAGACGCCTCCGTCCAAGAGGAGCAGAGCCAGCTCCACAGGTCCAGACACGCCGTCTCTCCCTCCGCCTCCCCTTCTCCACTTGCGCGTCACCGTAGCCGGCTCTACTGTTTAAGTCTCCACCCTGACAGTCCTGCCTCTCCAACCCTTGCAGACAGAAACGGACGATCCCAGATCAGGCACGCTAGATCTGATTCTGCGCCAGGGAGCTTGGAAGATAAGGATGGCCTCAATCAGCCGGTTGATCCAGAGGACCCTAAACCCACAGAACAAACGGGGCCGATGTCTGATCTCGGTGCGTTTGTGTTTCTGTTTGTCTGATCATGCTGGTGAGAGTTATAAAACCATCAGTTTAGGACGGTGAAGAAAGCACATGGGGTTCTGAAATGTGGAGAAATAAACGGAGTCCATCATTTCCTGTTTTTCAGCAACACTGCTTCAAAGACAAGTCCACCTTCCAACCACAAATAAATACAGCAGGGAACCATGTGAGTACCTTGGCATCTCTGCCTGCCCCCAGACACACACCCATGCTCCTAACACACTTTCCTCACCCCCAGTGTACCGGGTCATCAAGAACCAGCCTCCGCCCATCCTTTCCATCGAGCTGGACCACAACCCCTTCAAGTGCCAGGTGTCCGGCTGCACCAAGTCCTTCCGCAAAGCATCCCTCCTCCACTATCACATGAAGTACTACCACTCGGAGAGTGACCTGAGTCCCACGCACGAGGTCCAGGCCCACACCCCCGACCACCAGGAGACGCCCCGCAGGCGCCGCACCACTTCCGCATCACTAGGTGGGCGTGTGCCATAGGCCCCTAACCCCTCCCCCCCAAACAGGTGGGGACTGTGAGCCCTTTAGGTGGAACTGGAGTTGCAGCAGTAACCGGTTTCACGGTATACCACGGTATTAAAATGCACGGTTATCATACCGTGTGCGCAAGCCAGCGGAGAAACTCACCCGCGTATGCGCGACTCCGCTCCGGTTCAGCTACTCCGCACACAGCGGTGAGAATGGCAGAAGGTGCATCAGACTTTAGCCTCTTTTTTTGTTACAAAATTTGTTAACTAAAATCAGCGGCGGTGGCTCCGCCCGGGCGCGAGGGACTCGCACGCTGTCGATTCGCGAGGTCGCGCACCTTTCGAATTTTGTAACTTCGTGCGCGCCTCAGCGCAATGAACAAAGGCATGTTTGCAGGGTTCATGCACCTGTACAAGGTGGAATTCAAGCACTTGTACGGCACTTTAAACTTAATTAAGTTAAATATTTATACATATATTTGAAATAATGCGCTTTTTTAATCACTTGCGCTGTGTTTATTTTCAAAACGTCCAATCTTAACGTCTTCACGTTCTCTCATGTTTTGTCCTGGATTTACAAGAGGCTCGTATTTGTTAACGTAATACAAAAGAACAGAAATAAATCCTCTCTTTCTGCAGTATCTGGTTATATTCCAACTTGGCAGTAAAACGGACATTTTCAACAGTTGTTGATCAGACACTGACCCAGGCTTATCAGATAATAAATGATTTAAACTTAAATAATTGTAGGCCTACTGAAATCCATGATTTAGATTTCTCTAATTTTGCAGTATTTATATAAACAGGTGTACGGCTTATTTTTTTTTAAAGGAGACATTTTGTATACAATAGTTCCAGGTTTCTACAATAAATAGTTCATTGTAATTTCTTTAAGGGTCAGTGTATCTTTTAATAATATATGTAACAAACTGTGATACCGTGATAACTGTGATACCACGGTATTTTCTGAGACGGTTATCATACCGTGAAAATCTCGTTGCAACCCTAGGTGGAACCTGTGGGGTGGCGGGTGGGTTTTATAGGGTGAAGTATGCTTTTACACTCTTAGGGCTAAATGACTATTTAGGGTCTATTAAAGGGTCCAGAAGGGAAGTAGAGTCACGTTAGCCAGGGAATGTTCACTGAGGAACGGGAGGATAGTGACTTTTGGAGGTCACACTGCTGTGACCACACTGAATGGTATCAGATGGGAATTTTATGGCAATGTCCTGATTGGAGGACAACCATCTACATTCCTAGAATATATCTTCCCTTGACACCCAGACCTGCAGCTGGACAAACAGTTAAGTCCAGGGCTTTCTCACGTGGTTACAAGCGGTTTTCAGCCAGACTTAACGTGTTTAATGTTGTCTTGTTGTTTTGGGTAAGGAGAGTTGACCAATGGCAGATAGAGGTTTGACCACTGAAGGCTCCAACAACACATGATACACCACAAACATAAATCGCTCAACACATTACCTAAATATCACTTTCAGTGTGTTCATTCATCTCATGTTTTCTTTCCCCACAGCTGACAAAACAGGACAGACAACGTGGATTTAGACTGCAGTGAAAGAGACTGTAAACATTACAAATGTTGTCATTAAAGATTCACGAATAATCATTTCTCTTCACTCTCTCAACACCAGACACTCCTTCTCCGTTGAGTGACAGCAAGTCCGGCCACACTCCGTCGCCCCCTACTGCCAACGGAGTGCATCGGCAGCGCAGCTCCTCCCACTGTGAGAGAAGCAAAGAGAACCAGCACACCAACCGTTCGCTCCATGACGACAGAGGCTGGGTCACCATAGAAACAGGTACGGGAGCTCATCACATCTAGTGCCGGATGCGGCTTCTCGGCTAACGGCTCCTGGCATAGAGGAAAGCTGTTAGCACTCAGATATTTATTGTTTCTGCTGCCCCTTTTATTTTTGCTTTGGGGATTGTAGCAGAAAGAGAGAAGAGACAGAAGGACTTGTTCTGTATCAAGCCCAAGAAGACGAAGAAGAAGAAGAAGAAGAAGTCTAAGTCAGGTGAGATGATTGGTTACTGCCCAGTGTCTTCACTGCCCAGTGTCTTCACTGCCCAGTGTCTTCACTGCCCTCGGGTGTCTTTAAGCTGCACTTATACACACACAGGCACACGACACCTGCTGTAATTATTGCTTCCTTTAGCGAACCACTATGTAGATTGACTCTTCTCTACATTATGGTGTTGTCATAAACATAAATACAGTTTCTACTTTAGAAGCCTGGAAGGGGGGGGGCTCAGAGTGGCATCTCATTTTTTGGTTTTCCATGTCAGTTCTGAGTAAAGGGTTTAAGGGTCATGGGTCATGGGTCAACATAGCGTGGATCAGCAGTCTCATGTCTATAAGTGTGTACTTAGTCCGCATGCCGAGGATCCAGGCTGATCCTATTAATGCTCACCGTTGATTGGCTCAGAGCCACAGGCAGGGAGACCTCACAGCTTAGCTAACTGAGTGATGAGTAGTGCAGGAGGAGTCAAGTTAGCGTAATCTTTTTAGCATCATGCTAACCAGCTACCTTTTGCTTAGTAGTGGCAGCATTGCTTGTCCGTGAAGTATTACTATTGTTAAACATTTTTGGATGTATTCAAAATCATGCCTGTGGATTCCTCATCACTGGGAAACTGCTTGGCACGCGTGTATGTGTGCGTGCGTTTGCATCCTAATGCTGTCTGGCGTCTGCTCTCCCTTCCTCTGACAGAGTCTCACAGCAGTGAGAAGAGCAATGGCTTTAGCCCCTCCCCCTGCAATCTGACACTGTCGCTCAAATTGCCCCTCCCCCCCAAACACTGCTCCTACGACACCCACTGCCCCGAACAAGAGCTCGACGACGGTGGGTACCAAGCACACAGGCCCTCCTCCCCACCAGATCACCACTCCTGCCTGTCTGCTCTCCCTCACACCACACAATTACTGCTTTCTGCCCTCTGTGCGTTTGGGGCTTTTTGTGTGTCTTGATACCCGAGTTCTCACTGCTGCCTTAAGCTTTGCTGTATTCACTCATCGTCACTATCTGTGCGGGCAGGTTGATAAATGGCAGGCCTAGCAAGTGACTCGCGAGTGCTGTCTGCAAACCGCGTCTTTCTTTCTCACTCTCTCTCCCTTTGTGCCGCAGGCGAAGACAGCGGAAGTGACTGGTCGACGGACAGCCCCCTGTGGAGTGAGGAGGAGTCGGAGGCGGGGCTGGACCTGAACACTCCCCTCCACACGCCCCTCTCTGAGCAGGGGGCGGGGACAGTGGCTCATGACGCGGAGATAGTGCGCTGCGTGTGCGAGGTGCAAGAGGAGAATGACTTCATGATCCAGGTGAGCTCGCCGCCCAACGCCGGGTCTGTCCGCGTGCGCCGGAGCCTTGTTGACGTCATGACGCGTAACCGCTCCTCGTCTTTGCGTCCTGTCCTCAGTGTGACGAGTGCTTGTGCTGGCAGCATGGCACTTGCATGGGACTGTACGAGGACAGCGTCCCCGACACGTACACCTGCTACGTCTGCAGGGACCCTCCAGGTGAGCCGCACCTCAGGGAGTCTGAGGCGAACTGAGCGTTCGGGGAGTGGCTCGTCTCGTAACGTAACTCCATGTGTCCGCGTGTTTCAGCCCAGAGACAGAGTCAGCGCTACTGGTACGATAAGGACTGGCTGAGCAGCGGTCACATGTACGGCCTGTCCTTCCTGGAGGAGAACTACTCTCAACAGAACAGCAGGAAGATGGCCACCACACACCAGCTACTGGGCGACGTCCACCGTGTCTTCGAAGTGCTCAACGGCCTCCAGCTCAAGATGAGCATTCTACAGTAGGTCGAGGCGCCTGCCAATCAACCGAGCTCGCCCAATGGGCTCGCGTGATTTTCCGTGGCTGCTTTAGAATCCCTCCTTGCTCCTCTTCACTCTTGTACAAAGGTACAGTTTTGTCAGGACTTTATTTTAATAGTTTAATAGTGGCCCCAGCACAACTGACTCAAGCGCAGGAAACCCTGGCAACAAGCTACAGTTGTGATCAAATTTATTCAACCCCCACTGAAATAAAGTGTTTTGGCCAGTTTCACATTGATTTTGATCATTTCAGTCATCTTATTTACAATTATATCAAAGAGGCACTTATAAATTAGACAAACATAACATAATATTTATGATGGAATAACCACAAATGTCTTTACTGTGCTCACATCATTATCAGTTTTATTCAACCCCCTAGTGACATTATTTTTTAGTACTTAGTACAACATCCTTTTCCAGTTATGACAGCTTTCAAGCGTGAAGCATAGCTTGACACATATGTCTTGCAGCGACCTATGGGTATCTTAGCCCATTCTTCATGGGCAAAAGCCTCCAGTTCAGTCACATTCTTAGGCTTGCGCACTGCAACTGCCTTCTTTAGGTCCCACCAGAGGTTCTCAATTGGATTTAAGTCTGGTGATTGCGATGGCCACTCTAGAATGTTCCAGCCTTTCATGTTCAACCATGCTCTAGTGGACTTGGATGTGTGCTTCGGATCATTGTCCTGTTGGAAGGTCCAACGTCTCCCAAGCCGCAGGTTTGTGACTGACTCCATCACATTTTCCTCCAAGATCTCCTGGTACTGAAGGGAATTCATGGTACCCTGCACACGTTGAAGCTTTCCTGTACCATTAGAAGCAAAACAGCCCCAAAGCATAATTGACCCCCCGCCATGCTTCACAGTAGGCAAGGTGTTCTTTTGTTCATAAGCCTGGTTCTTCCTTCTCCAAACATAGCGCTGGTCCATTGTCCCAAACAGTTCTAATTTAGTTTCATCTGACCACAGTACACTGTTCCAAAACCTTTGTGGCTTGTCCACATGACTTTTGGCATACTGCAGTCGACTTTTCTTGTTCTTTGGAGTCAGCAAGGGGGTGCGTCTGGGCATTCTGGCATAGAGGTCTTCGTTATGCAGTGCGCGCCTTATTGTCTGAGCTGAAACTTCAGTGCCCACATCTGACAGGTCTTTTTTCAGTTCCTTAGCAGTCACGCGGGGATTTTTCTCCACATTACGCTTCAGGTAGCGCACAGCAGTCGCGGTCAGGATCTTCTTTCTGCCACGACCAGGTAACGTTTCCACTGTGCCCTTTAACTTGAACTTGCGAATGATACTTCCGATAGTGTCTCTTGGAATATTTAACAACTTCGCAATCTTTTTATATCCATTGCCATTCTTGTGAAGAGCAATAACCTCTTCTCTTGTCTTCTGGGACCATTCTCTTGCCTTCACCATGCTTGGAAACACACCAGTAGATGTCTAGAAGGAGCTGAGTATCACAGTCCTTTTAAATCTGCCTAATTGGTGCTTATCATGCTTGATTGCTGCTCGTTGACATCCACAGATGTTTTCAATAACTGATGGAAAACACTGGAATGAACCTCTGTTCTTAGGAGTGGTAGTCGTAAAGGGGTTGAATAATTGTGTCAATGAAGAAATCACAAAAAGGCCATTTAATACTTTATGACAAAAAAAATTGATGCTATCTTAGTTGCATTTAGTTCTTTAACAAGTCCTTGTAAGATTTCATTATGAACACAATTACAAATGTGCACTGAATTCCATAAAACCCTTCGCAGCATTGGGGGTTGAATAAATTTGATCACAACTGTATACCGACAAACTTAATCCAGCCAAGGTGTAGAAAATGCAGTGGACCTTCCAACGATGAACATAAACGTACAGTTAGCTCAAAAATACAATGCCATGAACAACAAACGGTATAATGGTAATAAGATTTATTTACATGGAAAATGTGGTGAGTGACCTCTGACCCTGAACTTCACACACTGGTTTAACTTTGACTCCCACTTATCACACTAATTTAGAGTTTAGTTATTTATCATTGCACTTTCGGCCGGCACTTTGCAGGAAGGTGCTTTTGCCAGACCACGAGAATAAAAGAATTCTTGCGTGAGTCCTTGGATTTGGTGAATTGGTAATAAATGTAATAATAGTTCTTGTCATTAATAACCCTAATGATCTTCTCCAATAGGACGCAAGCCCACCCCGACCTGAAGCTGTGGCGCCAACCCTGGAGGCCTGCTGATGGCATGCGCAGGAAAGGGGGCGGGGAGCTGAGTTCTGGCACGCCCACTCCCTCCCCCTGCTCTCCTCTGGAGGCGGAGCCTGTGGGTGGTGAGACGGGCAGGCCAGTTGCCCCCGCGCCACCCGCCGTCCCCTCCCCGGCCTCCTACATCAGCAGCGAGCACTGTTACCAGAAGCCGCGCACGTACTACCCAGTGTTGGAGCGCCGCCTGGTGGTGGAGACGCGCGGTGGCTCCGAGCTGGAGGACAGCCTGCGGAGCAGCGAGGACCTGCTGGAGCTGGCCGAGCACCGCTACGGCGCCCCGCTGGAGATTGAACGGCACATGCCCGAGTGCAAGGTGAGCACCACAAGCCCCACCCTCTCACTCCACAAACCCCACCCTCTAAGTATCACTGCACCTAGACTCTCAGTCATTCTTTACCGGTCCTGCCGTTTGAGTGTTTCTTCTGCTGTAACGAGACCCTCTTCAGACCTGAAGAATCTCTGGCTAATGGAACTAAAGGGACATTTTGAATTTGTAGCCATCAGTCTCTTATTTTATTGCTCATTTACACCATCCGTTGTGGTCACCATGTAGTCCTCAGTCCACCACTTAACACTGTAACTCGGGTCTTCAGGAGCTGGAGTGTCGAATGAAGCTTCTGGCAGCTGCTGAGAGGGACAAGGGCACCCTGGTTGAGGTGAAGGAAGAGGAGCCTGACCCGGTGACCTGTGATACCAAGTCTGACCCTGACCTCTTGCTGCACCAGCAGTGGCAGCTGAACCTGCTGGAGCACATCGAGGCTGTTCAGGATGAGGTCAGCCATAGGATGGACCTCATAGAGAGGGAACTGGATGGTGAGTTCTGCCCCACACACAACCACACACACGTGTTCTCCTCACTGATACGCATTTTGCACCGAGCTTCCGATGGGTTTGTGAAAATTCACGCCAGACCCCTGTTTTAACCCATGACGCTCTATGTAAAAGGGGTCAACCTGGTGTAAATGATTCTGACCTGAGAATGCCACAGGTTGTCTCTTGTCATGACAAGTCCCTCTGAATTTCTCTCTCCCCGTTTTAGTTTTAGAGAGTTGGCTTGACTACACAGGTGAGCTGGAACCTCCAGACCCCCTGGCCCGTCTCCCCCAGCTGAAACATCGCATCAGGCAGCTGCTGACGGACCTGGGAACAGTCCAGCAGATAGCACTGTGCTCTTCGACCACATGAGGGCGCCAGAGCACACCGTTCCCTGCACAAATATACAGCAGAGCTCTTAAGAGGGAGGGTTGGCAGGAATGGGTAAAACCCAAACTGAAGAGATAAAGAACTAGAATTGGTGATGGACAGCTGGCCAATGTGATGCCCTTGTCGTGATGACTATTTCCATGCACCAGTCCTGTGAGGAAAAACTTGGTCAAACTAACCAAGCCAAGACGAAGAGGCAGAGAAAGTTACTTGAACGTTTAATAGGTTAAAGATTTGAATGTATTTGAGGGTTGTGGTCCATGTTTGGGCACCGATTACTCATAGTTTAGAATTTCTTGCTTTTTGGAGAAGGACTCATTTTAAAATGGGTCTATTGACATTAAATGCAAGGAACCCTTATTTTTGAAACTTTTTCATTTGAAACATAAAGGCTTTTTTTTAGCACTTACATTCTCTGTTATTAACATACAGATCTCTGCTTCTATTTTGGTTGTTTTTTTGATTATCTCCATTTTCATTGCTGATGTTATGCAAAATCCCATTTTCTATGTTGGACTATTGAGAATGAGGTTTGACATCTGGAGTCGGCAGGGGCACAGCACTGGGCTAAGAGCTGTTAAAGAAAAAACACATGAACAAATAGAAGAAATGTTAATATTAAAATATATTTTAATCTGAAAATTCACCATCTTCTATATTTGTACTAAATAGACAATGTAAATGGCCTAATGTGTATTCTTTAATCCATGTTCCACTTTTTGCTTGTTTTAGGTTGCTTTTACCTTTGAGCTAAACTGTATTGGTATTGACTGTGACTGAGTCTGCATTTATATTAATGGTTATAGTAACTTTATCTCAAACCTCTTGTGAATACTATAGTTCTCTTTCAGGTATGTCTCCATTTTGATGTGATTGCTATTGCTTCTGTTCCCTGTGTATGCAAATGTTTTTACTGATGTATTTAACAAGCACAAAAGGGTTCTGGATTTTCACGTTTCATTTTTTCCCTTTTTTGTGGTGTTTTAGGCTCATAACATTTCTGTATTGTCACGTGAATTTTTTTACACTAATCCAAATGGATTTTTTCCGTACTTTTTGAAGGCGCTAGTTGCCTTTTTAATTTATTGTAATTGAAAATTAAGTTATTGATTCTGCTGTCTTTTTTCTGACCTCTGTTTGCCTCCTATTATAGTGCATAAATTGTGTGTGTGTGTGTGTGTGTGTGTGCGAGCGAATGAACGAACGTACCTCCTGCTTGTGTACATAGGCCGACTTGTTAGCCGGGGTGATTGTCATGATGAGAGAATGTGTCGGTGTCGGGGGACCAGATGGCCCCACAGTGTGTAATCAGAGAGAGAGAGATGGAGACACGGGGGTAATTCAGTGCCCACTCCCCTGTTGGTCATAGTGGCCTCATTTTCTTCTTGCCCATAGTCTTGCATTTGAATTTCATAACCTGTGCCTGATATTCAGTTTAAGACCAACATATTCAGATGTGTACTACCCGCCACCCAAAAACTCTACGTTTTTCAAATACATATATGGATCCATTAAATCGCACAGAAGGGCAGATATTTGTTTTTTTTTTCTTCTTCTTCTTCATCCAGTTCTGGTACACCCTCTATATTGTCTGTACTTTCACTCTGCTGTGAAATAATTGTGTTGCATGTCTGTCCTCTTGCATTTACCAATCAATGGAAATACAGTAATCAGACAGCAATGGATTTGCCCTTTCTTTCATTGTAGAAGTCATGTTCACTTCAGTTTTTATATTAGCATTCTTTCGTCTTCAAGTCTAAGTTTAGTGTGTTTTTTAATTATTCTTCTGTCAAGCGTGTTAATATATAATCTGAAGCCAAGAATGTCATGAACTTCAGTCAGCATTCATTGTCCTCTGGTCCGTTTCACCTTTTCATCTGGCGTCGTCATCACATCTTTCATAAGTCTTCCATCTCTTCCTATGGTAACCTTGTTTGGACCTTATTTCCGACGTTTTAAAAACGGTGAGTTGTTGTCGTTTTGAAAATGTAGCAGCTTGCTGTAAACACTTCCAGCAAGCAGACCTCGATACTTCAGTGAAGAAGAAACGGGAACAGAATGTAGCTTTAAGTTCACAACCTCACAGTTTTGTTTTCCTCAGAAGAAATGGCCCAAACGGTCCATAAAAGAACCCGAAGATGTATTCTGTGGTTTTGCTTGAGCTCGGGTGTTGTAAAAAAATCAATAGGCGCACCTGCTTAATCATCTAGTAATTAAATCCAGTAACCTATTTATGTATATTTGGGCAAAAATCTGATGTATTCTAATTTGTTTAAAAATATTATTGACTTTGATGTGCTGGTAATTACGTTTGCCTGGAGCGATGTAACGTTCACCGCAGAATGGTACGCTCCTTCTGTGGCGATGTGGCTTGCTGCACTCTTAACTGGCCCAGTCGCTCTTTGGCTCCGCCTCCTGCACGAGACGGTAGCGCGCTCTCGAGACAGGAGCGCGCTCTCGCCTGGAAACGTAGACGGTGCATCACCGAGGACGGGCTCTCCAGTTTACATTCCCTGAATCGGTGAGTAGTTTTATATTTACGTTTATCCGGCCTGCTACGCGAAGTACTTCTTATACGTGTGTAGTCCTCGTTAAACGACACGAGCACGTCGCGAGAATATTTACGAGCCAACACACAGGAGTTTGATGTAGATAGCTAGCTGGCTACATACGTCTAGCGGGGTAGCGACGTTGGTGTGAGCGGCTGCCCAGCTGTCATCCTACCGAGGAAGCTCGCCGGGAAACGACACCCCTTCATATCCGTACGCCTCGTCGAGGAGAACGGGGAAAGTAAAGACTACTTTACATACCGTTTAAATGGAGGCATTTCACTTGCTGGTGCGGTCATAAGCACCCGTGAAGTATGCATGCGGTTACAGCGAATCAGGGTCATGTAGCGAGGCGGCCGGAGCGACACTGACGGGGTGTGAGTGGAGTCATGGACGCTGGCCACGGTTACTTTACATTGAACTTCACCAGTTACTTCACGCTTCCTATTGGGGTTTATTTATGTAACCGGCTATTTCCCTTACAAAACGCCGTCAGATTCTATATTTCTGTTGAATGAACACCAGAGCCAAACATCATTTATCTAGGTTGGCTATTTCGGATATTAATTTGTGTCATGTCTTATTGGTTTGGAGATTTAGGCAGGCTAATTGTAGCCAAGACCCATTAAAGTGAAGCCGAACGAACCGCTCCACTTCTTCACGTCCACCCTTTACACGTTTGGTGCTGTGTTCTGATAAACAAATTCACATAACATTTACACGTTTGTTAATGGACAGAGATCCAAATCCATGTTTAACTTTCCCTGTTGGATCACAGTGCAGCTTACCCAGTTTCTAGGAATATAAAGTTAGGCATCAGCGAAGCCATATGATTAGTGACCGTAAGTTTAGTAGTCCAGATGGCCTAATACATTGGATAACCTCTTTGTAGTCTGTAGGAGGACACACTTTCATTGCATCATCTAAAGTAAGGTGCTATGTGTGTGGGCCAAGGGTATAGGATTACAAAAATCAACAACCTTTCCAGACGTTATTTTCTTTCTTCAAGTATCATGTTTATTTCTTTGTTCAGTTAAGTACTTTACCATATAGCGCTGCACATCTTTTATTTATTTATTTGAGTGTATTGTTTAGCTTGAATAGCACACACAAATCACATTGTGTTGTGCTCTGTTGACATAAATAGACTGCAAATATGTGGAAGCGTCTTTGATGTGGTACGGACTAGTACATTCTGATTGGGGTGTTCAAGCAGAAGGATGATGCTTCTGCACAGTAGAGAAAATGAGTTTAAGAAGACGCTCCTTGGCCTTTGCTCTTCGAGACCTGTGACTCACAAATCCATGCAGGGCTGCCTTCTTGCCGTCCACACCTTGAATGAAGCACTTGGGAAGTCTCAGTGTATTCTTTAGGCTGATCTCATCATACAATACATGCAAATATATGCAAAGTATCCCTCTGTTTATGCATAAAGTCAGCATTAGTTTCTGATCATCCCACCCCTAAGCTTATTACAATCTGAAAACAGGTCACATGTTTTGGAATGTAAAGGCATTGATGGTAGACTATTATAAGAGAAGACCTGATAATTTAGTTAAAATGTTTCTTTAAATACAGAGATTGTGCCTGTATTACTCTGAATATAGGAAGATTCATGTGAGCCTGGGCAACTTGGTTTTTTATATTCCAGGGATCTGTTTTGGACCTTTTCTATTTAGTCTATGTATGCTTCCTCTTGGCCAAATCCTGAAAAGAAGCTATCACAGCTATACAGATGATGATCAGATTTTTTTCGCTCTATCTCCAAATTGCAGTCAAATCAACTTGTGTATTACAAACAGAATGTGCCAAGACGTCCTGTATCTAGGGTGAAACACATTATTTTATTTGGGAGCAATGATGAGAGATGTAGACATACTGTTTGTTTTGACTCTAGAGCCATCAAATCCAAATAACTGGTTCCAGACTGGTGTTCTCTGGTCTCGAAGCATGTCATAGCAATTACTAAAACATTCTGCCATCTCAATAATATTAACAAAATTAATGACTTCTTGGGAAAACAAGACCTAGAGAAACTCATCCATGGATTTATTTATAATTATGGATTTATTTTTAGCAAGATAATGGTCAAGGCAGGACTCTGAAATAACTAGGAACTCATCAGGTGACTCCTCATTCCTGTGATCAACACTTAAGCAATGAGAAGCAGCGTTTAGCTTCTGTGCACCTCTTGAATGGAATCAACTGTCACTCAAAAGTGGAGTGGAATTGAATGGAGTCACTCAAAAGTGCCCTGCCTATGGACATTTTCAAATCAAAACACACTTTTTTTTTTCTTTTAGCTATCATAGACGTTTTGCACTGCCAACTTCTATCATTGATTTCATGCATTTAAATCTTACACATATATCTAAAAAAATAGCCTGCTTCTGTCCGCTCTAATTTAGGCCAATTCATTGTCTTATGTATATTTATTTTATTTGTAAATCAACATGAATTGCATCATGTATAAAATGTGCCACAAATAAACATGCCTTACTTGGAACTGGTGAAACCTTGCACCTCTAAGATACTCTAGAGCATTGTAGAGATAGCCTATATAAAGGTTGATGAATCGTCGTGTTTGAACTCTGTTAATGATGGCCTTAAACAAACATTAAAGGGATTTCATAGCTAAAATATGCCCTAGGTGTAGTGTAGATACTACATGCATGGTAGTTACTATGATTTTCATTTTTGTGATGATGTAACAGTATGTTTCTGCTCTTGGCAGTATATTCACGTATCCGGCAAAGATTCCCATTGCAATGTTTTTTAATTGTTTTAGTCCAGGCTCTTTGGTTCTATAGTATTTGCTTAGAAGCTAGCAAAAGAGTTGCTCGTCTTGCCAGTAAGCTATACAATTTTGCTACTGTTGTCACAAGCACTGGATAATGAATGAAGGGACTGAATTTGAGTGTAGCTTGAATTATTTTCTTTATTTGGCCTAATTCTGTATTATTTTAGTACCGCTAAAGATGGACCAGAGAATGGTCCATAAGACATTCATGTATGACCTAGGCCTAGATTAACAGCTAATGAACGATTGACATTTTTTGAAGAATCTACTAATGTCATGATTCTTCAAAGGAACATGTTCCTTTTAGACCTAAAAATTATAGCCTAACTAAAATGACAGGTGTGATTGGCATTTTTCCCTGCTATAAAACTCCCCATAGTTCATAGGCACCAGTATTAACATAGTAATTGGTACTAAAATAATGTGACAATATAGATCGATAGTGTTGCCTACTACACTTTTTTTTTTTTTTGTTTTCATAAAACCAAGTCTAACTGATTTTTATGTCTGCACAAAGGGTCAGATTGTTTCTCAGGAAAAGAGACCTACTGCTTGTTTTCTCTTCTGATTTTTAGGGTTAGCAATAGTCTAGGCTGTGTTTTGGCAGATAATCATACCACTCTATCTCTCTTCCCTCGCTCCCTTCTCTCCCCCTCTCCCCCTCCCTCCTTCCATTTGTTCTTCCCATCTCCAAATTTAATGTCTCACCTTTTTAAAGAGTGTATTAGTGTTTATCTAATAGCTTGTCTGAGATAAAAAAAAAAAACACTAGAAAAGCAATGTGATGTAATGGCTACATCGCCTACAATGTGAATTGTATGGCAGTGTGACCATTGGCAGCGTGACCATTGGCTGGCTGTTCGTGTAATTCAGAGTCTATCTTTATCGTCCATGACTAGGCCCTGTTTTGTGAGTAGGCAATGTAAAGTGTGAATTCCTCAGTGCTAGCGATGCTGCCTCAGTGGCCACACAATCCTGTGATTTTCAGGAGATTGAAAATGTCACTGAGACTCATTCAGTTTGGCCAATATCAGTTATATCCTGTCAATGTGATCTCATCAACTAGAGGTCAGACACACACATACACGCACATAAATGAAAATAGGCAATAGAAGCCTTTACATGCTAACACGGCATGTACTGAAATCTCATTGTTTCTCTAGCAACCATGTCCAAATAGTGTATAGCTCTTCTTACTGTCCTTGTCAAGAAACAGCTTGGTAGGGCTTTTTTGGTCCACCTTGAGGACCTTCCTCTGTCAAGAGAGGAATAAACAAAGTTAAAAGTTAAAATTGAGTTTAATATGTATATGAGCTTTAAGTGTGCTATGTTACTACTGAAGAGTAGTAACAAAAATGGCAATTTAGCGTATTGTCCCAAAGACAGCGCCCTCGTTAAATGTTGACCGTATGCCTTCGGGGTCTTGCTTGAATCTGCCTGGTTTAATTTTGGTTTTTCTCATCCTCTACAAGTTCCTTCCATTGCTTTCTCTTCTTGCTTCTCTTCCAGTACAACCAAAAAAGGTCCAGAACATCCCACATTATTTAGACGTTCTTACCTACACTGGGGATTTCTCTCTCTGTTTTGAACATCAACACTTGGAATGCTTCTTGGAGCTTTCAGGATCTGAGAGACCTTTTGGAAGCCGTTCCCATGTAGGTCTCCCAGTTTAGTCCGTGAAGTCAAGTTTCCAGTTGGCAGTTGTTACTCTGTATATCGATTCTCTTCCTCTTCCCACCTCCTCACTATCGCTATGCCAGCAGCCTCCCTTGATGACAGCTGTTTTGAGTTTTCTCGTACCCCTTCCTTTCCATTGGCGTTACTCCACATAGTCCTGTCATTCTGTGGCAGTGTCTATTCCTGGAGATCCTCCTCACGGGGACAGCAATGCTCACGGTCTCCGTTGGGCACCCAGACAGGGGGAGAGGTGTTGGGGTAAATGCTGGACACCACACAGGCCCTGTTGGTGCTCATCTGTCTGCTCACATCACATCGCCTTTCATTAGGATTCAGATCAGCAGGGGATGGTGAGCAGACAGCGGTCCAAACCATTAAATCACTTCAGTTCATCTGTCATGGCATAATCAATCTCCTCCATAACTTCCCAGTTAATCGCCCCTGTTTTGCTTCACCCCAGCTGTTGTTAATCCTGTTAATACTTTCCTTTTTCCCCTTCTTGTACTAGCTTCATTAACGCCTATTGTGCGTTTAAGTCTTCTTAATCTTACACTCGCCTGTACGGGTCTTTATTCACTACACTGTGCAAAGATAACAGTTAAAATCAGCGCACATCTTCACGCCCAAGACAGGAAGTGTGTGGGCTGCTGATCTGAAGGGTCTTGAGCTCCAGCTACTTGATCTTGGCTAATACTGCTGGGTGGTCTAGTTTTAGCAGATTAGTGTTGTTAGAATAGATGACCTTCCTCTGCTGCCTCCGGTTTTAACCAGTAATATCCCCCCTGCCATGCTTCTGATCCACGCGCCATGACAGTTGCATGGGTGGTGGAGGGAACAGATTGAGGCTGCTGTAGATGTACGTCTTAGCTGCTTTGAAATGCAAAATTTCCACTGATATTTAATTCACGAGGACGTTAGCGCCCCCTTCCCCCTTCCTAAAAGATGGAAACGCGGCCAATGACGGTTACTGTCTAGGCTGCGACTCTAAATTCCTTAACGTGAGTGATGAGAGCAGGTTCACCCATCAACACAGAGCAAGAAATGGAGCCAGTTGTACTTTGAAAACAAAGGCAATCGTACACGCGTTTGCTTCATCGTAGTGATTGAACTTTATGAGAAGAATTTGCCTGCCCCTGAAGCTGAATTTCTTCTGTATTTCATCCATCATCCACCATCACATGGCACAGAGGCAGAGAAGTCCAGCTTGGAATTAAAATCACTTCGGTATACAAGACTTTATGCAGTTCTTATCGCACACTGTTGGGTATGAATCTAGCCTCCAACCTACAGCGGATAGGCTGCATCTCAACAGACTACAGTTGCTTTAACCTCAAAGTAGGTTAATACTTGATTATCAACAGAACTTTTCCCACATCACACAAAGCGTGCTAACTGAAACCGGACTGGATACATGCATGCAGTAACTTTGAGAAGAAATGGAGTTATTGGCCAGCTTGGAGCCAAATGCCTGGGTCTTTTTAGAGGGCAAATGAACCAGCAGCTCAAGACGGCTCGCCACTAATTATGCCTGTCACACTGACATAGCACGGTCTCTGAAGATGAGGTCTCCTGATGATGAAGCAGTAACTACAGCTACTGAGGACTGGAGAAGAATGCTGAGGCAGTGGCACAGACACGGAAGGGAAAATGAACATCAAAAGCAAATAGAACTAATGAATATTTAATCAGGTTTTAATAAGACTTCCTATTTTTATCGTGTAGATGAAGTTATCCTGTCTTTTCAGAGGGGGGAGAAGTTGCCCCCCCCGCTTTACTGTACCTATTAGTCATTCCCTCAACAAGCACTTGAAATGCAAACAACTAGATGATTCAAGGTAACATATGATACTGCTGCATATCCGTGTGTTTTCTGCTCTTCAAAATAATATTAAACTCCGTGGATGTGCAGTGCACATCTCGTCAGATATTTTTAGCAGTTTAATAATAACAAATTGCTGTTTATCTTCAGTGCAACTTTTACAATGTTTTCAATGTTTTTTTTCCATCTAGTGGTAGACCTGACCCTGTGTGAATGCCTATGAGAAGGGCACGCGTAAGAGGGTTAACATTTAGAGTTGGCGATGTTGTCACCTTTCTTTTTTTTTTTTTATAGCGCCTGATTACACATCATTGTACTGCCAAACCCCTTTTTTTCTTTACTCATAGTCCCTCAAGGATCAGTTTATTAAAGGGATGGAGTTTATTAAAGGGATGGAGTTTATTAAAGGGATGGAGTTTATTAAAGGGAAGGAGTTTATTAAAGGGAAGGAGTTTATTAAAGGGAAGGAGTTTATTAAAGGGAAGGAGTTTATTAAAGGGAAGGTTGCCCCTCCACTCTGACTACACGTGGAGGAGCAAGGCAAGCATAAATGGCTAGGGAACTGGAGAAGCAGTGTAAACTCCATGGACCGCTGTTAAACATCTAGAGCCGACAGCCCATCTGTTGCTGTGGGCTTCATATTAAAAGGGTCTGTGTAATGTAGGCCGTGGGCTAGTAAGGCGATCGCGAGCTCTGTTCTACGGAGGCTGTTGAATATTGCATGTGGTCGCAGTGCCCGGTCGCCTCTCAAGCACGCCGCAAGCAAGCGGTGTTGATCGTCGCTGCTGCACCACATGGTTCCCAGTGACATCAAGGCCTGGGAAAGTGAGGAACAACACGGGCTCTCTGAGATGTTATTGTAGGTCTGTAGAAAGGGCTGGCAGTGACCTCCAGGCTTGAAGCATGGAGAATTCTCAGCAAGTTGCCTAAGCCATAGTTTGTTTGAAACTTGAACGTTTATTTTTTCTGATGCGATTGTGTGGATATGAGGAATAAAAGCTGCGTTCAGCACCGAGAAGCTCTAGGAGGGAAACATCACTCCTGCTTTAATGGTTTCTGGGTCATGTTGGCCTTCTTGGATTGGGTGCTCAGTAGAAAGTATGTGCGTGTGACATATCTGGGGCTGACGGCCTATATGGTGCTACGTGTGATGTGCGTTTTCTGATGCGTGCTGAATGTTTGGCACCCACCACCAATCCTAAAGCAGTTTTCTTGGACACATCGTCCTCGTAAATCATTTAAAAGCTTTAAAGGTTGACGTACCGAGAATGTTAATGTACAAAATTAGTGTATTTTAAGTTAATGCAGGTCCAATTTACCATACAGAATATTTTCTAAGCCCATTTGCACTTTAAGTATTTATATTTTTCCTCTGTATTTAGATGAATAGCATAAGCATGTGCTGTGTTTGTGGAAGCTATAATCCTTCAAGAGGTGAAATTAGATTTTTATAACGGAACATACCTAAAGAACTACGCTGATTTGACAGTGGCCAGAGTGATATTAGACACCGTGTCCTCGCCACAAACAGGCACGGCTGCTGTACTGAAGATAAGTTTTCACAGGCCGCTCTGTTTAGGGCTGCATTCTCTCAAATGACTAATGTTCAACTCCCTTAACTGTTACAGAGGCAGAGTCATTTTTAAAGCATAAGGAATCACAACGTTGACTAGTCTGGGAACCGGAAGCTGACAAATGCCTGCACGGTTACAAATGAGATGAATGTTTATAGACAACACTGTGGCTTCCAACAGCTTCATGCCTCTGACCGTGTTTCGTAGGCAGTGGGTTGAGCTGGTTCTGCGCTTGGAGTCCCATGGAGAGCTGAAGACGAGCGCGTGCAGCATGTGCCTGAGATGGCGAGGAGCTGCAGCGATGTGGGTCATTTGTGCTTCACTGCCATCGTGAGGGGGGGGGGGGGGGGGGGGGGGGGTCGTCGTTCCTTAACGTTCCCTTGTGCTGGTAAACCTTCCTGACCTCCACCAATCTACATCGCAAGTGCACACACACACACACCCTCGGTACATGGTGTGTATTTACAGCCTGTCACCATCCCAAGTAGAGGAAGGGTAGGCCTTCGTATGCCAGTCCACCCCCAAACCCCCCCCCCCCGCAGAACTGCCAACTCCAGCACTACCACCTCTCTCTGCCACAGCCAGGGAACCATAAATGATGGGCTCTAATGAGGAGCGACTACCCTGGGGACAGGAAGTCGTATAGGTCTGACGAGGGAGGTTTCATCGTGGCGTGCTGAACGAGTGAGCACAAACCACAACCCTGTCTTACCAACCCTGCTTTGCTTCTGGAGCTGAAGTCATTGTCGCATTAGATTCTAACAAAGCCTTGGTGAAGACCCCGGGAAGCAAATCCCTGAAGGCTTCCTCTAAAATATGCCCCTAAATCGTGTCAAAAAAACATGATCATTCTCTGCTTGAAATCACTCCAAGGCCAACAGGCCTATGTGTTTTCAGAGTAGACGTATGACCTCATCCTTTATCAACAGGAGGTGCGTGTGTGGTTTAAAGTCACAATTTGCAGTCAGCAGGAGTTTTACCTTTGTTGGTTAATTCCTGCCTGATCACGCAGACAGTTTATCCATGGGTAGTCCCACTAAACAGACTGTGTGTGTGTGTGTGTGTGTGTGTGTGTGTGTGTGTGTGTGTGTGTGTGTGTGTGTGTGTGTGTGTGTGTGTGTGTGTGTGTGTGTGTGTGTGTGTGTGTGTGAGAGAGAGAGACTAGGACATGACGTTGGGCGTTTGGGCTCGTGTAAACAGAATGCAGTGATTGTGTGCTACAGTCAGTCCTGAAAGAGGGAATTCTTATTGTGTGTGTGTTTAATAGAGTAACGTATTTTTGTTTGTCCATGTGTTACTTGTTTCAAAATGGGCTTTTAAGGTTCAGTGTTAGTTGGCTTGTTTTGTTTATTATTATTATAGTTTTGTACGTTTTATTATATAATTTTTATTATTTTTTTAGATTAAGGAATTTGCCCATTGAAGTATGAACTATGTATTTTTGTTTATGGACAGTCATGCTAATTGAAAAGTCATAAACTGAAATATTTGAGGTCTTAGTTTCATATGGTCAAATTAAATAAGTTGTCAGTCTTTTCAGAAATTTGTTCTTTAACATCTGTACAGCTTTAAGTGACCGTTTCACTGTGGTTGTGCCAAAGTTAAACACATAACTTCTAACAATCTGCAAATAAGATCATGTGAATTAAAAATTCTGAGTTTGTTAGTAAGGCCGAGTTGAAGGAGAGAGCAGAGAAAACACGACAGTTGTGTGTGTTGTGGTTTTAAATAGACACACACACACAATCTGGGGATGGTCTTTTGAGAAGAATTGTTGTGAATGTTGTGATCAGCCCCAGTGGCTTGCAGGGAAGTGACCGTGACCATCGAATCAACAGGCTGACGTTGCCACTTGATTAGGGAGCCTAAAGGTTTCCTATCAGAGAAACTGTTGGGTATATTTGGCCCGTCTGAACGTAACATTACTGCAGCTTGATTAGTCCACACATCCTCCATCTCCACTTTCTTCCCGAGACGACAGTCTGTAGGGGGGGGGTCTCTGTGACTAGTCTTGGCAGTGTTGGGGTGACCACGGAGGACTGAGGTGAGGGATACATGGTCCTGGGCGTGGAGACGGCGTGCGGAGAGGGCAGCGGAGGCTCGAGGAGTAATTACAGCTTGAGCGTGCTCAGTGACGCCACCGCTGCTCTTCCTCCTGGTTGTTATGGTGATGAGGGGAGGAAGACGTCTTGCCCTCACCAGTAATCAAATGGGCTTCGCTGATGAATGTCGGAGAGAGTTGTGTGTGCAGAGGGACCGAAATTCGACAGCTGTTGCATTTGTGTTCTCCTTTTGCAGAACATCTCCTTATGTCTTACCGCCAGGAGACACGAGCCACGGGGAAAAACTGCATCCACTGCAGAGAACTGATAACCTTCAAGTCGAACGCAACGGATTAATTTCACCCTTCACCCAGCAAATAAAATCTCTTAAGCTGTCAGAAGGCAACACTTCCTCTTTCCTTTCACCCGATTAGGATAGGCAGATTAGGCGCTAGTTTATGTGGCGGTCCCTAGCGTGAGCTCTTTGTTCCGCTTCTCTCGGGTCAATTCCATCACCCAGGCTTTGCGTGAGCTCCCACATTTCTTCTCTGAGGTCGCTTCGTCTTCCACTCTTCTTTCAGTGAGCTGTGTTTTACTCGTTCAAAAACACAGTAGCTCGTGTCGAAACATCATTTGTTCAGTTCCATCTTGATTAATAACGGTGCTTGTATCCTTGTTTCTCATTTTGGTCATTGTGCTTGATAAACACTGATAGATCAGTGAGATTTTAGTTCATGATTGTTAAATTAAGCTGGGTGTCTTGCAGCTTTCTCTTCTAATTAAAGCTAAGCAGGCAGCTTGTCTCTCTGTATTCCTTAGTGTTATGTGAACTATGTGAACTCCTGCTCTGACAAATTACATACAAATTTTTTACAGTGTGATTTGGACCTGAAAGCGTCTAACATATCCAGCAGCCTCCTAATACAAGATAATAAACTTTTCAGGGTATATAGGCCAGTTCCAGTATATTCCATATTTCTTCTATAACTGGGTCTCGTCACAGTACAAGACATTTATAGCTGTGAAGGTTTGTTGTTGTACTCCTTCTTTACACCATGTTTCATTTTTATATTTCTCTCATTTTTGTGACACTACTCCATTTTCCCTTCCATCCTTTACTATGTCTTTTTCTATTAGCGTCCCATTGCATGATCCAAACTCGTACAAAGGGCCCAGGTTTCTCATCACAGGCTAACCTGACATAAGTTTTTATAACCCATCACCCAAGTCCCAGCTGGAAATGCCAGCCACAAATAGAGCTGCCCGTCACTAATAATAGAAGTGTTGTTTTGGAGATCTCCTCCAATGTGCACGGGCTCATTTCAAACGAAAAGTCCCCACGACTCTTTCTGCATCAAACTACCTGCCGCATTGAGCTTCGCGAGCGGGAAGCACCACGTTTTGCTGCTATGTAGGCTAAGCCGTGTAGAATCCTATTTAGTGCACGCTCCAGCTAACCTCCGCCAGCTCTTCCTCCTCGTACCCGAGTGTGAGCAGCCTGGTGGGGCAGTGATGCAGGTCCCACAGCCCTGACGAAACCGCCTTCAATCATGAGATGGTCAGAAAGATAGCTACGAATGGCCCACTCTGTGGTTCTGTATTCAGAGGTGAGAAGCAGGCACCTTAAGCGCTGTGGTTTTATTCTGGTAGAAGTGAATTTGCGGCGGAGCAGATATTGTGGGCCTTGCATTTGTTGAATCATCAATTAAGGATCTAAAATCCCGTCGCACCATGATGGGGATATTAAAAGCTACATCCGAGTTAGCGCTCCGTTTTATTACACCTTTTTATTAAGGCCGATATTTCTCTTCCCCTCTCTATTCACGACCCCCCCCACCCACAACCTCCGCTCTCTTCAAAGGCCTGTAGGAGACGCGGCTGCTCTCTTCCTGGAGTCCTCGCTAATTAGGCAGAGGAGAGAAAAAAATAAAACGGGAAGATGCACGGACAAGAGGAAGAGCCATGGGGTGAAGAAGATACCTGCGCAGCTCGTATCTACATCTGTGCCATCGGCTTGGGTGCTGCTGAATTCTGCACTTCATCTTCCTTTCCCCTCGGTCAAAACACACACACACACACACACACACACACACACACACCCCTCCTCACCCCTGTCTGGGCTCCGTGGGGGTGTCCTGTCCTTGGTCTGCACTGGAGGGCTAATGAGTGAAGGAGCAGGGTGTGGTGCTGGCAGGCGGCGGGCCCTTTGTGGAGCGCAGGACGGCGGGCCCTACAGCGGAGTGAAGCCCGTCCTGGAGCTCACGCTCGCCGGGCGAGATCAGGTGCACACTTGTCGCACCTCTGATTGGCGGCGCTCTACCTCTCCATCACGTCTGGCTCACCCGGTGTGGCACGACGAGAACGGTTAACACGGGACCGAAGAACTGCGTCTCTCTCTCTCTTTTTCTTGTTCTTTTTGATGGGGTTTGATGTAGTGGCGAGAGCACACGCAGGAAGGGGAGGATGGGACCGTCTGTCTGAAGAGCTGAACCAACAGAGATGTCTCCAACAGCCATTTGGGTGGTACGTACATGTGAGGGTCTTTATCATTTAGAGGTCCTGCAAAGCCTGTAATGCCGTTTGATTTCGGTTCGGTTCAAGAAATAGAGGCGCTCACCTGTTTCAGACGTGCTTGAAAAGAAATGGAGGCCAGTTCTCCAATCACACTTTCCTTGGTAAGGTAATGGTGTTTCTCCAGAGCTGCACACTCTATAGGAGCCTGTGTGTTTCACTTAATCCACATGCAGTTATCCATGTGCTGATGACTAAGCCCATTCAACAGAATGACTGTCCAAGCCACCTGCAATCATCTGAGACACACCACACCACACACACACACACACTGACTCGGTCACCTGCTGTCAGCACTTTCTCCTCTTGCAGGACCCAACTCGAGGTCTTTTCCCTCTGGTTTTTTCTTTTTCATATCATTGCCACTGCATCTTTGAGTCAACCATGAAGAGATTCTCAATTCCAACCACCACGGACAACATTTTCGTTTATATAGACTTATTACAAATGTATCCTAATTCATAATAAAGTCATATGATTGTCGCTGTTTGGGGAAAATGGGCAGTAAAAGTACCTGGGAGTGACGGAGGAATGGCCAGTGAAATGTGGAGGCTCATACGTGTTTTATGACGTGCCACAACTTGAAGTAATTCGTAGTTATTTAGTTAAAGTATTATTGGACTGGCCCATTGTATTATGGCTGGTTTAAAGCACTTGTAGGTGCTGGAGTTGGTCCCCAGTTAGTCATTGTGCTGCCACGTGTTATGAGAGAAAGACTTCATGATGTCTTCCATTGATTGTTATAAGACTGGTAATGGCTTTGAGAGGTGCGTACGCCTTCATTGACATTCAGAATGGTCAGCATGATGAATAAAACATGGGCTCTTCTGAATGCAGTTAACACAACAATGAGGGCTGTGGTTGGCGTCATTAGTGGAAACATAAGCGCTCTGTGTCTCTCGCCAGCTCGCTCGCTCGCGCTCTCTCTCTCTCTCTCTCTCTCTCTCTCTCTCTCTCTCTCTCTCTCCATGCACTCTCTCTCTCTCTCTCTCTCTCTCTCTCATGCACTCTCTCTCTTTCTCTCTCTCTCTCTCTCTCTCTCTCATGCTCTCTTTCTCTCATGCACTCTCTCTCTCTCTCTCTCTCTCTCTCTCTCTCTCTCTCTCTCTCTCTCTCTCAGGATTATTGACAGCTGTCAGTCGTGAGGATGGATGAGCTACAGGACGTGCAGCTGACTGAGATCAAGCCACTTCTGACGGACAAAGTGAGCCCTCCGTCACACGCACACCAAGCCCATAGGCTTGAACAAGAACACACTTTTTGCTTGAGAAAAAGAACACAACGTGCTTATGGAATAACCCTGTGCTCCGTTACACACAACACCCATCAATCATCTCGCTCTAGCGCCCCCTCATCTCAAACTCTTGATTTGCATCCCAGATCGATTTGAGACCCCACCCCCAAAGCTCCGATGAGCTGCTGGTTTCCCTTGGATACCTCCAGTTCTAGGAGCAGTGCTGGAATCGGATTCGACCGACCCACTATACGGATGTCATGAGAACTTAATCTCACCTCCATCTCCCCACAGTGGGGCACAGCCTGATTCGATCATCGCCTGATGAAACTGGCGATGACTTAATGCCTTAAGAGACCCGAAGAGAGGGAAACTAAACGAGATTATCACAGCGAGACGTCCACGGCAGACCGTGATTCTCACGAGACGTTCACTCAGCTTAGTGTCGGAGCAGCTTAGCCCCTCTCGAATATCGGATACAGACTTAATGTCACATCCACCTGCCATCCACAGCTCCATATCTGCGATCTGAACTGTCCTCCTGAGCGGCTGATGGCTGCAGTGCCTCTGAGATCATTAAACCCGTGACATGTGTAGCGCGTCCGTTCCTGTGAGGCTGACACCTCCTAGTGGCTATTCCTGTTCTTAGCCCATATGTAACCACTTCACTAATGACCTGTTGAGCCGTGTATGTCTAAAGTCAATGGGAGAGACTAGTGTTCATATCATGCGTGTTAATGCCCTCACTCTAACTCCTCCCCCTCAATGGGAGAGACTAGTGTTCATATCATGCGTGTTAATGCCCTCACTCTAACTCCTCCCCCTCAATGGGAGAGACTAGTGTTCATATCATGCGTGTTAATGCCCTCACTCTAACTCCTCTCCCTCAATGGGAGAGACTAGTGTTCATATCATGCGTGTTAATGCCCTCGCTCTAACTCCTCCCCCTCAATGGGAGAGACTAGTGTTCATATCATGCGTGTTAATGCCCTCACTCTAACTCCTCCCCCTCAATGGGAGAGACTAGTGTTCATATCATGCGTGTTAATGCCCTCACTCTAACTCCTCCCCCTCAATGGGAGAGACTAGTGTTCATATCATGCGTGTTAATGCCCTCACTCTAACTCCTCCCCCTCAATGGGAGAGACTAGTGTTCATATCATGCGTGTTAATGCCCTCACTCTAACTCCTCCCCCTCAATGGGAGAGACTAGTGTTCATATCATGCGTGTCAATGCCCTCACTCTAACTCCTCCCCCTCAATGGGAGAGACTAGTGTTCATATCATGCGTGTTAATGCCCTCACTCTAACTCCTCCCCCTCAATGGCTTCTTGCTTTCCCCGCAGAACGGCCGAAACTTCCAGGACTTTGATTGTCAGGCAAGTACTATTTCCTGTTGGTTTTCCCTCTCATTTCCCCTCCATTCCCCCTCGTCATGTGATCCACCCCAGGGCTTTTGGAGTGGCTGTGTGTTCAGTTCTCATGTACAGTTCTGAATATGAACAGCTATGTGTGTGTGTGTGTGTGAGTGCATGCGTGTGTGTGGGTGGGTGGATCGGGAGAGCTGTGTGAGTAGGTGGTTGGGCATGAAGAGAATTCAAGTGATAATTGAGTGAATTTGTCTTCGCAGGCATTTTTGTGAACATTTATTTAAAAAAAATTTAAAAGCTGCGTATGAGTGTGAGAATTTTAATTCAAGACCAAGATTACATATTGTGTTCAATTTATGTAGTGCATTTCTCATATCCAGTGTTGCTTTACTGACGTATTAAAAAACAAACTGTATTGAGCAGTATGAAAGCACTGAGAAAAGAGGTAGGCACTCTGACTCAAGAGGTTCTGGTGACGTGGTCTGTAGTTTGGAGGCTGTGACGTTGAAAGATCCGCCCCCTGAACAGGCAGAAGACCCAGAGTTGGGAGGTCAGGGAACCTAATGGTTCTGCTAGGTCCATGTTGCTGAGCCTGTGTTCATGCCTGTGCGGTTGTGTCCTAAGTTTGTTTGTTCTTCTTGTCCATGTCATGCTTCCTCTCTTCCTGTCTCCATCCAATTCTTTCTCATCCCTCTTCTGTTCTTTTCCCTTATCCTACTTTCCTCCTATCCTACACCCACCTTCTAGTTTTTATTTTCTGCTTACTGTCGTCGTCCCCCGTCCCCCGGCAGGTAGTTGAACCACAGCTGCCAAACTTGGCTTAATTAGGGAGGAGAATGTGAAGTCGTGCAGCCGTGAGGTTTGAGCCTCTCCGGGGCCGTGTAGCCCGGGGCCATGGCGCAGAGCCAGCAGCTGGCGGACAGCGATGGCCTTTGTGTCTCTGAGCAGCAGCGGCCACTTCCTGTCCCACGTTCCCCTCTCCCTCCGCCGCACCACTGCTGACGAGCTCCAGCCCTTCACAGGGCTCGGACACGCCGCCCAGCCTCCCGCCGAAGGCCACCGATGAGGGGGAGGTGGTGCAGCAACCAGGGAACCCGCTGGCTGGACGTGAATAGACAGGAGGCCTGGGGAGCTGTGATATGTATGGCCTCGAGCAGGGTCCTGGCCCAGTGGGCACTGAAGAACCATGTCATTCACCCTCTCTCTCTCTCACTCTCACACACACACACACACACACACACACACACACACACACACAGCTACGTAGTGGTGCCATGGAGCTCAGTGATTGAAAGGATACTCTGAGGATTTGCAGCTGTGCTGCTGTTGGCACTCTGAGTCTTCAGAGGAGGAAGGAGCTCACACACACACACACACACACACACACACACACACAGGGGGAAGGAAGGAGTGACAGCCGAACATCTACTCTGTAATTTAAACACACGCTCCCCTTGGCTTTGTCTGTCTTCCCTTCCCTGATGCAAAGGCACAAAAGATGTTCACCTTGAGCTGAGAAAGCAGACCTGGGGCTACTGTGATCCGCAGAGATCAGGCGCCATGTCGTACACCCCTAGGAAAGGTCCCTCCACAGTAATGCAGGTGGCTGGAAATGAGCTTAGAGAAGGTCCTAACCCTCCAGATAGCAACGGTCCGTTCTGCTTACTGTGTGCAACACTAGCGTAAGACACACAACACACTCTCTCAGTACAATTTATTTCCCTCCTAGTACATCCCAATACGCCTCCAAGATCTACCTTCTCTAATATCCTTACAAAGGCTTGTTGCTATGGTAACCTCTTTGACGCAGTGACCGTGTTGGCTCACCACTTTCGTGGAGGCGCTAGCTCGCATGCCGACACCTCCCGGCCTCGTCCAGGAGAGGGCAGCACGGTGACGCTTAAGGGTGAGACTTAAAGACACCCCGATCACAGCACAGCAGTGCAGTTTGAAACCTTGAAATGGGTCTGTAGTTGAGAATGTTTTAATTAGCGGCAGTGCAATATGTGAAGTGTGTGACTACGCAACGCTGAATCTCCAATTTGATGTCACTGTCTTGTTGCGTTCACTTTTCCATTCTGTCCAGTTTCACAATGAATTCATATTTTCCAGGCCAGGGCCTGTAGCTCCATTAGATGAGCCTGTTAATTTATACCTTTGCACCTTATGCTTTCTCTGGTTAAACAGCACCAAACGACGCCTTGTGAGTATTATGATGTCCTGTATCATTAATTTATTTAACACTAGCATACATGACTGAGTAAACACACGCTGTAAACATGCAAACAACTGCTGACAGGAAGGGGGTTTTTTTTTCTGATAACAAAAAAGAAGAAATTTTGATGCTTTTTATAGCTTATCTGCTTCAGATAGTATGCAGATGTTGGAAAGATGGAGATAAACATTGTGGGCTGCAGAAATGAGCCCACATGGATATCTATTAAATAGTTCCACTATGTGTAATGCATCCAAACCCATTTTCTAAATAGGCTTAGTGGCTCTACGGTTTGATGCTAGATCACCCCATCGTAGCCAAGCTGTATTTTTTCTTACATTTTACCTTTCTTACCTTTTGAGGTGGTATAATTATTAGTTCCATAGAATTCCAGTTAGTAGCAAATACAATGATGTGGATGGCAAAAACACAACGTGTTAATCTGTGTTAGAGAAAAGACAGGGAGGGCTTAGCCACACTAGCCCATTTACATAAGCCGGTCCTGGTTACAGTAACGCTGATCACTATTAACCTCATCACAAATATCCCATACTACAAGCTAGCAAATTAGATCAGGTGATTGTTAAACTAAATCTTAAACAATGCCACCAGCATTAGTAACATCAGTGAAGACAATCATTCTTGGATGTAATCCATTCATGTAACTACTTGTATGTACTAAAACCTCTCGGACACCATTCTAACTCCATTTCAATTTACAACAACCCTCCTAGCTAGTTGGGTTGATTTTATTATTTTTGTTTTTATATCGATGTTTAAAGGTGCCTGTCAGTAATGTCAGTATATTCTCATCACCCTTTTCTCTTCGCCGCTTTAAAGAAAACATGCCCACACATGCGCGCGCGCACACACACACACACACCCACCCACAACCCAGTTTGTTCTTCAGCAGTGTCTGAATGGGTTGCAGTGGTAGGTAGAGGAGGGCTGTGAGCTACAAGGGCAGCTGGAAGGATGAACCACAGTGAGCAATAAAAGAGGGAGGCAGACCTGGCTGGAGAGCTTGTATCATGTGCTGGGTGGGGTAGAATACATTATGTATAATGTAGACGTTTGCACAAATCCGCTACTGTTTCAATGACTCTTGACGCTTTTACCTTTGCTTCTTCGTTCTCTCCTGCCTTAAATAGTTTGGGCGCCCTGCGTTTCATTGTCTCGATCAAACCGAAACATCTGAGATACTCTGTGATGGATACTGATGAAGGGAAGGATGTGTAGATATGGCATGAAAGATTGTAATGATTGCTCTGTATCATACTTTCCTTACAGCGCAATGTGATTACACCAGATAAAACAAAATGAACCTCCAGTAACCCTGCCGCACTCTGAGATTGTGATGTTTGCTGCCCTCTTTTGGCAAACAAACGTACTGCAAAACTTTGCCCCACAGAGCACTTTAAAATACTAAATTAGCAGTCAGACAGATTCATTTAGATGCATTTTGAACTCTGAGAGAGTAAGATACACTCCTTTTTGGTTTGCCAATTTAGGAGATTTGGAACATTCTCAACCGCTTCTTAAACAGGATACACCTGCTCCTTGATGTGGCCCTGCGTGTGTACAGTGTGTGCCAGCGTGTCTGGGACTGAGGCTTGCGTTCTGTGAAGTGCACGGCAGAGGGTGTGTTCCTGTGTGCGGGGGGGGGGGGGGGGGCTCTCCTTGCTTGCCTTAAACACCAGGGAAACCCTTTCATGCTTTTGCCCACCTTCATCCATTCTAAATGCAGGTGCATCTTAGGGAAAAGTTAGAATAAGCTAGACCGATAAGTATTCTTAAATGTCAGTGGTTTACCCATCTGTTATTGGGACCCCCCTCTTCTAAGTGGGCCTTGTGCTATGTATAGTGAATCTTACAAGATGCTTTGGTGTAACGTTCACCGCATACATGTTTTGAAACGCTGCTTTCGTCACTTGCCATTGTGCTCCTCATGACTTGTACATGGTCCACAGTCCAGTCGCCAGGAGGTCTGCTGATGTGAGGATCCATGGTTAATATTTGAAGCCATCTAAATATGGATGGAGATGCATGACTGTCTGTGTAGTTATGTAAATAAATGCCTTCAGTCATGTTTGAAATATGATTTTGTAAATAGGTTGTGAAATACTTGGTATACTAATTATTTATTGGCACTGTTGAATCGGAAATATTGTCCAAAGATATTTTGAACCTTCCACTATACAGTAGAAGTCGGCAAAGAAAATAACTAATTCTCAAAAAAAAAAAAAAAAACCTGTCTGATCAAAGTTGCCTTTCTCACTGCATGGTCCATGAATTCCGGCGCTCAACACCTTCTAGGGTGAGGGTGAGGTGTGGTGGGTGGTTGGTTGAGTGTGTGTGTGTGTGTGTGTGTGTGTGGTTATGTGGTGTAGTTCTAAAAGGCTCAAAAGCTGAACACTAATGTTGTAGCAAAATCTCAAATACCTCTAGCAGTCCTTGAACAATCAAGAACTTGTAGCAAGTGCAAGACTGTACTGGAGATGGAGTGTGTGTGTGTGTGTGTGTGTGTGTGTGTGGGGGGGGGTGGGGGGTGGTATCACATTCCACTTTGGATTGGGTTTGAAGTTCACACCCGACTGATTAGGGTTTTATTTTCCTTGACTGCACTTCATGGTCTTAACTAGTCCCATTGGGTTCAGTGGATTGAAGCGGTTCCACTCTGGACACCTAATTCTTTTCTTCTTTCCTCCGTTCTGCCTGTTATTACTCATGTTTTTCTGTCTGTGTCTCTCGTTCTCATGGTCAATCTATATATCTAGAAGATGTACATCTGTAAGATCAGAATCAGTAACATTCATTTTTAAACAAGCTGACATGAAGGTATGGAAAGGCACACCCACAGCTCCCCGATACGTGCGTGCGTGTGTCGGGGTGGGGGCGGGGTTGCTGTGTGCTGGTCAGATGGAGACATGGTGTCGCCTTCTGCTCAGATCTGCAGGTAATCCCACTGTTCAAGCCTCCGTACACTAATGCAGTCGCTGCCTCTCTGAAGGAATGCGGTCATCTGATTGAACTGGTCAGCTGCTTTTCTGCCTGTGCTTATTCACCATCTGCATGTCGCACTTTTAACAGTTGCTGAAGTATTTTGGTCACTTTGCTCGCTGCTGTCCATGAAATTCTAAATGTGGGACATATGGCACTCGTACAAACTGCTTTTGGTTTGTATTGCAACTGCAGTGGTGTTAATGGCTGTCTCTATGGCAACAGATACTTGCGACTTGCGTGTATGAGGGTTTTTGATGACCGCACCACATTTGTTGAATTAATCCTCATTTAAATGAGCGTGTTGTAATAGTCAGGGCTCTGGCTAACCTATGGCCACTTGTATGCTCCCTATTCACACAAGAGCACGTAGTCGAACCCCACACCCACTCAAGGCTCCCTCACCACCCCCTTGATTTCACCTGACCCTCTAAATCCAATTAGAGCAGCATGAGTGCCCCACACGTACACACACGTACACACACACACGTACACTCTCTCTCTCTCTCTCTCTCTCTCTCTCTCTCTCTCTCTCTCTCTCTCTCTCTCACTCCTTGAGACCCCCCTGCTCTCCCTCCTTCGTCATCTCAGCCGGGATTAGCTGCCATCTACACACACGTTTCTCTCTCTCTCTCTCTCTCTCTCTCTCTCTCTCCCCCACTCTTCTTCCTGACTGCTGTCCAGAGCAGCGTGTCATCCCGTGTGGGTTTTTGCTGCTGCTATTTTCCCTTCTTCTGCACCTCCGGTCCGCCAGCCGCCACCGCCCCTCGTGCCCGAGAAAACAAGGCGGAAGCGTTCGGTTCTGACTCTCTCTTTTTTTTTTTTCTCCCCGTGGATGAAAAATGACGACCGTGTTGGATCTCAACCAGATCGGCTGTGCCGTGAGCGGGGTGGTGAGTGAAAGAGCGTTTGTATGTGATCGTGCGTGTGTGTGTGTGTGTGTGTGTGTGTGTTCACGCGTGTGTGTGTGTGTGTGCGCGTGCTGTACAGCACGGCATGGAAAACAAGCAGGTTTTTTATTTAACTCCTCTTTGCAGCCTGTTGATTCTGCTTTCCTAAATTCCCAGTAACTCCACCCAACCACCTAATCTGGCTCAGATTATCTTTAGATGTGTGAGTGCGTTTAGTGCGCGAGCGTGACTGTGTCGTACATCATGTTTACCTGTGCAGACTGTGTGCGATGCCCTTCAGTGCTGACAGCAGAGCACGGTGCTGTTCAGACAGCACAGGCTGAAGGTGTGTCTGTGTTTTGGGAGCCTTTGTGTATTCGCCAGTCATCCTGCAGTGTCCCAGAGGGTGGCTCTATGGTTTCGGGTGTGTGCGTGCGTGCGTGAGATTATGCCAGAGGGTTGTGTGATGTCTTGTCTGCAGGGTTGGGTAGTGCCAGCCGAGGCGCATGGAGATTATGGAAAACATGAAGTATTTTAACTATTCTGCACAATATGCCACATTTACACAGCAAATGGAACAAAGCGGTTCTTTTCCTTTAATTCCCACATCAGACATCTAGGTCAATATATTCAGTTTTAATCCCTGCCTGTGCATATGCAGAATATATTCAGGTGTAGGCCAAGCAAGACGTTCTTTAATGAGCCATTTGTCAACCATGTTTGCACAACAAAAGACACTGTGTGGTAAAAGGTTATTGAGAAGGCATGCAAAGGAGAGATAAAGGTTACGCTACTACGAAAAAACACCAGGATCGTTCTCCTACAGGTACCACAGATGCCACGGAGTAGCCTACACCGAAAGCTATCTGGTTTGTTCACAGTGAACAAACTCGCACACATGCACACACCTCCAGTTATAGTTCACATCCTGTGTTCATTGTCTTTTAATGTGATGTGTTTGTCGTCTTGGTAACCTGAATTGGTTAGTCCCTCGCCGATATCTTGCATTTATATTTTGACCATTAGCGTTTTGCAAGGTTTTGTAAGGACAAGATGAGGCATTAGTGTTTATTAAGGGCAGTTTTCCTTTGTGTGCACTTGGCTGTGATCTTAGTAATAGTTTCTGAGACATAACTGATATAAAATTAGAATCCATTGCTTTGACCTTCCAAAGCCTAGACACAATGGTCTTCAGTGATCATGCTTATTTACTAATGAACTAGTAGAAACTAGTTGATGGGTCCAGGAAGTCATCAGAGCATTCTTTACTTGTCCAGAGAAGAAATGAAATTCTCACTGTGCTGTTCCCAGGGTACAGAAGTTGCTATCTAAGGATGTGTAGGCTGTTGGGGCGCGCGCGTGCACGTGCTGTCACTGTTGAAACATCTGTTGCTGTGAAACAGGCAGTTGAAGTTATGGAGAATACATCAAAAGATCAGCCAGCAATCATGTCTCATCCAACACACTCTGTGTTATGAATAGACACACACACACACACACCCCAAACGTCTAATCTATTTTTAAACCTTCTACCTGCACTGAGTTCAGGGGTGCAAGGTTGACAGGTGTGAGCTGAATGGTGGTGCTCGTGATGGCAGCTGCTGCAGTAGAAATGAAGAACACATTATTAGTCATTAGATGGTAATGGGTAATTATTTAACTTGTTGAGTTCTGCTTTGGTCTCATCAGTTAGGTTGTGGAGGGTGGTCGCTTCTGCTGCTCTGGTCATATCTGATCATTATTTAAGTGGTTTATTAGCAACTTGTGTAAAGTTCTCAAAAAGACCCATGTAGGTACAAAACAGTCTGCTTAGCCTGATTAGCCTCAGTAGATTGAAGAGAGTCTGTTCTCCTAGCAAGAGGCTTACAACTCTTTGGTTTGGCCTTGTGCCACTGCTGTGCTCCTGAGCCGGGTATGACCAAGCCTTACAAAACAGCAGTGTGCAGTGTTCTGTGCTTTAGGATATTTCCAACATGCACTGCTTGTCACAGATGTCTTGACCATCTTTAAAAAGAACTGCTCCTCTCGTTCAGCCTCAAGCTGTGACTCACTCAAATATGTGGATATCAGTAAAATAAATTATTCTTGCTTTTTACCATTACATTGGAGTTACCATAAAATATAAGCTCAAAGTATGGACTTGCAGCTTGAGTTTGAGGGTTTTAACATCCAATTTGTAACAAATGGTGAAGGAATTACACATCAAGTCTATTATTATGTTTAGGGACTGTCACGTGTTGTGACTTTTAATACTTGGTTGCAAATCGTGTAGGGCCAAATGGTTACTATGGCAGTGTCAGGCCCTTCTGACTCCTGACACCGGTTATAGTTACAGTCTTGGCAGTGCACTGAAAACAGGGTCAGGAACAGAGGTTTCAAGTAACCAAGTACAAATACTTTGTTACCTTATTTAAGTAAACTTTTTGGGTATCTATACTTCTCTGAAGTGATGACTTTTTACTTCTACTTCTTACATTTTCATTATCTGTACTTTCTACTCTGTTTTAGAAATAGCCTTGTTACTCAATCTGGCTTGTCATTGTAAAATTGGATAAGAAGTATAAACATATACCATTCCCACCCTACTGCTTTGTGCATGATCCATCACACATGTCAAGTCACACTCCAGCAATGACATAGCAGACATGAGTAGCTTAGTATGACTATGTTCATGGCACAGACTCAGGAACTCGAGTGAAAACTAAATACCATTGAGGTTTGGTATCCATGAAGACTAGCTAGCCTGTGTACTGTGTATATAAAAAGCACTCCGTTGTAGGTTTTTGAATGATTTGTCATGTCATCTGTGTATTTCTTGTCATGTTAATACATGTTCTGTGTTGTCCACCCCTCCCTCGCCACTGTGACAATATGGTTTTAATACATTTTTATTGTACTAAAATGTTTTTTGGTTGGAGGGGGAGTAGTGCTCTATAGGCCCTGTGATGCGGCCTACATTTTTGTCCTTAATGGCATTTTCCCCTTACATTACTTTTACTTTTATACTTTAAGCAGTTTTAAAACCAGTACTTTTATACTTGAGTAAAAAGATTGAATTGATGCTTCAATGGCCACAGACGTATTTTTAAACCCTTGTATCTATACTTCTACCCAAGTATTGAATGTGAATACTTTTGACACCTTTTGGTCAGGAAGTATTTTTGATGGCGATGGGCTCTCGTAATTGAGACTTAACTTTGGTCTCTGCTTGTGTCTGATCATGGAAAATTTGAAAGGTTGTTTGGACTGTTGTCTTGTGCTGCTTTGGCCATATGGCCAAAGCAGCACAGGACATATTGGCACATTAAAATACTGAACGTCAGAGAGAGAGGGAGAGAGAGAAGCAGACAAAGAACAGCATGAGGCTTACCTCCTCTTTGTGTAGATCCAATTAGTGAATGCCTACATCATGGAGCGACTCCACCGCACAGTTAGGTTACAGTGTTGACAAAACCGTGCTGAGCAGGTTCCGTCTTGAAATGTGTTTGTGTGGAAATGTGATTGGCACAGTTGGTGTCTGTTACCAGAACTCTTGTGCCATGAAGTGGAAGAGATGCTGATACCCGTCTGAAGTCTGGAACCCACAAACACTGATTCTCCTCTGATGAACCTGTCAAGCAGTGTTAATTTTGACAGCCATTTTTGATTTAGTCTTAGTCTTTTGACTAAAATGTAATTTAGTTTTAGTCATAATTTAGTCTTTGGATTTGTTTTAGTCTTAGTCTAGTTTTAGTCGACTAATTATCATTAGAATTTAGTCGACTAATTATTCAAAGAATTTAGTTGACTAAAATATCTATGGTGTAATAGTCATTATATACTCTTGCACAAAATGAAACATTTATTAACCAGTTACAGAATATTATTGTTTGTATGTGCAATATATACAAAAACACATTTCCAAACAACTTTGTTGACCTGAACTTATAGTTATTGAGCATAACAATAATAAACCATTGATGACCAGTAGGTCCGCTCTACCTGAAAAGCATATGTAGTTTATGAACAATGCATATTACATTGTATATAAAACTGGGCGCCGTAAAAACAACAATGCCATAGACCGCTGATGTCGTTTCATTTGTCGTTTTTTTCCCGACATCATAGTCCCGCATGGTTTACACACCGTATTCTTTTTCTCAAAGTCAAAGGAGAGATGTGTCCATATTTCGCCGCTCATCTTTCTCCCTTTATCCACTGCTGACTCAGTTGAATTTCACGAGTGGCCACAGTTCACCGGCTGGTTTGGTCTTCCCGGGTTGTGTGCGATGTGAAGACGTTAGTTCTGACTGGACGGTTACCCGGTTTGTTCCGCCTCTCCGTGCACGCTAAAGTATCGGTTGGATCTCTTTTTAACTCATCCCTCCCCACCTTTCACTAAACTAAATCAGGTCTGATTGCATGTCGTCGCTGGCCAATATTTTCGTCTCGTTTTTATTTGTTGACGAAAATGTCAATTAATTTCGTCATCGTTTTTATCCCTTCGCATAGTTTTTATTTAGTTATCGTCTCGTTTTCGTCATGAAAAAAGGTTCGTTGACGAAAACTATGACGAAAATCATTCGTCAACGAAATTAACACTGCTGTCAAGTCCTTGTCTTCAGCTGTCTTCAGTTTCTGCTTGCTCTAGGGATGTTTTAGCTACAGTTTGGCCTTCAGTGAAGTGAAATGGCATAAATCCATTTGAACTGTGGTAAGCTGATTTCATCCATGTCAGACTTAGTCAATGCAGAACATTCCACTTCTTTATTTTCCGAAACACTGTGGGTTGTTTTTGCAGTATACTTTAGGTCAGGGGTACTCAACTGGCGGACCGCGGTCCGCATCCGGACCCGAACGCAGTCCTGTCCGGACCCAATCTCATTCCTGATTAACTGGATACGGACCAAAAAGAAAACCGGAGCATTTATTTCAGGGCTATTGAAAAAACACTCCGTCACGAGTGTTACGTTTGCCCCCCTCGCTCAACAACTTACGTTCTTCACCACCCCCGCCGCACCTGACCTCAGGTCACAGGTATCTGCCAAAATTGGACCGCGGACAAATTTAGTTGAGTGCCCCTGCTTTAGGTCGTTGTCCATTTAGTCTTTTATATCATTTGGCTGAATCTGAGTGAATCTGAATCGCTCTCCATCCAGCTGCTTTTTGGCCAAAGTCACATAGAGATACAAAGGAACCAGTGCGCTTGGTAGCCATGCCCACAATATAACACCCACCTACCATCCTTGGCTCAGTTCCTTCCCTTCTCCGTACTCTTCTCCACCCATCAATGATCAAGATTTTTCATCTCATCATAACATGGTTCCATAACTGCACAAGCTTATTCAAGTGTGTTTATTTGTTTGGCTAATGCTGTTCTGACCTTCATGTTTTTAAGGCTTACATCTTGTGGTGTACCCTTTACATTTTCTACTCTTGATTGGTCACTCTGACACCTGCAGGTTTGGCTCCTTGGGGTTTGCTCGGTCTGTCCCAGCAATTGTGAAGGGGGTGGGGGGTTTCTTCACGGGGGTTGGGAATCCGCATCAGTCACCACAGATGCCTTCTTGGTCTTCCAGACTTCTTGGTGTTTCTGAGCTGAATTGTGCATTCGTTTTTTTGGAGTAATGGTGATCTTTATAGCATAATTTGTCCCCGGTTCATTAGATATTTACATTGGACAATTTACATTTTTCTATTTAATGTCTAATGGATGTCTGAGAGCTTGTGTGTGTGTGTGTGTGTGTGTGTGTGTGTGTGTGTGTGTGTGTGTTCTGGCCTTAGCAAAACTCTTGACACATTTTGTGGTGGTTTTGTGGTCCTTTGCAAGAACAGACATTGGCTACAGACGGAAACCAGACACCCCCACATACCTGAGCAACATGTAGCCCATAAACAGTGTGTTTATAAAGTGGGATATTGCCTTCTTTGCTTAAGATCTTAAGAAGAGCTGCATCTGTGTTTTTGTTTTTGTTTTTAATTGTGTCAATCCACTGAATGGCTGAATTGAATGTGGGTGTAGGGTTCTAGGCTCTGTCTGGGCAGACGCTCCCTGAAAAGGTAACTGGATCAGGGTCAAACGTCATTGGGGTTTATTTAGCGTAAGCCTGTGTCTGTTCTCTGTGTGACTGTGTCGGTGCGTGTTTCCTGTCACGCTGGCTCCAGATAGTGCTGTCAATGGCTTTCCATTAGTACAGCATTGTACAATACGCTGACCTCATTCATTACCTTCTGCAAGAACTTTGCGATATGATGTTTCCAAACCTTGAGAAAATCTCATGCGCTTACTCTTATAACTTCTCTGGTTGCTTCCAGGAGCATGACCTTGAAACTCCTTATGGTGTCCTCCATGTCACCTTGCGAGGAACACCCAAAGGCAACCGGCCCGCCATCCTGACGTACCATGACATCGGCCTCAACCGTGAGTTTTCAGCAGAATTCAAGTCTTAAGTCTGTGGTTGGGATGTTCTGTAAGTAAAAATGTGGATGGTCTTGTGGGTTGAGAAACATTTGTTCTAGCAGATTCGCCCTTCTCAGATTCCCTCACAGCGGCAGCAGGTAGGACGGCTACAGGATGTTACAGGATATTCAGGAAGATTACTGTCTTTCCTTGTCGGAATATATCTGGCGATGTCATCCTTGTAGATTTCTAGCTTTAAAAAGGGAGATTGCCAGGAGGTAGGTGAATGGTTTTGGGTTGTGTATGATTTAATAATTGGGTGTGGATTGCAATAATGTTAGACTGCCGTCTTCACAAAGAGACAGGTTATTACTTAGTGCCAAGTTAGTCTTCAGTAAAATGTAGCACTAATGTGTGCAACATGGAAATAAAATTATGTAAGAAGGTAGTTAATAAAGTTAATTATTAATATGATTGTGGTTTTTCCATAATGCAGTGACCTAAAACTTTTATTGCCCTAATTTTTAAATACATATTAAGCACCCTGTAAAACCGGAATATCCTGAAGCACTCTGAAGAACAGGATAAGGACGTTATGGAAATATGTTGGTTGTTGGGCTAATCATTAGCCCAGTGATATTTCAAGATGCTGCAGTATGCAAATAAGCCCTACATCGTGTGTGTCAGTGTGTGTGTCAGTGTGTGTGTTTGCTATGATTATCCTGACCAGTTTCAGATATTCTTAGGGGTGTTGTGGTGTTTGATGCAAAATGCAATTTACATGATTGATCTTTTGACCAACATAATGCTAGTTAATCTTAATCCATCATTGGCTCACCAGTGTGTTTGAGCATATTGTGATCGCACAGCACATATAATATGTTCACTCTTTCTGTGGCTAGAGTGATCAATCTGGGCATGCGTCTGACTCTCTCTTTCCCTGAGCTTCACTGTATTTATTTCCAAAACCTACTGAGCATTTCTCCTGTATCATTCTGCACTGGCTCCAGTCCATGTGCATGCCTATATAACTGTGAGCGTGACTTTGATTTGAAAAGTGCTGACATTGCCGCACACAGTTCAGCTGCCCCTCAAATTCATGCTCCATTTAAGAAATCAAGTCCTTGGGCGTGAGTGTGCACTGAGAGGAAACGAGCAGTGCGGAGATTGGAAGCGGTTTGTCAAAGGCCTCATGGCCTGTCGATTCCACTGTGGTTTCAAGTATTTTTGTGCTGCTATCATTTCTATTTTTGTTGATTTAAATAATAAATTATTTTGTTTCACAAAATGTCACTGAAACTTGCATTCTGTTTGTGTGTTGCAGATAAGTCTTGCTTCAACACACTGTTTAACTATGAAGACATGCAGGAGATCACACAGCATTTCGCCGTGGTCCATGTTGACGCCCCAGGCCAGCAGGAGAATGCTCCACCTTTTCCCACCGGGTGAGTGTACCGCCACCACACTTAGCACAATGCACACGTTAAATAACACACAGCCTAGGATACATTAGAGTAATACATGAGAGTAGACCGTGGACTACGGTTCTGTTTTCTTCAGTGAAGCTTTAGATCAGATAGGAACTTTGGTGTGAGTGGGTGTAGTTCGTGTGATTCTGGTACATGAAAAGAAAGAAATAAGCAATAGCGGGTCTTGTTGGTTCATTCAAACATTCTCCTTCTGTGGTAAATGTTCTGAAATACTTTTAGTATAGTCTTGGTCATTGCTAGAGACTTCATGATACCAAATATTATGTACCAGCCTGATACAGATATCTTGTGTTTATAATAATAATCATCTTTATTTGTATATCACCATTCATACATACAGCACATGCTACTCAAAGTGCTTTACAGATAATTCATAAACAATTAAATGTCATGGTAAAATTTAAGTTAAAATAAGTAAATATAAAAATGTAAATAAACAATTCAAATAAATAGAAGAAAACAATGTAGTTGAATCAATTAAATAAAGTAATTTAATAAAATGATAATCATTGAAGTTCCCTAAAGAAATCCAGATCTAAATAGGAAGGTTTTGAGGCTCTTGTTGAAGCTGTACAGAGATTAAATCTCCCTCAGCTCTCAGAAAGAAGTTCCCAGTGCTTTGAACCATAGTGGCTAAAAGCACCTTCTCCAATCTTTTAGCTGGGTTTAGGAATCTCCAGAAGATTACTGTTGAATACCTGAGAGACATTACTGGAACAGATTTTTCACTAGGGTAAAGAGGATCAAGGCCATGAAGAGATCATCAAACTATCACCAGAACATTAAAATCTATTCTAAAACTGACACTGAGTGAAGTGCAGGTGTAATATGATTCCTCTTTCTCCTGCGGTTCAGGGCCCTTGCAACAGCATTCTGAACTCGCTGCAGGTGTGAAACAGCTCTTTGGGAGAGCAGATACATGTATGGACATCTCAGACCTTAGCGATATATACTTGGGTGAAAGCTGTTCTGCATGTAGTCATGATGTGATTTAAAGCTGAACTCATTATCAGAAGTTCTTAACACATTGTATGGCCTTCAGATTAATCAGATTCGTCTTTGTGAAGCACTACCAACAACAACAACCTAAATCTTCTCTTTATTTAACTGCAAAAAATTTTACTTGTCATTTTATGTTCTGCCTTATTCTGGTAACATTGTGCCTAAAACAATGTTGCAAACTCATCGTTTTTCAGCTCAAACTAATTCAGCTAAGACACAAGGTGGGGTTTACTAGCTGGTCTATATTCCTGAACATGGCAGCCAAGTTATTATTAGATGCATCAATTAAGAAAGACAAATAGTTATTCTGTGCTAATTTCTTTTCACTGTTTTTTTAAATGTCCTTCCAATTTTGATATTTGCCAACTTCTCTCAGCCTGCCTGCAATCTTGCTTAAGTGTTAAAACAGCTGGAGTGTACCTCCCAGAGCATCTTAATTCTGCCAAAAATAATTTTAGCTGCCTTTGGTGCCACAAAGTCAATACAATTTCTAACTCAGCGTGAATGTTTCAACTAACTCGTTCCCAGTTTCTGTGAGGGGGAGGGAGGACTGTATCAAGTCCGTGAAGGCCACGGCAGTACCAGCACTGAGAACACTTGATTATTGTGTGCTTTTCGCTGAGTGTTCTAATTGATTATTTTGTATGTTTATCTGAGATTACAACATCAGCAATTTCATTATTATTATTATTATTATTATTATTATTATTATTATCTGTATGTTTAGAAATGATCAAATCTAGAATTTGATTATGCTTGACTTTGACCTCCATGTGACCCAATGTGACCTCCATGTGACCCAAGCCATGTGACCCAATGTGGTGTCCATCTTGAAATGCCACCATCTTGGATTCAGCTTCAGCTTTTCAAACATGTTTTGGGAGGGTACATATCAAGTCTCTGACAACACATCCATAATGAGGTAGGGCACCATTATGTTGAAAGAATGCAGGAAATGTTTCATCCTTCAACAACAATGAAGGGAACATGTCTACATTGAACAACTCTAAACAAGATAGTGAAGAATAGTCACAGTTTGGATACCCCTCACACTACACCTTATGTCTTTAGGTGAGGCATGTTTGGGTGGCATTGGTTAAAATCTTTTGCAACGATGCATGCACTTTGTTCATTGGAAATGAGGACGATCTTTGCGTGTTCTTGGGATAGTGCCGCCAATCATACATCTGCATCATCCTCATCAGAGGGGGAAGAAGGATCCAATATACTAAGATAGGAAGATACTGAGAATAGGAAAACTATAATATTGACCTTTTAACTTGTTAACTTCAGAAGAATATCATGGTTCTACCCAATACTGATCACACAAAAACTATGTACTGAGTGAGCAGACATCGAGGAGCTGTGTGTACTATGCATCTCTTCACTCATCCTCTGCATAAAACCAGCAGAAACATAATCTGATAATGGTTACAAGATGGCTATTCTAGCTGGAAAAAAAAACTAGAATCGGCATTTTCTCGTGCCTACCGATCCGATAGATACACATTTTTTGCAAATATCTGATCATTAGGCACGAGAAAATGCTGATCCAGGTTTTTTTTTTCTTTCTTTTCCCAATCCAGGTTTTCCAGCGCACCAATTTAGATAATCCATTACAGTTTTTGCTGTGTTTTCACCAGTGAGAGTAAAATCCAGTCCGCATTTTCCAGCACACCTTCAGTACACGAGCATAGCATCTCCCCAATTTAGCTCAGTGGCATCTCCTAACCATTAAGACGGCCATGTAAATTTGAAGTTATCGGTAAAAATGTCAGTTGTGTGGGATTATTTTACCTTAAAGGACGACAAAGACGTAGAGTGCAACATATGCCACAGTAAAGTCAAGCGTGGTGGTAAAGCTGTAAGAACTTTCAATACAACCAATCTAATCAAGCATTTAGTGAAATACCACCATAAACAACATGAAGAGTTTCTAAAGAAAACCAAAGACTTCAATTCCATATTGAAATGCTCGTCTTTGTTAAAAACAATCTCCCTCTCATGCTCTGACTGCAGGCAGGGAAAACAGTCGGAATTGAAGGGAGTGTGTAGATGGAGATGGAGCAGCAAAGTGTGGAGTAGATTGGGGAGTAGAAGGCATTTTGCTTTTAAATAGTTTACGATATTTGCACTGATTTTTTTATTTTTATTTTTTAAGCTTTGGTTTGCACTTGTTCAAGAGCACTGATGAGTACAGCACTCAGAGTACTAATGCTGTTAATACACTATTTTCTACTCAGGTTGTGTGTGTGTTGCTTTTTTAATACAATTTACAATATTATTTGCACTTATGGCTTTTTAAACCTTGGTTTACTGATGCCATTTCTGTTTATTTTTTTGTCTATTTTGAGTTTATTCATTGCTAAATAAATAGGTTAGTTTCTCCTTACCAACCATTGTGTATTATTCAAACACACCTAATTCAGCTAGCTACTTGTTATCAAGAGTAAAACGTTTCAACATGAGTTTGACAACAAAGTAAGTTGGCTAAATAACTTAAACTTTAATACATGCCCGGATAGGCCGGTATCTGTAACGGCCGATATCTGTATCGGATCGGAAGTGCAAATAAATATCGGTATCGGATCGGAAGTTCAAAAAGCTGGATCGGGACATCCCTATTCCAATCCACCTTAAAACTCAAAAGGTTAACTGTAAAGGTTTGAATATACTAAAGCTTTAGATTAATTGACTTTATTCATTTGAAGAAGTAGAGTGCTTGTTCAGTTTTTGTTTCTTTTTTTCTGGCTAGTAATTTTCTGCAGCTTTTTCTCCTGTCCCCGACCCTGAAAAAGATGAATGTGTTCATCACAGATCCATGGTGCTATAGTTCTAGGATAGTATTTTGTCATGTTTGTATGCTCTTACATGCATATGTGATTTGTAGTGTGTGATTGGTCACGTAAATAAGGCAACCTTGGATATCTTGAAAGGCGCTATATAATTTCATCATTCATTCATTCATAATGCAAGTCATAACATAGAGATGTCACAAGAACCGATACTTCTGTGCCAAATCGATACTAAAATTGTGAATACACTATGGTTCTCATTTCCTGTGGTCATTTCACAGATCTCCCACACTACACGAGAGCAGCATAATTAGCTTGCTTAGGCTAAAGCTGCAGTAGTTCATAACCAGTGATGTTTATGTAGTAAAACGTTTTAGTAGTAAAAAATTCATAAATAGAAAGCTACATAAATGGAGTTTACATCTCTCCTCATGATATTAATAGGCTATAGACAGACTGTGTGTTCAGCAACTCTGAGCTTTTCTTTGAGCTATTTTGAGAATCTCTGTGTACATAATAGTATTTTTGTCTTGGTTGAAACTGTTAACATTCTGGAAAAAGTTTAAATTAAACATTTTATGTTAACATTCATTTCATTGGTTTATTTTTTGTAAAGGTGTTGAAATTGGTGTTGAGAATTGTAGATTTTTAGTGGAATTGGCACAGAGTAATACATTTCTGGTGTCATGACATCCCTATCATAACACGTGCATGGATATTTGCATTTGAACATAATGGTTATAATCATTAATTGCTCAGTTACCTCTACAGCTGTGCATAAACTGTGCTTGAACTAACTTGCCAATTACCACCTGACCTGCTGTGCATTCCTGCACAGTGATGATGTGCTATTTTCAGGCCGGATTTGTGACCGTATGGGATCAATTTCATTAAATAAATAAATAAATAAAAATCGTGATATTCGATACATCATCTTTTGCTAATATCGACTCAATCTGTCTGTTAATGCCTAGCCACAGCCACAATGCACAGGTAATATAGAAGTAAATGGGTTCCTTCTTTTTTACCAAGATGTAGTATAGTATGAATGTGGTTATTAGTCGGTTATATAATCTGATATGCTGCAGAGCAATGAGATGGGCAGGAATCTTAGGTCACTAGGATGTAATCAGTCAGTCCTGCCTAAGGTAAGAACTAAGCATGTAGAGGCAGCATTTAGATATTAAGCTGTTTCTAAATGGAACCAGCTGTTGGAGGATATTAGAAGAGCTACAACACTGGATGTTTTTAAATCCAAGTTAAAAACATACTTATTTGGATTGGCTTTTGTATATTGTAGATACCTTAAATGTAGCCTATTTAGTTTCTTTTACTTATTCTTGTTTTATTATTTACATTTTTCACAATTTCAAATTTTATTGACCTTTTACTTTTGACCTTTTTTAATCTTCTTTAATGATCAATTATTTTATCTTAATCTTATTTAAATTTTTATTTGATTTCTTCAATTTCATTGTCTGATGTCATGAACCTTGACTTTAAATATTGCCACAGCACAATATTGTCTTTCATGTTTGGAGGAGAATATTTCCCAGCAAGAAAGCTAACAGCAGGCACACAGACACCAGTCCCAGGAGTGGGCCTGCTCCCTCCCAGCGTGTATTCTCCGTGGTGGGCTCAGTGTCCTGGCCTTCCACTTGCATTCGCCCCTGCTACAGAGCAGGACGGTGAAGTCACCCGTCACTGCCCCGCAGACACCCTCTCTACTGTGTGTGTGTGTGTGTGTGTGTGTGTGTGTGTGTGTATGTGTGTGTGGGTTCAGCACATGCCCTTGGCTCTTTTGCCTCTGGTGGATCTTATGATCTTAAGATCCTTTTTCATTGTGTAAAGCTTACTTCTGTGACTAACTGCTGCTTCTCTTCTCTCCCCCCTCTCTTTCCTCTCTTCTGTCTGTCTGTCTGTCTGTCTGTCTGTCTCTCTCTCTCTCTCTCTCTCTCTCTCTCTCTCTCTCTCTCTCTCTCTCTCTCTCTCTCTCTCTCTCTCTCTCAGGTATCAGTACCCTACAATGGATGAGCTGTCTGAAATGCTGCCCTCTGTCCTCACCCAGCTGAAGTGAGCCCCCTAGCTCTAGTGACTACAGCGTGTTAGGCTTTTTGGCAAATGCACTTCATTCATTTTCTTATTGTGTTCTATAGTCCTTCCACACAGTGTAGCTGTGCATCTGCAGTAAATAAAATGACCATTGACCGCTGGACTGCGTAAATGGTGATTGTTTGTTTTACCTCCTGTAGGATCAATAGTGTGATTGGTATTGGTGTTGGTGCGGGAGCTTACATCCTCTGCAAGCTGGCAGTAAGTGAACTTGTTGGTTTTCATAAGTTTTCATGACTGCTAAGTGAGGGCAAGTGTGAACAGCTCAAGTGGAGGTTGGGGTGGGAGCTAGAACATATGGTTAATGAGAAGCTCTTGGCTTTTTGGAGATTACAATCCCTCTGTAGCTATGCTGTCTCCACAGTCTGCATTAAAAGCTAAAGGTGTACATGCAAGTGTAATTTTACTCAGAACGGCTGCCTGAGTAATTACTTTGAAAATTGTTCACTACCATGCATGTGTCTATGCACACACATGCATGCACACACACACGAGTCTCAAATACACAGAGACAAACACTTATTTGAGGTTTGCACTCACTCTATTTCTGCATAATTCATCTGTATGAAGCCAAAGTGGATTTAGTCAGATTAGCTAACGAATGCAGGCCAGCATATTGGCTGCCTACTACCAGTGGTTCAGAAGTCCCTACATGCTATAGCTCAATAGCTCTTACTATCTCTCACACACAGCCTAGCCTTCTGTCCCCTTTCGTAATTTTTTTCGTAAAGTCTTTGCTGAGATATGTGCTCCTTTAGTGCTTTTGTTAAACAGGTTTGACACTCCAGGAGTGTTACAGGAATGCGTATGAGGGAGCTGGAGTCTGTGCAAAGATGCGATAATTATGTTTAATTATAGTCCTGCCATATTCACACATGGGAGGTGTTGAGTAGTCTGATAGAATATGTCCTTGATTATACACTGTTTCTCTCTCTCTCTCTCTCTCTCTCTCTCTCTCTCTCTCTCTCTCTCTCTCTCTCTCTCGCTCCCCCCCCCCTCTTCTGCGTGTCTCTTTCCATACACAGATCTGTGCATCCACAATGATTTTTAGATTTGAACCACCGACATTCTGAGCGCTTGGTTTTACTCTGATGTCTTTCACATGTATGATCGTCATACAAGCCCAAATACACTTTAAAACAAATGTGTGAACTTCTCTGTCAAAATAACACCTTGCAAACGGTCTTGCCAAGAAGTAGGTTAAGGTGTTGTGTATAGTTCTTATGAGTAGGCTGTTTTAGGTTAACCTGCATTCGCTCTGACTTGAAGCCACCTAGAGCAGATTTTCACACAGCTCCACTTCCTGCACGACAAACCTTTGTCTATAGTTATTAACTGCTGCACATCCGGTAGAACATGGTACTAGGAACACCAGCGAAGGTCAGGCATCCATGTCCTATTATCCTGATAAAAAATAACTCCAGTGCCATAAATATGCCCTTGTGCATACCAAACTGTTCTTAACCTCTGTTGCGTTCACAGGTGAAGGTATGGCTGTTGGGTAGAGCGAGGCTGTAGGTTATTTCCTTATCAAACTCCTCTGTGTGTGTGTGTGTGTGTGTGTGTGTGTGTGTGTGTGTGTGTCAGCTGAACCAGCCTGCGCTGGTGGAGGGGCTGGTTCTCATCAACGTGGACCCGTGTGCCAAGGGCTGGATGGACTGGGCAGCATCCAAGGTAAACCGCATGTAGCTCCCTAGTCAAACCCAGCCCTGCATTTGCAGTTACACTGTGGAACTGCTTCAAAATATGTTAATTTCACTTTTGGGGGAACAAGTGATAAGGGGCATATTCCAATTAACGCTAGGCTAGCTTGTGTTTAAGGGGCAAACATGCCTTACACCTCAGACTAGTGCAGTACTGCTCCAGGTGGTCTGATCAATCAGAAGAGTCATTGCACCATCTGCATTTCATTCATTATTTGTGAAAACATTAACTCCTGTGTGTGTGTGTGTGTGTGTGTGTGTGTGTGTGTGTGTGTGTGTGTGTGTGTGTGTGTGTGTGTGTGTGTGTGTGTGTGTGTGTGTGTGTGTACGTACAGTTCTCTGGCTGGACAAGCAATCTGGTGGATATTGTTATGGGGCATCATTTTAGTACAGTAAGTCTCAACAGTGCATGCGTTTCAGCCCTTTTCTCCTCGTATATAAGGGTGTAATGGAGACATGCCAGGTAACCACGGTAACCAGGGGCTTGGTGTTGTGTCCTAGGAAGAGCTGACGGAGAGTCAGGAGATTGTGCAGACCTACCGTCTCCACATTGCCCAGGACATTAACCAGGACAACCTGGCGCTCTTCTTCCACTCCTATGACAGGTGAGGCATGTCCTCACCTATAGGCCTGTCCTCATCCGCGGTGGAGACGCCAGCGGATCGGTGGTGAGACGTCCTTTCTGTCTCCACAGCCGCCAAGACCTGGACATCGAGAGGCCTCTCCCGGGGGTTAATGAGGACGCTGTCAAAACAGTGAAGTAAGCAGACCACGGCACGATACGGATCAAATGTGTATTACCCTTGTCAAGGCGCACAGCCTGGGTTGGGTGGATGTTCAGAGGTCCATAAAGGGTTCCCATGACCCAGGCAGATTGGCCGATTAAGTACAGCAGATTAACTACCGATCCATGAGGAAACTTCTTTACTCACCCCTGTCAAGGGTTCCATCACCAATGTTCAGTAAGAGTGGAGTTAATGGGCACCTCCAGCAACCCCTGTGTAAGCCACACTTCCCAGAGAGAGTGACGCTCACACCTGTTTGAGCCTGCAGATTGCTGCACATAGATTTGCTCTGCCGGATACTGCACCAAAATTGACCTTCTCCAAGTCAGAAAATAAATGACCTCTTGACCCCATCAACCATCTTTTCTATGTTCCTATATTATATATATCATATACTTTTTCTATATTCTACATGACATATTACTAGTGCTGCTCATTTGTATTTAATAGCCATTCGTATTCATTTATTTTATTTATATTTAGCCTCAAAATGTTGTCTGAAGCTGAGTAATTAATATAGGCAATTAAAATATGACATATTGATGGTGTCCTAATTATAAGAAGCTCGCTCTGAGAGCCGTCGTCTTTCCTTCTGTGTGTTTCTGACATTTAGGTGTCCCGTGCTGCTGGTAGTAGGCGACACATCCCCAGCCGTGGATGCCGTGGTGAGTGCCTGCCTCATTAGCATAGGCTTCCTGCGCAGATGTAGAATATATGTAACGTATATAAGGCTGCTTTCTAGGCCACGGCAGCTCTGTGTATGTAAACGTTGGGACTCTGGTGGAAGCTATGCTTGGCCTATCCCTGCCTGTTATTGCTCTCTAAACCAACAGCAGTAAAACCTAGTCTGTCTCCTCATTTCAGGTTGAATGCAACTCCAGACTAAATCCCACAAGGACCACCCTGCTCAAGGCAAGAGAAAATACTCTGTTGGAATGTTTTGTTTTGTTTTTTTCTTTCAGTAGCATCATTTGAATTATTATACAAGTTGACATTTTGGCTTTGTGTCATTTTGACTTGTCTTATTCTTTTAGATGGCAGATTGTGGTGGATTACCCCAAGTTGTCCAAGTAAGATGTTTTATGGATATGTATGCATGTAATTCACATAGTAACCCACCACTTCTGGTTTTATTAGGAGCACTTGGAACACAATATCCATTAGGTAAATACCTATTGATAGAAGGGGTCACCTGTTCTGTTGCTAGAAACAATGTATTTAACGAATATCAGATTCCATTAAACACATCAATATTGAATTTCCTGGGCTGCTATGATAACCAATATAATTATTATTATAATATTATAACCTTGCTGAATCGATGATTAATGCTGTATGTTCAGGAAAATCGCAGATCATAATTATGGTAAACATGCTGTCATGTAGAGAGAGGCAAGAGAAGGCACATTTGCAGAGGCAAGTGATGCTTATTTTGGGTAAATCCATAACAATTATCCATTAGTCCAGAGTCAACAAAAGCCCAGGAGCAAAGAAACAATACCAGGTAACACATTGAAAACAAAAAGGAAAGACACAAAACACCAACATGACAAGAAGAAACAACGTACAACCCAAAAGCACAGATAGGCTTACAGCAACACACACAGTTGGCCACAAACGGGCGCATCATTCACTGGCTGCATCCTTTAGTGGTCCATTATTCTGAAATGTGTAGAGAGACAGAATACACTGGAGCAGATGAGCAATGTTTATCTTGGGCAAATCCATAATCAAAAGTCTTAATACAGTTTGTGGTTGAAGGGCTGGGAGTCCATGAAATGCAATCTGAAAACCTCAAATAAAAAAAAAACAAGATCAAATATAAAACAACAAAGAAACCTGGAGATAATGAGGAGAAAGTGGTCAAACAGAGCCATGTGTCAACATCACTATGTGGACCATGTGAACAGCACCTCAGTACCCAATGGGCATGTCAATGGGACACTTTTGACCTAAACTATATTATGTACCTCTATTGCATTCTCACACAGTTGTACTGACAGTTACCTCAGGGCATGCAGTGTTCATATATGCAGTTAGTCTGCTAAATACACATGCTGCATCTTCTACACATGCACACACTTTGGTTGGTGTTACCCTACAACACCTGATTATTGGTCCTGTATTTCAGATATTTTGTTTCAATGGGTACTTGTGTATATAGCTGGAATGTGAATAAAAATCCTCCCGGCTCTTTGGACTTGGTAGGATCTGGGAGACCTACTGGACAGGGTAATAGAGAGGCTTCACCTGGACAAAAGGTGCACAGAAGGTAGATGGAATCTAGATGAGTGTAGATACAGTGGTGGTTTTGCAGTAAAGTGGCTGGAGATTTTATTTTCACACTTTCCAATTCATGCAACCTTGGAGCGGGTTAGGCTTTTAGTTGATGGTGGTAACTAGTGTTTTGATGTGATGTTTTTTGTTTAAATTCAGTATATTGAATCGTTTATTTATTTTGTTTTGACATGATGTCATGCACTTTTAATTCCAGCCGGGTAAACTGGCAGAGGCCTTCAAGTACTTCATCCAGGGAATGGGTTACAGTGAGTATCTCTCATGGACTAGCTCTCTCTCTACCTTTCATGCTCTCTCTCTCTCTCTACCTTTCATGCTCTCTCTCTCTTACTCTTTAATGTCAGTTGCGCAGTATTGTATTGTCTGATGTTTTAGTCTGAGTTACTGTGTAACTTTGTGTCTAAAATATGTCTGTCTTTAAACATCATGTCTTCAGAATATCACTTTCAAAATTTTACATAGAAAACTTCACCTCAGTCCCACCCACCTTTCCACCCACGCAACACACTAACACACACCCCCACCCCACACACCCGTCTCTCTCTCTCTCTCTCTCTCTCTCTCTCTCTCTCTCTCTCTCTCTCTCTCTCTCTCTCTCTCTCTCTCTCTCTCTCTCTCTCTCTCTCTCTCTCTCTCTCTCTCTCTGTGCCTCTCGTATTTGCAGGCACATATGGTCATATGTTAAAACATTTCTCGGCAACTCTTCTTGACTTGTAGAATGAATTTTGTCAGAATGTTCTACTAACTGCTTGGTGAGGCTTCTAGCCATTTTAGCTAGCATCCAAAATTGGAATGGAGGCCTTACACATGAAATGAGCAACAAAACAGCCTTTAGGTGACATTATGACTGAGCCCAACACAGAGCGACTGCTGCTCACGACAGAGGAACACCTCTTTCTGTGCTGATCTCAGACCTGTCTAAAAGCAGGGAGAGGCTTGGTGAAACTAAACCAAAACTGCAGGGGTGTGTCTGAGCTAGCCTGCCCCCTTTGCTAAACTAACACATGACTTTGTCTCCTGTGTGGCTGTGCAGTGATGCGAGGTCCAGGGTGTAAGTACAGTAGCTTTACTCTGTGCGAATGCTGTGTTGGCATGGCCTGTGTCCAGCCTTGTGTGAAACATGCCTTTCCTATTCCCAGTCTCTCTCCCTCTCTCACGGTGACCTTCAGTTTAAGATACTTTAGTGATTCTTCACCTGAAGAGGTTTTTGGGCCTCCGCTCAGAACCAAGTGTAATCTACTTTGCAAGCTATTCCCAAGTACAGCCAGCTCCTTGGTACTTAGAGTTCTGCTGCCTAATGTTTGTGGTTATTGGACTCTCTTCAATTATATTTTGGGGGATTTTTTTGCAGCTGCTGATTCATTGTAGATCTGGCAGTATTGCAGATTCAACGTGCTTCATAATTAATATCGGGAGTCCAGCTGGCCTGATAAACATGCTCTTTACAGATATTCCCAAATACAGCCAGTTGTACAGTGAGCCGAGAATCTGTTGGATAGTCATGGCTGCCATGCCCACTGGACAAAAGTTACAATTAATTGCACTTTTGGTGGCTGCAGTAGTGCCATAGGTTCAATGGAGAATGGGCAGACCAAAAGGTGAGTTTGTTTAATGAGGGACGAGCTGTGTGGCTGTATGCAGCTGTTGCATATGGTGCAGGGTGTTTGTGAGGCAGAGAATACATAAGCTTCTCCACCTGGTTGACTTCAGAACCTGATATTGGTGACGTTCTGTGTAAGTGACCCATTACATGTGGACCTCCTGACCACTCTCACAGGACCCCTCCAAAGGCACCCCATTCAGTCTGGAAACATGACACTTGTGTGGTTTGTTTGTTGTTAGCATGGTTGCTAAATGGAAATTAAGGTGACTTCCAGCCTGACACTCTTGAGATGCTGGTGTGTGTAAAAGGTTTTGGTTTCATTCAGGATTCCAAGTTCTTAACACCTACATGAATCAAACACATTTATTGTTGGCTATTTTCAAGGCTGAGTGTCTAATACAAAATAAGTAATAGCAATTGGGGGGGGAGGAGGTCTGGTGAATTCCTGAACTATGCACACAAAATTTAGGTTTTTGTCTTTCTTTTTTCCCTTTCCATTGTTGCTTTCTCTTCAGACCTCCAAACGTAGGAGTGCCTACAGAGGCAGAGCACGTAACCACAACCGATCCCACCCTAAACACACAGAGAGACTGGGTTCCATCAGCACCCGCCCTCACATTGGGTCTTTATTTTCTTGATCTAGTTCTTGGTTGGTGAGGTTTTAGCTATGGCAATAGGCTGTCATTTTAATTGTGTTGTTGGTAATGTTTTGCAGATTAATTGTGGTCTACATTTGAATAATATAAAGACAACAAGGCCTCAGTCATTGCTTTGAGATGAGAACGTAGCAGCTTTGAGATGAGGAAAAGTAACAGACTTATAGTCCTGACTGATAAAGTGTATTTTCATCATCTTCGCGGTTTTAATAAACATACGGCAAAAGACACGACGAATTAGAAACGTTATGTTGTCTTTCTTTTGTTCTCCTATTAGTGCACGTTTGTTTGGTTTTGTTTTCGTGTTTCGTTTAACTCAGAGTTGGAGACTCAGAAATTCATAATACATGGTAACAACATTCAAGCAAACCTATCATCTTGTGCAGGCCTTCTAGAATTGTAGATGAAAATGAAGATCAATTCAAAGTGACCAGTTTTATATCTACTCCCAATATCCTCTCCTACAGCGTCATGAGTTTACCCACCAGAGTGATTACTTGTATGATGAGCTGAAAATTAAGTTAACTGTCTGGCTTTTGTTATGCAAAGTTATATACGTGTAGTGCTGGTTCTTACGTGTGTGTAGACATTTCCAGGCAGGATGGCAATAACAACACTGACACTTCCCTTCACTCTCCTGCTGTTCTTCTCTTTCAGTCTTTTTTTTAAGTCTCGCTTGTAATCTCTCCGTTTCCCTCGTCTCTCTCTCTCTCTCCTCTTCCTCTTTGACCTCTCCGTCAAACGCGAACAGTCCCCCATGTGCTTCTCAGCCACCTGAGCAGCGAATCAGGTACCAGGAGTTCAGACAGCACTTTAGGCTGCACTGTTAGTCTGTCTCCAGTGTTCCATCACCTTACTGTATGTCCATCTGGCATATCACATTTATACACACACACGCGCGCACACACACACACAGAGTGCACATATCCATCATTCCACTTACTACTCTCACACTCTCAATTTCATTTTGTCTCTGCATCATAGTGTTGCAAGCATGATTCCATGGTCATATCTTGTTTGTTTAGGTGTGTGTGTGTGTGTGTGTGTGTGTGTGTTTAGGGGTGTGTGTGCGCACGCGCATAGGGGTGTGTGAATGAGTTATTGTGTATGAGAATGTTGATATCAGACAAACACAGGTATTACCTCTCTCTCTCTCTCTCTCTCTCTCTCTCTCTCTCTCTCTCTCTCTCTCTCTCTGTCTCTCTCAGATTTGCCTTTTTACATTACCTTCAGCTTTTCTGCATGCCACATCTCTACATGGGTTGCGATTCCTAAATATTCATTTTTTTCTATTAAAAATGAATTGGAACTCTATCCTTATCTGGGTTCCCTCTTGGGAGAATAATGACAGCAGTGGCTTGAAACCCGAAGTGTTTACTGGCCCAGGCAAAGCCGAGGTGTTTACTGGCCCAGGTCAGAAAGAACGCTGACTTGCTTGCTTCTGAGACTTTGAGCATAGCCCTCCATGTGTCTGGTAGGAGCATTGTGAGCATTTGTGATCAACCCTCAGGCCTTTGCAGATGTTCAGGAGTGTACTGTGTTGAAGTCTCTGTAGCATTCGAGTAGCCTGGACCTTCACCAAGCTAATAATCCCACTGAGGTGAAGAATCCCAGTGAGGAATGTCATTATTCTCCCTGCTGGCAGTCCACTGTCTATCAGGAAGACCTTGGCACGAACGCGATGCTAAATGTTTGACACACACACAGCTGTATTGTGTCGCCCCCCTCCACTTTTCACTTCAGATCCACATTCACGCTTAACTTTCTACACTACATAATTATTCAGCATCTTCTTCCTGTGCTGTAACCCCTTCCCTTCTGTCCTCCAGTGGCCACTGCCAGTATGACCCGGCTGGCGCGCTCCCGTACACACTCAGCCTCCAGCGCCAGCTCCGCGGAGGGAGCACGAGCCCGCTCACACAACAGCCAGGACGGAGCCGTGCCCGGGCCCAACCAAGACAACCAGGCCCGTCCGCAGACTATGGAAGTGTCCTGCTAAAGCGCTCTCTCAGTGTGTGTGTCTCTCTCGCTCTCTCTCACTCTCTCTCTCACTCTCTCACTCTCTCACTCTCTCTCTCACTCTCTCACTCTCTCTCTCTCTCTCTCTCTCTCTCTCTCTCACTCTCTCTCACTCTCTCTCTCTCTCTATCTCTCTCTCTATCTCTATCTATCTCTCTATCTCTCTATCTCTATCTCTCTATCTCTCTCTCATATGATGGGATGCAAGAAGGACTCTGTTCCCAAACAGTGTGTTTAAATCTGCAGCACCTCATTCTTCTGCCTACACCTTCACTGCTTTCCTGATACACTATTCAAGCAAGTCTACATACTGTGTACTTTCTCTGTTAAAAAAAAAGAAAAAAAAAGGCAATTTTCAATCTTCCTTCCATATGTACATATTTTGACAAAGACCACTCCTAGAAATGTCATTACGGAAATTCTTCCTCCATCTCTCTACTGCAGAGGCAACCACACCGTATATATTCTGTCAGTCGCCCGTGCACTCCAACGTGTCCAGATTCTGTTGTAATCTCTGTTACACACTCCTGCATAGGTCCTCTTAATGCATTGTGCTTTGTGGAAAAAAAAACCCTTATGATTCTCCTGACTGCAGAATAGGTGTTAAGAACCTTGTTTTACTGTATCTTATAACCAAGAGCTACCATGAGCATGGCCCTGTTTTTAGTGTCATTTAATGGGAGTGTTTATTGGGATTGGCTTTGTTTAAATGTTTCAACAGGTATCACAGACCTCCTTTTCCCAATCATTTGACCATTTCTGGTGGAAGTATCTCAGTAAGGTTAACGTCCAGCAGGTCATTTCCTTTTCCATCATGGACTTGAACCTTAACACACCCCTGTCTGTTTTTTAGGCCTTTAAAATGTGTTTTGATTTCTAATACACATAAGGAGACTTTGAGATGACCTGGATGCAAAGGAGACTAACTGTTGTTGGCCACTGTAATTAAAGTCAGTGATGCATTGCATGTTCTTTACCTCCTTGTGTATTGAGAGAGGAAGACAGACCCTATCTGCCATTGCAGTTGTGGTCTAAAGGATGAACTTGCAACCCACCTGTAAACATGTACAACGTCCAAGCAGACACACATACACGCACACAATTGTGTACTTTAAATGGTTTGGTTTTGCCTTGCTGTGCCCTTTCTGTACAGTGGATAGGTATTCCATTACAGTAAAACTGTATTGATTAGTTCTTCAAATAGATTTTGTAGCTTTATTATTACTCATATGATATGAATATTCTTGTTCTGATATTTCCATGGATGGGTATTCTCACTTCACCTGTGTACTGCTGCCTTGGGTGAGGTGATGGTGATGCTTCGCCCTCCAAGCGTGTCGAGGGCACTGTACTACTGATGTCCGCTAACTGTATGGATTTGTACTAATTAAATAAAGTTGGAAATTGTACATAAACCTGTTGTTCTTATATTGCTGTTATGGAGCTATTAAGAGACCAAGACTTTGACATTTAATAATGAAAAAAAAAAAGGATGACAATCGAGCAAATGGGGTTGGATGTCTACTGATGCAGACTAACTCAGAAATGTGTTCACAAACAACTTACTTGGCCTATTAACCCTAAACCTTGAAATGAAGACGAGTGAGTAACTTCAGCTGCAGTTCCTGCTTTCACGGGCGTTTCTCCCGAGTAGTCGACTCACTTTATTCTGGCTCTTTGAGTAGACTAACTGATCACCATTCATCACATTCAAGTTGATCATATAAAGGAAGAAATGCTCTTGAAAAAGACCACTGCTACCTTTTTGTATCTGTAGATTTCAACCTTAATGACATGATGTGCTCAACATTTTCCGACCACATGTTGCTGGCTTTTTTTTTTTTTGCGTGTGTATCTGGCCACAAGTGGTTCATTCAACATTGAACTATTTATAGAAACACCCAACAAGCTTTTCGATTTTTGCACCCGTGCAAAAGATTCAGTGATGGGGGAAATTAGAACGCTGCGTCCGTTTCCACGAGCTAAGGAGCACTGAGCCAGTCATCACTCTTTCTGCTTTATCTCTCTATTCATCTTCCGACTGATGAGCTTTTTGACCTGATGATGCAACATAAATCTGATGCAACTTTGTCTCTGAGGCACTAGACAAGTTTTTTTTTTTTTTATTGTGTGAATTTTTTTTTATGTGTGATCTGCCTTTGTCAAAACTGAAAAGGAAGCTGTGAATTAGTTTTAGCAGTAATGTCCTGTGTTCACCATGCTTGATGGGCCTGAAGCTGTGTGCATGCTGTCCAGTTTTGCATCGTGCCTTCATCTGACCTCCCAAGCTCCTCGTCCACTAATCCAAAAAGCATTTATTCGCATCCACCAAAGATTCCAGCTTCCTTGGTTCTCACTAATATCCATTTTGCTAGCATTATGTTTCTAAGTGTGACTGAGTTCCTTGGCATGTTGTTGGAGGGTCACAGTGTGATGGAGCTCGTGCGCCCAAACAGCGCACCCTCACGCCCGCCATCTCGTCTCCATCGTGGCCAAGTTGACGTTAGAGCAAACACTTCTGCGTTCCTCCCTCACTCACTTTTGACAGTCAGTCACGTTGTGTTTGTCACAGGAAGCCCCTGCTGCTAGCTTTGTGGTACATAAAGCACTCTGCCGGTGTGCATGTCAAACCTGTGCATGACGTCTAAGGAGATCAGTAGCTTCTCAGAGCATCTTCATCTCTCGGCTGGCAGTCTGAATTCTTGATCGCTGATCCATCCCAGTCCTCCTGTCTTCAGTGTTCCAGCACGGTCCTGACAGAGGAAAACAGCATTGAGGGCCACTCTGAATGTATCTGTGAGGGTATCTGGACCTGCTTGTTTTCAAGGACTTTCATCAGAGTCCTGCAGACACCTTTGAGCCGTTCACACAGCCATTCAAGAGCACAGCAGCGGAAGGACGGGCAGCGTGGACGGTTCAGAAGAAAATGAGGTAAACATCTGAAACCAATGCCATCTTTGTTTTCTGGGATTTTCAAATTAAGTTGCACATGTCGATCTGATGTTACCACTGAGGTTTAAAAAAAGAAAAAAATATCTTTAAAAAGAAAATTCTTTGTGGAAGCGAGAGTGAAACGTGAAAAATGCACCATCAGAGATGACTATTTCTGAACAAGAGAACATGTGCCTGATCCGTTTCAGTGCATGAAGCGAAATCACCATGCAGATTTCAACCACTTCATGTTTTAAGGGCCTGTTCAAAGTCTCCACACCTGATGAGTTCTCAAAAACACCACTGGAGCTTCGCAAAAGCTTCAGAAGTCGTGCCTTTGATGATGCCTGAGAATGAGCATGGGCTTACGGTTACTTAAAATCAAACGAGTGTAGATAAGGTTCAGATAATGAGCTCAAAGTCGAGACGGCAGAACTCTGCTACGCTGCACCTACTGTGAACCCAGTCCAGTGGATCAGGAGAATAGTGCATGTGTTTGAGCTGTGTTCATCATATTTTGAAATTGTGATTTTAAAACAAATTAAAATGGCCATTGTAACACAACAGAGAACTGAATGCTTGTATCAACGTGCAGTTGTACGAATTCACAATCGAATTCTACCTGATTTTGCCTGAGTCTTTGAGTCTTTAGTGGTTAATGTATGCAGTTATATGGAGCGGAGTGTATTGTTTGGAGTGGTGTGAGCTATTTCAGTCTCTGGTGTGAGGCCCGTGTCTTGGACCTTGAAGCCTTGGTGACCCAGAGAGGCCCATCTGTCGTGACAGGTGGCCACCATGTGTTCTGCATGGCTGCTTTCTCTTAGGTCCAACCCAAATGCTTTACAGCTTCATACAGAGAATGTGTGACTTGGTATGGTTTCATATGTGGTCATACTTGACCTCATAGACTTTAATTGGAAATGAAGCTGCTAATTTTTCTGGTGGTTAATGGAGTTATGCAAGAAGAGTTGATGAGCGTCATAATAGGTATATATTTGTTATGTCACCATTTCTGAGTGTGTGTAAATATACACTTTTCTGTAATTGAGCACTGAAATCTCTCTTGAGTACTGAAGTCTCTCTCTCTCTTGGTTTCTCTCTTTCTCTGACCAATTGATTATAGAGATAATAAAGGTTTTCCTTTTCAGGACATTTCATTTGGACAGAGGCCCTTTATGAGCTGTTTACACTGTGTGCGTGTGAAAGGGAGAGAGAGAAAGAGGGAAAAAAACAAAAAAAGATGCAAATTACAAACCACATACTTTAGGTAATGACAGTTACAGGAAACATCTCAGCGTCAGCTTCCATGTCTCCTGTGACTGTGTTCATCATTACATAGATCTTTGTGTCTGCTTGACCATGTCGGAGGTAATGCTTTGTCACAAAGAACCAAACATGAGAACGAACTGTTCCTGCGTTTCAGCTGCACTGGTACATTTGTGTCTAATGGTATAGTGTCAGCATTGCTCTATTTTTAGGTTTGCCCTGTTTCTTGTCTTAGCGTATAGGTAATCTTGGTGATACTGAAACTGTGGTTGGAAAGTGTTGGTCAAAGAGGAGCAGTGGTTTTCAAACAACCTCTTATTGTGAAGAACTGAGGCAATAATAAAAACAAAAAAAAGCTATTTTTAAGATAACAGGATAGCTATGTTTTTATGTTCAAATGATCTTATAATAATTTGATAACTGGTCAGGAGCCTTTGCAGACAAAATTTTCTGACTTTTTTTGTTTGTTGGTTCTTTAAATAAAATGTGCTAAATGTTTTAGCGCTAATGCGCTAAAATGCACCCCACACCCCACTGCACCCCCTGCTCATGTAGCTCTGTTGCTTCAGCCTGCAGGTTCTCTGACCCCTGGCGCAGAGCTCAATACTGGCATGGGCTGTTGTCCCAGTATAGGCCGACGGCATAGCGCGCTCGCCTCCCTGGATCAGGATGAGCGTGCCCCGTCCCACGCCGTGGGTGAGTACCGCCAGCAGCGCGGGGCCGTGCCCCATCAATCTGGGATTATCTAGGATTACGAAGGAGCTAGCGAGGGCACGCGAATCACATGATGAGTACAACGAGAGTTGGTGCTTAACGTCTGACCTGGGTAAACCACCGTGGTTTCTTGGTAATGAATGGTAGGACTGCTAAAACATCCTGTATAGATCTGGCTTTAGTTCCACTCATGTTCTTGAGCTGGTTGCTAAATTTACAATGAAAAAAATAAAATTGTGCCTGAGTCTTTTTGTTTTTATAGAATATATAGAACAGAGAGATATGTATGAAGAAGTAAAGAGGTGTGCCGGGGGTATTTAACATGGCCGTCTTTCCCTGCAGACAGTGGTAGGTACGTGGTGGTGGCCCTCTTTGACTATCCTTCAGGAGGTCCGGCAGAATGCAGCGTCAGAGTGGGCGAAAGGCTCAACGTGCTGTCTGAGTAAGATTCACACCCCATCAGATCTTCTGTGTACCCGGGGAAAAAGGATCCTACATTTGCCAGAGCATTTAGATTGAAAAAAAACTAAATAACTGGTGTGTGTGTGCGCGCATGCGTGTGTGTTTGTGTGTGTTCCAGCGAGGGAGAGTGGTGGAGAGTCAGTTCCTCGGTCACAGGACAAGAGAGCTACATTCCCAGTAGCTACACAGCTAAACTCTACAACAGGTATGGTGGAGGTGTTCCTGAGAGCCTGAGAGCCACAGCCGTGACCTCCGCCATGCTCTCTGCAGGGTCCCGTGCCCAGGGCAAACCCACTTGTTTCTAACAGTAATTAATTTGCTGCATATTACACATTTCTAGCTTGCATGCTGACAAGTGTTACAGTAACATGATAACGTCTGAGTAACCAAAGTGTCTATCGTGGGGGGTGACTGAGTCAGGCTGACAGTTTCCTGTACAAGGTTGTTCTTTTTTCTTTTCTTTGTTTTTGGATGAAACAGAAAGAGGGTAAAGTAAGTGTGTGTGTGTGTGTGTTTTGGGGGGTTCACAGCTGCATACAGTGAGGACTTTCCATGTACATCTGATTCCATAGTTGCTTAGGTTTGTAGGCCATGGTGGGGTCATGTGGGTGTGACTCTCCTGTCTGGAGCCCCAGCTCTGTTTTCACTCTCTGCTGTACTGTGTTTCCTCGCTCCCCCCTCGTCCTTTCATCTCAGTTGGGGGGTCGGACCCCTTTTGTTTCTGTTAGGGTGCAGTCTAACTGAGAAGGTGCAGAGTGAGTTGCAGATGTTGTAACTATAATAAGATGGGTATTTTTTTTTAGTTGTGGGTAACTGTGTGTGTGTGTGTGTGTGTGTGTGTGTGTGTGTGTGTGTGTGTGTTTACAGGTGGCAGTTTGTAGGCCTCAGTAGAGAGAAGGCAGAGGAACTGCTTCTTCTCCCTCATAATCAGCCTGGCTCCTTTCTGATCAGAGAGAGTCATAGTGAATACGGTGTGTACACACACACGCACACGCACACACACACACGCAAACACACAAGTAAACAGTTCAGACATGGCACAGGAAGAACTTAAGTGCATTTAGATGCATCTTGAAGAATGATGTATAAATAGTTACACATGTAATGTATACACACAGCTACCCACACTAGCACAAGAAAAAGGGCTAAAATTGTAACAGGGAAATGATAGCAACACCCCCCCCCTCCTCCGGTCCCCGTGTCTGTCTCTGGTAGCAGGTGCTCACACACTCTCGGTGCGAAAGAGCAGCAGGCCTGATCATCACTCCATCAAACACTACCGCATCCACCGCATCGAGAATGGCTGGCACTACATCTCGCCCCGTCTCACCTTCCCCTCCCTCACCCACCTCGTGGAGCACTACACGGGTAAACCCACACGAACCTCCCTTGTGTTATCAATACACCCAGAGCTGTACCGACTGGGCCTAAATGTCTCACTGGTCTACCCATCCGTCACCCGTACTGACTGGACCATGTGAAGCACTACAGAACCGTTAAGCTGTTTGCTAAGCGGCCTAACGAAAGTGCGCAATTTTCTGTGTGTGTGTGGGCGGGTGTGTTGCACACGCTTGTGTGTGTGTTGGTATGCGTACACGTGCGTGTGCTTTCCACTCAGAAGTGTCCGACGGCCTGTGCTGTCTGCTGAGAGAGCCCTGCTTCGTTCGGGGCTCCAACAACGTGCCCGTGGTGAGCGGCCCCCCACCCGTTGCCGTCCGCAAGCCCACGCTCAACTGGAGGGACGTCAACAGGTGAGCCCACCTCCTTTCTCTCACACGCCTGTGTGTGACGCTTCGGTGTCGTATGCCTAGATTAACGCAGGACCATGTCGGAGCAGGACTGCCTGTGTCCTTGCGTGAAACCCACTGTGCTCCATTCTGTTCTTTTATGTTTTTTTGTTAAAGCTTCCAATTCATTAATTCATGTCAGAAATCATGGATATAGCAACACCGTGACCATATGTCCTCTGTTAATAATCTAAAATGTGCCCTACCGTGATTCCAAATTGTCAAACATTCTCCGGTCGCGAGACATTGCGTTCTCTTGAGGTCCTGCCTTCTCACATGCCCGGATTGGTTGGCTATGTACATACCCTTCACACAGTCAGAGTTGTATAATCCAGGTTCAAAAAGTAAAAGTCCTCACCAGGATTTTGCTCAGGCTTCCTGGATTGTGTTGATTCCACTAATTTTACCTGGATTGCACTAATTAATAAATCTAGCAAGCTTGAGCAAAATCCTGGTGAGGACTTTTACTTTCTGAACCTGGATTATACACCTCTGCACACAGTCATTGGTCAAACTGCATCTCACTCATTACCATCAGGACACCACCACCACAACAGCAGCAGCTCTGTTATGAAAGGCTTTCCTGGACTTCCAAGGAAGGTGCTTTGCAGGCAATTAAGGCTTTTGTTATTTTTCTTGTTAAAGAGTAGTTGTTAATGGATTGGTTCATTGTTTAAACCTCCACCTCATACACCTTGTTACCTGCCGGTGGATGTACTGATGCCGGGGTTGGATGTGCCATTGCCACAAGAGGTTGTGTGGATGCTAGCTCCTATCAGAGGCTCACCATCTACACCGAAGGGACTGTGACTACTTGGCCGGGGAACAAGGACCTTAAACATTATCTGTAGAACCACCCTGCGCACCACGGACTTGTGCTAACGGGCCACCCAATGGAGGATGGGTTCCCTTTTGAGTCTTGGTCCTCCCGAGGGTTCTTCCTAATCCCCACCATTATAGGGAGTTTTTCCTTGCCACTGTCGCCTTTGGCTTGCTCATTAGGAATTTGGACCCATAAGATTGTTAATCTTTTCAATCTTGTAAAGATTGTAAAGCTGCTTTGTGACAACATGTGTTGTGAAAAGCGCTATACAAATAAATTTGACTTGACTTGACTTGACCATGCCACCAATAACCTGAACTCCCCCAGCCCTAAGAAACAAAGTATACAAGTGCTTTAGTTGTCTACTTAGAAAAGTGTTCTCGGCATGCACAAATAGAATACAGTTCCAAACATTCTTAAACAAATACACTGCCAGAAGCAACAGTCAATATATTGTACACAGATACAATAAAATGATCTATAATACAAGATGACTATAACTAAAATGATCATTTTTCATTGTTTGTATTTACAGCTCTATGATCTTTGGACCCCAAAAGGACGGAGTGGATACCTCGCTTGTGAGTGAAGGCTTAAAGGAGTGTATGACATCCTACCTTTACATGACTGAGGATTGTGGAGACTGGGACACATGAACTGGGTGTACGGTTGTGATGAAGCAGAACAACACAGCCAAAGCTTGGGCGCTGAGGTTGACGCCACAGACACCACCACAAGGATTGTGGGGGATGTAGTCAAGGCTTGGACATCGACGGTGTCCACACAGAACGGGTCAACGCCCAGCAAATAGCTCTGTGATCCTTCAGAAGTAGTAGTGTGTGCAGTTTTGAAGGTTTTTTTTTTCCTGTCTTCAGTTGTCATCTTTTCTTCCAGTGTGGGTGATGGAGGTGTTAGCATCACTGATTCCTATGTGGACCCGTTCCTGGGGGACATAAAGACAAATAAAGGCAGGAGGGAGGGGTGTGTTGGTGGGGGAACGCAGCTGAGAGGTCATTTTCGTTGCTCACACATTCTGGGTCTCTCTCAGCTAAATGTGATTAAGCCATGGCGTCCTCACACCTGAGATGTGCGGCTGCCATTTTGGTGATGTGTGTCAGGACATAAAACCATGCACACCATATTATCATTTTCAGAAAAAAACATGAAAATCTTCATCAAACATGCTTTAACCGACGGCTCTTACTTGATTCTGCTTTGTAAGAATATGCTTTGTAAAGAATGTATAAAACATACAGAATAAGAGACAATACACCATCTGAAAAGAGCCCCAAAAAGCCGTTTCCGGGCTGCTTTTCATCTTTTGTAATATTGTTTTCAACGAAAGAAGAAAGACTGCATCAGGAAATGGTTTGTGTGCGAGAGAGAGAGAGAGAGAGAGCATGTATGTGTGTGTCTGCATGTTTGTGACAAGTTGATTTCCATGTTAAAGCAAACTAATGTAACAAGATGAGTCAAATTAGAGCTGGCAAAATGAACAGATTGAACAAATTGTTGGGTTTATGAAATTTTTTTTTGTTGGGTTTAGGAACTTTACATTTTAGTTTGGACATCTAGAATTTGCATCTAATAGTTTTAGTAATTATGTCTGCAGTTACACCAAATGTTTGGCAGTGCAGACATGTACTCTAAAGAGTAGTGAATTAGTGAATTCATAGTGAATTCATCTGCTTGCAAAAGCCCACAGTTTTATCAACTAACAAATGAAATTAACAGATTTCCTAGGTAGCAAAATATTATTCATGAAGCTTTTAGGAAAATAAAAAAACAACAACAATCATAATAATAATACTAATATTCACAATAATAAGTAATTCAGCAAATTGAAAGCATGATTAGTACCCAGCATGTGAGCCAGGTCTCAGCAGGTAATTCGCCAGCATCGGTGTGACTTCATCAGCGTCTTCCTCGAACACCAAGTGAGATGTAGAGGAGTTTTCGAGAAAATTCCCCTGGTTTTGCAAATCAAGCCACATCCCCACTTTCACAGCCCTGACAGAGTGGTGCCGGGTCTGAACCCGAGCCACCCATGTGAGGAGGAAGCTGATTCTGGAGGTGCAGCTCACGTCGGAGTGAGCCTGTTGTTCATGTTAACCACAGTTGCAAAATCTCTTTCATGCTCTCAAGCAGAAGGATGTGTAAATGAGGAGTTTCATCCTTGAGCATCGGCATGGTGATTAGCAAAGTTGTGCTTGATGAGGAAGGAGATGAGCAAGGCTAATTTTCAAAAAGTAAATTACTTATAAAAATAGCCAGAAAGGTGCAGGTATAAATGCAGCATTTACAACATTTAACAAGATGTGTTCAGTGAGTGATTAAGAACAAACTTGTTACAATTTCTCATACTAAATATTGTTAGGAATGTTAATTATAGGGCTTACAGAAGTGACATTAAAATGACTGCACCCGTGAGGTTGGGGACCTTTGGAAGGTTCTGCTGACCTCCTGTAACTTGCGCACTGTATATTATGCTGTTCTGTTTGTGGCCATACAGGATGGATACAGTGTGTGAGTGTGTGTGTGTGTGTGTTAAATACAGATAACAATTATTACTACTACTAATACACTAACAGTCAAAAAGAATTGCTCTGACAACAGTGACCACTGCTGTGGTTCTGAGCATGCTCAGTGAGTACACATATGCCCTATACTGTATAAAGCCCAAAATATTTGTGCCCAAAATATTATTTTATGAAAACTGATTCACAATTTAGTGGAATCACCAGTGACAAAATAGGCTCAAATACTAAAATAAAGCTTGGAAGATCACCATGAAAATCACTGTGATCCAAAAGAGAGAATATTGCCAAGAGAAGGTTGGGAACTGAAAAGACAGCACCAGTGTTGAGTGCATTGGAAGCTTATGAAAGTAAATCAAACAAGTGTGAAGCAGTCACCAGTACAGCCCATTCAGCATTTACACTTAGCTGTCTGTTTCCTATACTTCACTATAGTTTTGGCATGCATCAGTTATCAAACAAGAAGCATTTTAAGCAATACATTTTGAGTAACAGTTTATTACAATTATTATTAGTTAATCTATATCTAGAATATGTCCAAGCAACTTAACTAAATACACAAACCACCTGCCTTCCAACCAAACATTTAAAAACATTTTCCAGATTTGCTTTGTGCAAGTGTATTTTGTAGAGAGTTAATATAGTTTAGAACCGAGGCAGACAGTGAGGACCAGACTGCGCACATAATTTAAGACCAAATAAACAGACATTTTGACCATACATAGCTGTTTAGACTATAATAATGTGCTCCACAAAGAGCAGGCTACCCATAAATTGTGAAAATTAGCAATCCATACTAATGTATTAATTATCCTTCATTCAACCATGTGTGCTCATCATTTAGAAAGCTTTGTTTCTATTTTTAAAAAGTCATGGAAAACATTTTATAATGACTCCTCATTATTTCAATACTGTGTTATACTCAACAAAGGCTTCCAGGACTCTAACCAGGAGAACTGTACTGTAGAACAGGTGTCTGGAAATGTAGCGCCCAAGTTTAGCACTAAAGGGAGCACTGGTCTGAAGGGACCAGACTTGGGCCAGACTTTTCCTTTCTGCGAAAATGTGACCCTTTCTTCATATAAAGAAAACACCAGGCTGTAGAGTAGCCTGGAGGTTTTAATTCTTCTTGTGTTGTTCTCTACTTTGTTGATTTGTGTTCTTATCAAAATGTAAAGAATGTCAGTGTGAAATTTAGTAATGGGGTTTTTTAATTGTAATTGTCTATTCTTCATTAATTTCCCACTTAATGTTTTTGCATGGTTATTAGAAATCTAGCTATTTGCAGCTAAGAAATGTTAGGAAACACTGTCACAGCATCATCAGAAAGTCACATCATTAAGATGGGAAAGTTAACTGTTCAAATCCAGCCTAAAAAATGTGCCATAAGAACAAACGTTCGTAGCCATAAGCTCGAGCAGTAACCGGTGAAAGGTAGAGCGACTGTGACTATGGAGACACAGGTATTGCAGATAACTCCAATTTACTGAGAAGTGCCTGAGGCTTCCCTCTAGTGGCCAAGGATGGCCTAACACATGGCCCAACCAAGGCTAGATGATAATATTAATAATAATAATAATAATAATAAGTGTGATAATAAATGTCATTACCCCAGGATAGTTTGGTTCTTAATTGACCTTCACAGACTTGGACAACAAAACAAGTTTAAGTACATTATTAAAACATTTGAATACTGCATTTCCAATTAGTCAATAACACTACACAGAATTGGTTTAAATAATAATAAACATTAAAATCACTTTAACTACGGTAATCTATTTAAATAAAAAAATCATTCCAACACCAAATAGCACTGTTACACACGTTACACTACCAGTTCTGAAGGTGGCTTCATGCTTGAACTTTCATTCCATCATAAATGGTGAAGTTCTTGTGAAATTTTCCATTCCAGCTTAATGAATCAGAATATTCAAATAATCATTTGAAAAAGTATATATGTAGTTTCATTTGTATTGTTACCGTCAGTGGCGCAAAAAGGGGGCATGCAGCGTATGCGACGCATAGGGGCGCTGCACTAGAGGGGGCGCCAAATCGATGAGATATAATACTGAATTTGTGTCCATCTTACGTTCGCCACCCACCCCCCCCGGTCAACAACTTTTGTTTGGGGGGCGCCTATAGTATGTTTGCATACACCTCAGAAAGTAAGTAATTGCACCCCTGGTTACCGTATTATCTCACATGGATTATTCTCCAAATCTTGTAGTTGTCTAATATCATCACATGCCTTTGCATTTTGTTTCTTAATATCAAATAACACAAATATTTGTGAACCGTGATTTCCATAAACAGCATTTTATACAGTGGCCGTGCAAAAGGAAAACATGCTGCAAACAGACAAAGCAAATTCATGAAAATGACATCACGTATGCCAGAAACCAGACTTGTGTTATACAGTATCTCATTATGTTGAACGGGACTTAAGTAGTAAAGCTTTTAAATATATCTAGCTTGTTGTGTTAAATGGATTTTTTAATCAAGGGTTCAAGCCTTAGTTTCTAAGCTACCTAGCCAGCTAGTTACATTTAAAGAGCATTTAGCTTACCCGTGAAATAAGCAGTGATTACCTAGTGAAAATTAAGTCATTTTATCACAGGTAAGGTAAATGTGATAGAAGGGTGTCAACTAGAATGAAAGGAAAGATCTATAGGACAGTAGTGAGACCTGCTATGTTGTATGGACTGGAGACAGTGGCACTGACAAAGAGACAGGTGAGGGAGATGGAGGTGTCTGAGATGAAGATGTTGAGATTCCCATTTGGAGTGACGAGGAAGGATAGGATCAGAAATGAGTTTATTAGAGGATCACCACATGTAGCATGTTTTGGAGATAAAGTTAGAGAAGCGAGATTGAGATGGTTTGGACATGTACAGAGGAGGGAGGAGAGGTATATTGGTAGGAGGGTCTTGAGGATGGAACTTCCAGGCAAGAGGAGGAGAGGTAGACCTAAGAGGAGGTTTATGGATGCAGTGGTAGAGGATATGAGAGTGGCTGGTGTGTCAGTGGAGGACACTCAGGACAGGGCCAGATGGAGGAGTTTGATCCGCTGTTGTGACCCCTAAACGAGAATTGCTGAAAGAAGATGATGATCACGGGTAAGGTAAATGATGCAGTATATCTCAAAACTATTCCACAAAATAGATTAAACATAACCTGTTAAGAGACAGGGAGTGACAATGTAGGTTTTTAACTAGAAACAAGAATTGTCATACTGTATCTCATTACGTAGAACAGGACTGACTTAGTAAAGCTCTACATAGCTGGCTAGCTATCTTCATTTAAAGAGCTTTACTACTTGTCATGAATAACTCCGCCCTGCCTGTCTATCATATTCACATGTTCTTGTAAGCCCCTCCTCTGTACAGTGCTGGCCAAAAGTATTGGCACCCCAGAAAATCTGTCAGATAATGCTCCATTTCTCCCAGGAAATGATTGCAATTACAAATGCTTTGATATTAAAATGTTCATTTAATTTGTCTTCAATGCAAAACCACAAAAAGAACTGTCAAAAAGCCAAATTGGATATAATTCCACACCAACGTAAAAAAAAAAAAGGGGGTGGACAAAAGTATTGGCACCCTTTGAAAAATCATGTGATTACTTCTCTGATTTGTGTAATTAACAGCACCTGTTACTTACCTCTGGCACATAACAAGTGGTGACAATAACTAAATCACACTTGTAGCCAGTTGCTTCCTGCTACCTGCCGACGCTGCTGCGGAGCGAATTTTGAAATTGTTTTTCTAAAGTGTACTAATCTGTTTACGTGCTAATCTTTATTTTTTGCGTTCCTAGATAATTTTTTACAGATAGTACTTCCACCGTCAAGACGGGCAGTTGAATATTCCGGCCGCTGATCAACTTTCTGCTTCTAAAAATCAGCTAGCGTAAGTTTGTATAAATTGGCTAGACACGGTAAGTGTTTTGATTTATTCATGGCTGGTGTTGGTTTGTTCCCGTGTTCGGAGTGTGGCATGTTTAGTCTAGACCCTTTCGCCACCGACAGTAATAGTGATAGTATTTGTGAGAGGTGCCAGTTAGTTACTTCTCTTGTGGCGAAAGTGGAAAGTTTAGAGCGCCGCGTCCACTCATTATTGAGGGATAGAGAGACAGGGTCAGTAGTAGGTGTGGACGCGCCAGGGAGAACTAGCGCCTCCGCGACTCCGGCGATAGAGCCCTCACAGCGGGGCGAATGGGTGACGTCTCGGCGGCGTAGTCGGAGAGCGAGGGCTGCAGCTACCGCTAACGCCAGCGCTAGCCCACCAGAGCACCACTCCCCGGTTCACGTGTCCAACAGGTTTGCCCCGCTCAGTGTTACACCCGCTGAGGAGACTCTGGTGATAGGAGACTCTATAGTTCGGCACGTGAAAGTCGCTATTCCTGTAGGGGCACCAGCGGTTACAGTCAGCTGTTTACCGGGAGCCAGAGCGCCGGACATTAGTGGCAACCTTAGACTGTTAGCCCATAGGAGGTTTTCTAGGATAGTGATTCATGTAGGGGCCAACGATATACGTCTGCGGCAGTCAGAGGTGACTAAGGCTAATGTTAAAGAGGTGGTTAAATTAGCCCAGACGATGTCCGATGCCGTAATATGCTCTGGCCCCATCCCAATGCGGCGCGGTGATGAGCAGTACAGCAGGCTCACGTCGCTAAACCGCTGGATGTCCAAGTGGTGCTCCGAAAATCAAGTGGGCTTTATTAATAATTGGAAAGAGTTCGAGGGCAAGCCTGGTCTTTTAGGCAGGGACGGTGTCCACCCCACCCGGGATGGCGCTGCCCTGTTATCTTGCAGCATAGCCCGTAGTCTGTTAGTTAGTGGGCAGTGTAGTACTAGGAGCTGCTGACTAACCAGAGTCGCGACCAGGCCGCAGACTAACGGGTTAAACCTGTCTGCGAGCCGCTTAGAGGCGTCACCAAGATCCCATAGGATTGAGACTGTGTCTGTGCCCCGGGTTAAATTAAATCATAAGAAAATAGTCCGTCCTAAGTTTTTAACTAATATTCAAACTTCACATCCAATTATTACCTATATGACCGATCTGAAAATTGGATTAATTAATATTCGATCACTCAACTCTAAAGCAGTTTTTATGAATGAGCTTATAACTGACCAGAAAATTGATATTCTATGTCTAACTGAAACGTGGATTCAATCTGGTGACTATTTATCTCTAAACGAAGCCACTCCTGTGGGATATAGTTATATACATAAACCTAGATTGTCAGGCAGAGGAGGAGGAATATGTATAATATATCGTGATTGTTTAGAAATTCATCAGAAATACTTGGATATCTTTAATTCATTTGAGATGCTGTCTATTAATGTAATTAGTCCATCTGAAAATAAAAGTTCATTTTCCCTAACAAATGTATATAGACCACCAGGGCCTTACTCAGATTTCTTAAAAGATTTCACAGATTTTACAGCAAATTTAGCAGTTAGTAGTGACAAAATAATAATGGTAGGAGACTTTAACATACATTTTGATAATGTGGAGGATCCACTGACAAGGGCTTTTAATTCTATATTGAACTCTGTTGGCATTACACAAAACGTTGTAGGACCCACACACTATCAAAATCATACCCTAGATTTAATCTTAACGTTGGGTATTGACGTAGATAATATAAATATACTCCCGCAAACCGTAGCTATCTCTGATCACTATTTAGTCAAATTTGAGATTCATCTTAACATAAATACCCGCCCGTCTCCTCGGCAGTGTATAAAGCGCTCGATAAATTCATTAACAGCAACACAGTTTATTGAAGCCCTCCCTGATTTAACTGCTCTAGCCCACCCGCCATCCTATCCAGGAGAGTTAGATAGTCTAACCAACTGCATAGAGAATACCTGCAGATCAGCTCTAGACATAGTAGCTCCACTCAAATATAAAAAGACTAGATCTAAAAAACTCGCTCCGTGGTACACTGACCAAACTAGAAACTTAAAACAAATAGCACGTAAATTAGAGCGTAAATGGCGATCTACTAAGTTGGAAGTATTCTACTGTGCCTGGAAGGATAGCATCATTGACTACAAACGGGCACTCGCTAAAGCACGCTCAGCATACCTAGCCTCACTGATAGAGAAAAATAAAAACAATCCTAGATTTCTTTTTAATACTATTTCCAAACTTACAAAAAATCAAGCAGGCGCAGAACCTCAGATTCCAGTAAACCTCACTAGTAATGTATTTATAGATTTTTTTGATAATAAAATAGAGAATATTAGACAAAATATAAAACCTTTTATTAGCAATACAACTGGTATGTCATCTGGTTTGGTTGACATCGATTTAAATCGCATACTGGGAGAAAAACTTGATGCTTTTCATCCACTCCCACAATCAGAATTAGAGAAAATAATTTCTTCCTTAAATTGTGCTACCTGCACACTAGACTCGGTTCCATCAAAGTTATTAAAAGAGGTATTACCAGCGGTAACTGAACCTCTTCTAACTATAGTTAACTCATCCATTACAATAGGTCACATGCCCAAATCATGTAAATTAGCAGTTATTAAACCTCTGATTAAGAAACCAAATCTTGATCCTACTGTACTATCTAATTATAGACCCATTTCAAACACATCATTTATATCTAAGATCATAGAAAAAGCTGTTGCCCAGCAATTATGCCTATATCTGCATAGGCATCACATATTTGAAAAGTTCCAATCTGGTTTTAGGCCCCATCACAGTACTGAAACAGCATTAGTTAAAGTAACAAATGACCTCCTCCTTGCTTCAGATCAAGGTTATGTATCGCTGTTAGTGCTTCTTGATCTTAGTGCAGCTTTCGACACAATTGATCATAGGATCTTGCTAGAAAGGTTAGAACGCTGGGTTGGAGTCTCTGGCACAGCCCTTTCATGGTTTCATTCTTACTTAACAAATCGCTATCAGTTTGTAGAGCTCAATAATATTCCATCCAAACGTACAAAAGTTAAATATGGGGTCCCGCAAGGCTCCATTCTAGGACCTCTATTATTTACATTATATATGCTACCACTGGGCACAGTTATAAACAAACATGGTGTCAATTTTCACTGCTATGCAGATGACACTCAACTTTACATATCAGCCAAACCTGATGACAAACTCAGTTTAAGAAAAATTGAGGCCTGTGTAAGAGATATTAAATGCTGGATGTCTCTAAACTTCCTCCAACTTAATGAGGACAAAACAGAAGTTCTCCTTCTGGGCCCTAAGGCCTCCAAACAGAAAATTCCAGATCTAATGCTTAATCTCGCAGGCTACCCCATTACACCTGGCACAGTAGCCAAAAACCTAGGCGTCATACTCGACTCTGACCTATCATTTGATAAATACATAGATAATACTACTAGGATAGCTTTTCTACATCTCCGTAACATTGCTAAATTAAGAAATGCATTATCACAGGATGATGCGGAAAAATTGGTGCACGCCTTTGTTAGCTCTAGATTAGACTACTGCAATGCACTACTGTCAGGATGTTCAAATAGGAATCTAAATAAACTTCAAATAGTTCAAAATGCCGCAGCCAGGGTTCTGACCAGAACTAGAAAATTTCAGCATATCAGTCCAGTCCTATCAGCCCTGCATTGGCTCCCAGTTAAATTCCGTATTGACTTTAAAATTCTTTTATTAACTTATAAAGCATTGCACGGGCTTGCTCCTGAGTACCTTCAGGAACTTATTTCCTATTACGAACCCCCACGCCCACTAAGATCACAGGGTGCTGGTCTTTTATTAGTTCCAAAAATTAATAAGGTAACAGCAGGGGGAAGAGCCTTTTCTTGTAAGGCCCCCCAGCTTTGGAATAATCTTCCTAAATGCATCCGGGACTCCGACACAGTCACAATCTTTAAGTCTAGGTTGAAAACCCACTTATTTAGTTTAGCGTTTGATAATTAATATCCCCCCTTAGATAAAAGTACAGATCCAGGGGTTCATAGACGAAGGGTTTTATGGTAGACTGGGGCGCTGGTGCTGTCGTCCTGTCACTGCTCGTGGTCACTCAAGTTTGTTGACAGTGCAGTGGACGGATGCCATTGTCTCAGAATGCCCCCAAGCCTATGTTACCTTCTGGTTCTGCCTTTTTAGCTAGGCTGTAATAATTTAACTAAATGCCGGAGTTGCTGCCACACTCCAGAAATGTTTATAATTTTACCTGTCCTGTATATGTCCTCATACAGAGCTAATTTTCCCTGTTTCATTTCTCCACATGGCTGCCCGCCTGCTTGAGGAATAATGAGATGAGGAGACCAGCGATCCATCCTGAGCCAGCCACCTCCTGCCTAACCGGATGCATACATCATGATGGACATTATTACATATTTTTCCTTTTCTTTCTCTTCTTTCTGTCTAAATTGTTGTTGTTGTCATGGTGACCGGTGTCGGCCAGAGGAGGATGGGTTCCCCCCCTGAGTCTTGGTTCCTCTCAAGGTTTCTTCCTCATGCAATAAACTAGGGAGTTTTTCCTTGCCACTGTCGCCTTTGGCTTGCTCACTGGGGGCTAGGACTCGGCACTTGTAAAGCTGCTTTGTGACAACAACTGTTGTAAAAAGCGCTATATAAATAAAATTTGATTGATTGATTGATTAAAAAGGAATAAAGTTGACTCAACCTCTGTCCTGTGTCCTTGTGTGTACCACATTGAGCATGGTGAAAAGAAAGAAGACCAAGTCTGAGGACTTGAGAAGCAAAATTGTGAGTAAGCATGGGCAATCAAAAGGCTACAAGTCCATCTCCAAAGACCTGAATGTTCCTGTGTCTACCGTGTGCAGTGTCATCAAGAAGTTTAAAGCCCATGGCACTGTGGCTAACCTCCCTAGATGTGGACGGAAAAAAAAAATTGACGAGAGAGTTCAACAAAAGATTGTGCGGATGGTGGATAAAGAACTTCGTCTAACATTCAAACAAGTTCAAGCTGCCCTGCAGTCTGACCCGTGTCAACCCGTATTATTCGTTGGCGTCTGAATGAAAAGGGACTCCATGGTAGAATACCCAGGAAGATCCCACTTCTGACCCAGAGGCATAATATAGCCAGGCTGGAGTTTGCCAAAACTTGAGAAAGCCAAAAACTTTTTGGAAGAATGTTCTCTGGTCAGATGAGACAAAAGTAGAGCTTTTTGGGAAAAGGCATCAACGAGGCCTTCAAAGAAAAGAACACGGTCCCTACAGTCAAACATGGTGGAGGTTCCCTGATGTTCTGGGGTTGCTTTGCTCCCTCTGGCACTGGACTGCGTGACCGTGTGCATGGCATTATGAAGTCTGAAGACTACCAACAAATTTTGCAGCATAATGTAGGGCCCAGTGTGAGAAAGCTGGTCTCCCTCAGAGGTCATGGAGGACATTATTCCAGCAGGACAATGACCCAAAACACACTTCAAAAAGCACTAGAAAATGGTTTGATAGAAAGCACTGGAGACTTCTAAAGTGGCCAGCAATGAGTCCAGACCTGAATCCCATAGAACACCTGTGGAGAGATCTCAAAATGGCAGTTTGGAGAAGGCACCCTTCAAATCTCAGGGACCTAAAGCAGTTTGCCAAAGAAGAATGATTCCAGCAGAGCATTGTAAGAAACTCATTGATGGTTACCAGAAGCGGTTGTATACAGTTATTTTGTCTAAAGGTTGTGCTACCTAGTATTAGGCTGAGGGTGCCAATACTTTTGTCCAGCCCATTTTTGTATGGGAGGTAAATCCTGCCAATAATAAAACTGAAATGAAAACACTAAAATGAAAATGAAAATACTGTTTTGCCATTTCTTTTTCCATACATGTGTGAAAATATAATGACAAAATTAAAAACAAAATGAAATCACTTAACTTGAAATTTAATGTTTCGAGCACAGGTCATATGTGACAAAAATAAAATTAAAATAAAAAAAGGAGGATTGGCTGATTTTCTTTTTCATTTTCCACTTTTCATTTTCATTTTCCACTTTTCTTTTTCGTTTTCAACTTCACCAGCATGCAAATACATGTAAATTGACAGTAGGCGGAGCTACAACTACAGAACCTCCCGTGAAATCCAGAGAGGGCAGCACACAGCAACATGGCTGACATTTTACTAGAAACGGCAAATGAGATTATGAGGTTGGCGAATTCCCAGGACGAAGATTATATATTATATAATATATTATTTATACAAGATATATAATATATTGCTTAGATATAATCTTAGACAGGCTTGTAATTTTAGACAGGCTTGGCGATATCCAAGCTTTCACCAACATGCAGGTTAATACTGTTGTATGTCGGAATATATGTGAAGTGGTAGAACGCTTAAGGTCTGGATGGGGGACCATTGGGGGGGAAAAAAAAACTGGAAACATGACACATGCAGTTGTGCGCACAGGTGAAATGGATCAGAGGGGCAATTTCAGAGGCTTCCTGTATACCTTTAAGGTGCCGGGCCAGGCAAATAACATATGCATCATACATAACAGTATGGCCCGATATCACTTTAACCCTCAGATCTAACTGGCAATATGGCATATTGTGTAGTTTTGGACAAGTGAAATGATACAGTTCAATTGCAGATGCTTGCTGCTATATGCCTCTAATGTCTCAGGCCAGGCATGCATCATATTAAACATGTGCCTATCTATTGGATAAACTAGACTTCAGTTTGTATAATAGTATTTCTAATGCAGTTAAAATATTATATAATGTTAATAGTGCAGTCTATTAATATTGTATTTAGAGAAATTTCAACTACATACTTGTAGGCCTTATTCATGTAGAGTCACACAAATGAATACTCAGACACAGAGACCAGATGTAACGCAGCACGCACTGGGGAGCGAGGAGACGGACACAAACGCTGAAGAGAGTGAGATTTATTAAAGGCAGACTCACCGAACGACGGAATACAAAACTCACAAAGGCACGAATGAACACGATACAATGAGCTCTGGAAACGTAAACAGGTCAAAGACACAAAACCACCGATACCAGACTGGGGAAACACAGGGAAGAACATGGAACTAACAAGACACAGCTGAGGACGATAATGACACGGGCGTGGCAGACAGAGGGAAACCAGGGCAACAGACAAGCTGGGCGGGACCAAGGAGCAGGGAACAACACAGACACGAGGGACAGACACTCCGGAGTGACAGCTAAGAGAGGGGGGCGTAGCCCTATGTGACACCAGGATATTCCCTAAAAGAAAATCATCATAACTCCACCAAATTCAATTTCCATTGCTATATTCAATGCCTTCCACTCTGGCCAGGAATAGCCCTCTCTTCTCAAGAATCAGATCTGTTTTAATTATCTTTGTAGGTCCAAGCATATTGTAAAATTTTAGAATCTAAAAGATTGTTTAGGTATTCTCTTTAATAAAGTTGTTTTAGACAGACAGATGTATGTCAACCTGTTGTTATACAGCATTGGGAAATAACTGTCTGGTTGTTATGCGTCTCTTTTTTTCTGGCCCTGTAAAATAAATAGAGCTAGTGATCCACTCCCATTCACAGTGCCATGTATTTGTTTACTTCCGTCAGCGTGTCACCATGTGCTTTGTGTTTATGTTCTCCTTGTCGGCAACGCCCATTGGTAACGTTCTTCACTTCTCTGTTATCACTCTCTGTACATTTAGGTGTAAATGTACAGTAATTTTGTACACTAATAAGTAAATGTACACTAATGTACACTAATTTTGCACTTTGGATTTTTAACTTGGATATTTGAGCCTTGTGTGCTCGGTGCTTTTGTGATTATGGCTCATGCTTCCACATCATCTATTTGCTCTGAGTGTATCAAACTATCTCAGAGGGTTGCAGAACTTCAGGAAAGAATCCATACCTTACGTTCTATAAGGGAAGAGGAAGAATATCTGGACTCGATTCTTGCCACACAAACCGCTGACAAAACCGTCCCTGTGACTGGCAAAGAAAGAGATGTTTCTCTCCATTGTCGCTGGGATGTGCTGGGGGCAAAGCCTAAGCTCATCTTGGCCTCAACTCCTAATCCCGTTAACAACAACAATGATAAGGGCTGGACTCTTGTTTGGGGGAAGGAACGTAGCAGAAACCAGCACAGCAGTGGCGGCAAGCAGCAATCTTCAGAACAGAACATTCTTCTCGTTAACAGATATGAAGCTCTTGCCTCAACAGAAGTAGCAGAAACTGAGCAGTCTCATCACAACATACTGCCTCCCTCTCCAGGACATCAAGGACATCAAGCACACCCCAATCAGCATCAGAGATCCGACTCCAGTCGGGCTGCTAAGCATGCAAATAACTCTGGCCATCTGCGGACCAACCACCAGGCTGCAAACTGTGTTAGCCAGCAGCATGCTAACAAGCATGCTAAGAGTCGTCCCAACCACCAGCTTGCAATTCGTGCCAATCGACAGCTATCTAATAAGCATGCTAATAGGGTTAGCCATCGGGATGTTAACCATGTTGGCCATCGGGGTGGTAAACATGCTAGCCATCGGGATGCTAACCATGTTAGCCGCCGAGGCATTAACGGTGAAAGGAGACGAGGAACACCGCCACAGCCCAAAACGCTGCTAATTGGGGACTCAGTCATCAGAGATGTATGGAGCAACAGTATTAAGGCCTTTTGCTTTCCTCGTGTTACTGTCTGTGAAGTGATACCCATGATTCCACACATATTGCATGACCATCCAGCTACGGAAAGACTGATTGTACATGTCGGCTCTAGCGATGTTTACAAACAACAGTCTGAGATTCTGAAACAGGATTTTAACCATCTGCTCGACATTCTGGAGTTTTCCCGGTGTGAAGTGTTCATTTCTGGACCGATACCAACTGCACGTCGAGGCAGTGGTCACTTTACCAGACTGCTGGCTCTAAATAGCTGGCTCACTACAGCCTGTGCACATCGGAAGGTAAACTTCATTGAAAATTTCAACATCTTTTGGAGGCATCCTGAGCTTTTTAAACCTGATCAGCTTCACCCTAACAGAGCTGGGACTCAAATGCTTGTGGATAATCTAATGTATGGAATCACTCACATGCGGAATCTGCACCCAACCGCCAGCAGTAACGTCAGTAATGTCAGTCAAAGGAGCCCACCATCTCCTGTCAGAGAATCTGTCCATAGTCTCAGAGGTAAACTCCAGGAGATTGAAGAGGTTCCGCAACACTACAGTCTACAGTCTTGTAGGAACTCACCTACTTCTCCTGCACACTCAGTGATTTCTCAGGTCTGACACACTGGAACCCATGCTCCTAGTCAGTGCTACATTCCAGTTCTTTTAAATAGCTGGTGACATGGCTCTCAGAATCGAAATAAAAATGTAATCAGAAGAAAACACAAGGGCACAAAACATTGTAACAAACAAAATTTGATCCCAGTGAAATGCACAAGTGATGTAAGTGATGCTGATCAAACACACCAAGTCTTCAAAGTCTCCTTACTAAATGTCCGCTCACTCACAAACAAGTCTTTTGTAATAGCTAAATTAATTGAAGATTACTGTCTGGACTTTCTTTTTCTAACAGAGACTTGGCTTGATAGCAATGGAGCAATAGTGCTAAATGAGGCTTCGCCTCCCGACTTTAACTATTTTAATGTCTCCAGAGTAAATAAGAGAGGTGGTGGTGTTGCATGTTTTTACCATAAAGCATTCCGTTGTAAGCAGATCTCATTGGGGGAACATCCTACATTTGAATATCTGGCAGTACAACTCAACAGTACTTATTCAGTTCTTTTGGTTGTTGTCTATCATCCTCCCAGACTACATGCAGATTTTCTTGAGGATTTTGAGGAAATGCTTTCAAGGATTTTGGTTGATTTTGATTATGTTTTAATTGCTGGGGATTTTAATATTCATATGGATATATCCACAAATCCAATCACTTCAGAGTTCATGAGGATGCTTAACTCTTTTGATCTCATACAGCATGTATCAGGCCCAACTCATAAGCATGGCCACATTTTAGATTTGATCATTTCTAAACGTATAGAGGTTAATAATACTGAAATTACTGATGTTGCAATCTCTGACCATTTTGGTGTATTTTTCAATATGTCATTATCTACTAGAACACTCAGTGAAAAGCGTACAATAACCAAGCGTTATCTCAGTGCTGGCAGTGCCGTGGCCTTCACAGACATGATACAGTCCCTCCCTCCCCTCTCAGAAAATGGGAATGAGCTAGTTGAAACATTCACACACAGAGTTAGGAACTGTATTGATGCTGTGGCACCAAAGGTAACTAAAATAATCTCTGGTAAAATTAAGATGCCCTGGAGAAACACTCCATCTATTGTAAAATTTAGGCAAGATTGTAGGCAGGCTGAGAGACGTTGGCGAAAGTCAAAATTGCAAGTACATTTTGATATTTATAAAACAACATTGCAGAATTACAACAGTGAAGTGAAATCAGCAAGGAAAAACTATTTCTCTACCTTAATAAATTCATCCAATAATAACTCAGCTGTCTTGTTCAGAAGCATAGATCTGCTAGTAAACCCCACCTCCTGTAGCTTCCCTGAGACTGTTTCAGTTGAAAAATGTGAGGAGTTTGCTATATTTTTTAGAGACAAGATTACTAGTATAAGGCAGAACATAGCAACAAGCACTAATAGACCATCAACCCTTACATCAGTTACTCAGCCTAACTTTAATATGTCTTATTTCCAAGAAGTTGACATGGTAACACTACTTGATGTGATCTCATCACTAAAATCCTCTACTTGTGAACTGGACCCTTTACCAACAAGCTTTTTCAAGCAGGTTCTGAGCTCATTAGCAAATGAAGTTCTAACGATTGTTAATCAGTCTCTGAAATTGGGTGAATACCCTAAAATTTTTAAAACTGCAATGGTTAAACCACTATTAAAAAACAGAAATCTTGATCCCACAATTCTTAATAATTATCGACCTATATCTAACCTTTCCTTTCTTAGCAAAATAATTGAAAAAGTAGTGTCAATCCAGTTGAATGACTATGTCAAAGTAAATCAAATAAATGACACTTTTCAATCTGGTTTCAGAGCTCTCCACAGCACTGAAACAGCCCTAGTTAAGGTAGTAAATGACTTGAGATTGAATAAGGATGCAGGCAAACTCTCAGTCCTTTTTCTGCTAGATTTAAGCGCCGCTTTTGACACCGTTGATCATGAAATACTTCTTGATCGACTACAGAGCTGGGTAGGCCTTAGTGGCTTAGTCTTAGACTGGTTTAGATCATACCTAACTGGGCGTGATTACTATGTAGCTTTAGGTACCTCTTCCTCCACACGTCAAAAAATAACTTGTGGCGTCCCCCAAGGATCAATTCTTGGGCCGTTACTATTCAACCTATATACAGTTGTGGTCAAAAGTTTACATACACTTGTAAAAAACATAATGTTATGGCTGTCTTGAGTTTTCAATAAGTTCTACAACTCTTATTTTTCTGTGATAGAGTGATCGGAACACATACATGTTTGTCACAAAAAACAGTCATAAAATTTGGTTCTTTCATAAATTTATTATGGGTCTGCTGAAAATGTCACCAAATCTGCTGGGTCAAAAATATACATACAGCAACATTAGTATTTGGTTACATGTCCCTTGGCCATTTTCACGGCAACTAGGCGCTTTTGGTAGCCATCCACAAGCTCCTGGCAAGCTTCAGGTCGAATGTTTGACCACTCTTCTTGACAGAATTGGTGCAGTTCAGCTAAATGTGATGGTTTTCTTGCATGAACCTGTTTCTTTAGCACTGTCCACATGTTCTCAATGGGGTTTAAGTCAGGACTTTGGGAAGGCCATTCTAAAACCTTAATTCTAGCCTGGTTTAGCCATTCCTTTACCACTTTTGATGTGTGTTTTGGGTCATTGTCTTGTTGGAACACCCAACTGCGCCCAAGACCCAACCTTCGGGCTGATGGTTTTAAGTTTTCCTGCAGAATTTGGAGGTAATCCTCCTTCTTCATTATCCCATTTACTTTCTGCAAAGAACCAGTTCCACTGGCAGCAAAACATCCCCAGAGCATAATACTACCACCACCATGCTTGACAGTAGGCATGGTGTTCCTGGGATTAAAGGCCTCACCTTTTCTCCTCCAAACATATTGCTGGGTGTTGTGGCCAAACAGCTCAATTTTTGTTTCGTCTGACCAGAGAACTTTCCTCCAGAAGGTTTTATCTTTGTCCATGTGATCAGCAGCAAACTTCAGCCGAGTCTTAAGGTGCCTTTTCTGGAGCAAGGGCTTCTTTCTTGCACGGCAGCCTCTCAGTCCATGGCGATGTAAAACACGCTTGACTGTGGAGACTGACACCTGTGTTCCATCAGCTTCCAAATCCTTGCAGACCTGCTTCTTGGTGATTCTTGGTTGACTCTTGACCATCCTGACCAATCTCCTCTCGGCAGCATGTGATAGCTTGCGTTTTCTTCCTGATCGTGGCAGTGACACAACTGTTCCATGCACTTTGTACTTGCGTATAATTGTCTGCACAGTTGCTCTTGGGACCTGTAGCTGCTTTGAAATGGCTCCAAGTGACTTCCCTGACTTGTTCAAGTCAATAATTCGCTTTTTCAGATCCACACTGAGTTCCTTTGATTTTCCCATTGTAGCTTTTGTAGCTGAGTCTAATCACTGGGTCAAATGAGCCCTATTTAAATGGGCTCATGAGAAGTCAACAGCTGTAGTCAATCAGAATCACTTACAAGAAGTGAAGAGGCCATGACATGAAGCTAATTTGATTGACACAACTCGCTACATCACCAAAATTGACAAATTTTGTTGCTGTATGTATATTTTTGACCCAGCAGATTTGGTGACATTTTCAGCAGACCCATAATAAATTTATGAAAGAACCAAATTTTATGACTGTTTTTTGTGACAAACATGTATGTGTTCCGATCACTCTATCACAGAAAAATAAGAGTTGTAGAACTTATTGAAAACTCAAGACAGCCATAACATTATGTTTTTTACAAGTGTATGTAAACTTTTGACCACAACTGTATGCTTCCGTTACCACACATCATTAAAAAACATGGGATTAGTTATCATCAATATGCAGATGACACTCAACTGTATATCTCGCTAGAACCTAAAGCCCTAAAATCAATTTGCTCACTGTTTGACTGCATAGATGATATACAGACATGGATGTCTGACAATTTTCTACAGTTAAATAAACAGAAGACAGAGGTTCTTGTTCTTGGCAGTGATTCACAGAGGAATGATGTCCAGACTTATTTAAATCATATGAATCTGAATGCCAGACAATGTGTTAAGAACCTGGGCGTCACCTTTGATAATGAGCTCAACTTCAAATCACACATCATGACTACATGCAAGACAGCTTACTTTCACCTTCGAAACATCACTAAGGTACGAGATATGCTCTCTCCTGCTGACAGTGAAAAACTTGTCCATGCATTTATCACATCAAGGCTAGATTATTGTAATGCTGTTCTATCTGCTCTTCCAAAGAGCTCTATTTCGCACCTACAGCGAGTTCAGAACGCGGCTGCAAGGGTTCTGACCCGCAGGAGAAAGAGAGATCATATTACACCTGCACTCCACTCACTGCACTGGTTACCTGTCAGCTTTAGAATAGATTTTAAGGTTCTAGTGATGGTTTTTAAATGTCTTCATGGTCTTGCCCCTCTTTACCTCAGTGAAATGATGGTTAGATATGTTCCAGTCAGGTCTCTCAGGTCTTCAAACAGTAATCTACTGGTGATTCCTAAAAGCCGATTAAAGATTGGCGAGGGTGCTTTTAGCCACTATGGCCCAAAGCTCTGGAATTCTCTTCATGAAGAGCTCAGAGGCATTTCATCCTTGCATAGTTTTAAGAACAGTCTCAAAACATTCCTGTTTAGATCTGCTTTTAGTTAAGAAATTCTCTATCTTATTTACTTTATTACATTATGTTGTCTATTATTTTTAAATCCAATTATCTAAATAGTTTTATCTTATTTACTTTACTTCTTATTATCTTATTTACTTTACCTTTTTACTTTTTATGTTATTTTTATATTTTTATCTTTAATTTCTTTTAACATTTTCCTTTTGTCTTTTTGTCTTATCTCCTTTTAATGTTTATTTTATTTATACTGTAAAGCACTTTGAGTTGCATGTATGTATGAAAGGTGCTATACAAATAAAGACTATTATTATTATTATTATTATCCCGTCTCTCCTTTGCTCTTTAATGTTTATGTCTTACTGCCTTACTTGCCTCAAAAGACCTAAAGTTTACAGCATGTTCATGTCTTCTCTGGTAGCTCAACGTGTTGAGCCACATGCTCCCAATTAGAAGCAAAGTGCAGGAGCTACAGGGGTTCAAATCCCACTTCTACCTTTTTTTCCCAGCAAGATAACTGTTAGTCAAATACCTGAAACCAAGTAATTTTTTTTTAACAGACAGCTAGTGTATCCGAAATCACATTCTGTGGACAGATGACAAACTCGGCTTTGAAATATAAATTGTAGAGGCAACTGCGCATTGACATTGTACATTTTATTCTTGCCTCAAAAGACCTAAAGTTTACCGCAAGTTCATGTCTTCTCTAGTAGCTCAACGTGTTGAGCCATATGCTCCCAATTGGAAGCAAAGTGCAGGAGCTACAGGGGTTCAAATCCCACTTCTACCTTTTTTTCCCAGCAAGATAACTGTTAGTCAAATACCTGAAACCAAGTAATTTTTTTTTTACCAGACAGCTAGTGTATCCGAAATCACATTCTGTGGACAGATGACAAACTCGGCTTTGAAATATAAATTGTAGAGGCAACTGCGCATTGACATTGTACATTTTATTATTGCCTCAAAAGACCTAAAATTTACCCCATGTTCATGTCTTCTCTGGTAGCTCAACGTGTTGAGCCACATGCTCCCAATTAGAAGCAAAGTGCAGGAGCTACATGGTTTCAAATCCCACTTCCACCTTTTTTTCCCAGCAAGATATCTCTTAGTCAAATACCTGAAACCAATAAATTTTTTTTTACCAGACAGCTAGTGTATCCGAAATCACATTCTGTGGACAGATGACAAACTCGGCTTTGAAATATAAATTGTAGAGGCAACTGCGCATTGACATTGTACATTTTATTATTGCCTCAAAAGACCTAAAATTTACCCCATGTTCATGTCTTCTCTGATAGCTCAACCTGTTGAGCCACATGCTCCCAATTAGAAGCAAAGTGCAGGAGCTACAGGGGTTCAAATCCCACTTCTACCTATTTTTCCCAGCAAGATAACTGTTAGTCAAATACCTAAAACCAAGTAATTTTTTTTTAACAGACAGCTAGTGTATCCGAAATCACATTCTGTGGACAGATGACAAACTCGGCTTTGAAATATAAATTGTAGAGGCAACTGCGCATTGACATTGTACATTTTATTCTTGCCTCAAAAGACCTAAAATTTACCCCATGTTCATGTCTTCTCTGGTAGCTCAACGTGTTGAGCCACATGCTCCCAATTAGAAGCAAAGTGCAGGAGCTACATGGGTTCAAATCCCACCTCCACCTTTTTTTCCCAGCAAGATATCTCTTAGGGCGTACTCACACTAGGCTCTGTGATCCGGGCCCGGGCACGGTTGCCTGCCGAAGCACGGTTCGTTTGGCTAGTGTGAGCGCTCCAACCGTGCCCGGGCCCGGATCAGTTAACCGTGCTCGGGCCCGCTTTGAAGAGGTGGGCCAGGGCACGATTCATGTGGACTCGGGCACGGTTCGCTTCTAGTGTGAGCGCTATCCGTGCCCGGGCCCGCTTGGTGCCTCGTCTGATTGGTTCATTTCGCTGGAACTCAAACATGACATCAGTGATGCGACGCTCACGTTAAACAGTCATAGCGGCAAAGCGATTAGCAGACAATCGTTGTGTTAAATTATCGATAAATCTGTGCTTGCACCGTGTTTCTGCACTCCCAAAACGACTCCAAAAATACAATAAAAAGAGAATCGTGAACTTCATAGTGTTGTGCGAGCGCGCTTTTTTCCAAATAAAGCGGCGTTGTGATGACGTAAGCGTGCTCGGGCCGGGTTGCTGAAGCGAGTGTGAGTGCAGGCCAGAGGGGGAGTGGGGAGGGGGGATAACCGGGCCCCAGCACGGAACCAGCAAACCGTGCCTAGTGTGAGTACGCCCTTAGGGCGTACTCACACTAGGCTCTGTGATCCGGGCCCGGGCACGGTTGCCTGCCGAAGCACGGTTCGTTTGGCTAGTGTGAGCGCTCCAACCGTGCCCGGGCCCGGATCAGTTAACCGTGCTCGGGCCCGCTTTGAAGAGGTGGGCCAGGGCACGATTCATGTGGACTCGGGCACGGTTCGCTTCTAGTGTGAGCGCTATCCGTGCCCGGGCCCGCTTGGTGCCTCGTCTGATTGGTTCATTTCGCTGGAACTCAAACATGACATCAGTGATGCGACGCTCACGTTAAACAGTCATAGCGGCAAAGCGATTAGCAGACAATCGTTGTGTTAAATTATCGATAAATCTGTGCTTGCACCGTGTTTCTGCACTCCCAAAACGACTCCAAAAATACAATAAAAAGAGAATCGTGAACTCTATAGTGTTGTGCGAGCGCGCTTTTTTCCAAATAAAGCGGCGTTGTGATGACGTAAGCGTGCTCGGGCCGGGTTGATGAAGCCAGTGTGAGTGCAGGCCAGCGGGGGAGTGGGGAGGGGGGATAACCGGGCCCCAGCACGGAACGAGCAAACCGTGCCTAGTGTGAGTACGCCCTCAGTCAAATACCTGAAACCAATACATTTTTTTTACCAGACAGCTAGTGTATCCGAAATCACATTCTGTGGACAGATGACAAACTCGGCTTTGAAATATAAATTGTAGAGGCAACTGCGCATTGACATTGTACATTTTATCCTTGCCTCAAAAGACCTAAAATTTACCCCATGTTGTTGTCTTCTCTGGTAGCTCAACGTGTTGAGCCACATGCTCCCAATTAGAAGCAAAGTGCAGGAGCTACATGGGTTCAAATCCCACCTCCACCTTTTTTTCCCAGCAAGATATCTCTTAGTCAAATACCTGAAACCAAGTAATTTTTTTTTTACCAGACAGCTAGTGTATCCGAAATCACATTCTGTGGACAGATGACAAACTCGGCTTTGAAATATAAATTGTAGAGGCAACTGCGCATTGACATTGTACATTTTATTATTGCCTCAAAAGACCTAAAATTTACCCCATGTTCATGTCTTCTCTGGTAGCTCAACGTGTTGAGACACACGCTCCCAATTAGAAGCAAAGTGCAGGAGCGACATGGTTTCAAATCCCACTTCCACCTTTTTTTCCCAGCAAGATATCTCTTAGTCAAATACCTGAAACCAATAAATTTTTTTTTACCAGACAGCTAGTGTATCCGAAATCACATTCTGTGGACAGATGACAAACTCGGCTTTGAAATATAAATTGTAGAGGCAACTGCGCATTGACATTGTACATTTTATCCTTGCCTCAAAAGACCTAAAGTTTACCTCATGTTCATGTCTTATCTGGTAGCTCAACGTGTTGAGCCACATGCTCCCAATTAGAAGCAAAGTGCAGGAGCTACATGGGTTCAAATCCCACTTCCACCTTTTTTTCCCAGCAAGATATCTCTTAGTCAAATACCTGAAACCAAGAAATTTTTTTTTACCAGACAGCTATTGTATCCGAAATCACATTCTGTGGACAGATGACAAACTCAGCTTTGAAATATAAATTGTAGAGGCAACTGCGCATTGACATTGTACATTTTATTATTGCCTCAAAAGACCTAAAATTTACCCCATGTTCATGTCTTCTCTGGTAGCTCAACGTGTTGAGACACACGCTCCCAATTAGAAGCAAAGTGCAGGAGCTACATGGTTTCAAATCCCACTTCCACCTTTTTTTCCCAGCAAGATATCTCTTAGTCAAATACCTGAAACCAATAAATTTTTTTTTACCAGACAGCTAGTGTATCCGAAATCACATTCTGTGGACAGATGACAAACTCAGCTTTGAAATATAAATTGTAGAGGCAACTGCGCATTGACATTGTACATTTTATCCTTGCCTCAAAAGACCTAAAGTTTACACCATGATCATGTCTTCTCTGGTAGCTCAACGTGTTGAGCCACATGCTCCCAATTAGAAGCAAAGTGCAGGAGCTACAGGGGTTCAAATCCCATGTCCACCTATTTTTCCCATTTCCCAGCAAGATATCTCTTAGTCAAATACCTGAAACCAAGTAATTTTTTTTTTACCAGACAGCTAGTGTATCCGAAATCACATTCTGTGGACAGATGACAAACTCGGCTTTGAAATATAAATTGTAGAGGCAACTGCGCATTGACATTGTACATTTTATTATTGCCTCAAAAGACCTAAAATTTACCCCATGTTCATGTCTTCTCTGGTAGCTCAACGTGTTGAGACACACGCTCCCAATTAGAAGCAAAGTGCAGGAGCTACATGGTTTCAAATCCCACTTCCACCTTTTTTTCCCAGCAAGATATCTCTTAGTCAAATACCTGAAACCAATAAATTTTTTTTTACCAGACAGCTAGTGTATCCGAAATCACATTCTGTGGACAGATGACAAACTCGGCTTTGAAATATAAATTGTAGAGGCAACTGCGCATTGACATTGTACATTTTATCCTTGCCTCAAAAGACCTAAAGTTTACACCATGTTCATGTCTTCTCTGGTAGCTCAACGTGTTGAGCCATATGCTCCCAATTGGAAGCAAAGTGCAGGAGCTACAGGGGTTCAAATCCCACTTCTACCTTTTTTTCCCAGCAAGATAACTCTTAGTCAAATACCTGAAACCAATACATTTTTTTTACCAGACAGCTAGTGTATCCGAAATCACATTCTGTGGACAGATGACAAACTCGGCTTTGAAATATAAATTGTAGAGGCAACTGCGCATTGACATTGTACATTTTATTATTGCCTCAAAAGACCTAAAATTTACTCCATGTTCATGTCTTCACTGGTAGCTCAACGTGTTGAGCCACATGCTCCCAATTAGAAGCAAAGTGCAGGAGCTACAGGGGTTCAAATCCCATGTCCACCAATTTTTCCCATTTCCCAGCAAGATATCTCTTAGTCAAATAACTGAAACCAAGTAATTTTTTTTTACCAGACAGCTAGTGTATCCGAAATCACATTCTGTGGACAGATGACAAACTCGGCTTTGAAATATAAATTGTAGAGGCAACTGCGCATTGACATTGTACATTATATTCTTGCCTCAAAAGACCTAAAGTTTACCTCATGTTCATGTCTTCTCTGATAGCTCAACCTGTTGAGCCACATGCTCCCAATTAGAAGCAAAGTGCAGGAGCTACAGGGGTTCAAATCCCACTTCTACCTATTTTTCCCAGCAAGATAACTGTTAGTCAAATACCTGAAACCAAGTAATTTTTTTTTACCAGACAGCTAGTGTATCCGAAATCACATTCTGTGGACAGATGACAAACTCGGCTTTGAAATATAAATTGTAGAGGCAACTGCGCATTGACATTGTACATTTTATCCTTGCCTCAAAAGACCTAAAGTTTACACCATGTTCATGTCTTCTCTGGTAGCTCAACGTGTTGAGCCATATGCTCCCAATTGGAAGCAAAGTGCAGGAGCTACAGGGGTTCAAATCCCACTTCTACCTTTTTTTCCCAGCAAGATAACTCTTAGTCAAATACCTGAAACCAATACATTTTTTTTACCAGACAGCTAGTGTATCCGAAATCACATTCTGTGGACAGATGACAAACTCGGCTTTGAAATATAAATTGTAGAGGCAACTGCGCATTGACATTGTACATTTTATTATTGCCTCAAAAGACCTAAAATTTACTCCATGTTCATGTCTTCACTGGTAGCTCAACGTGTTGAGCCACATGCTCCCAATTAGAAGCAAAGTGCAGGAGCTACAGGGGTTCAAATCCCATGTCCACCAATTTTTCCCATTTCCCAGCAAGATATCTCTTAGTCAAATAACTGAAACCAAGTAATTTTTTTTTACCAGACAGCTAGTGTATCCGAAATCACATTCTGTGGACAGATGACAAACTCGGCTTTGAAATATAAATTGTAGAGGCAACTGCGCATTGACATTGTACATTATATTCTTGCCTCAAAAGACCTAAAGTTTACCTCATGTTCATGTCTTCTCTGATAGCTCAACCTGTTGAGCCACATGCTCCCAATTAGAAGCAAAGTGCAGGAGCTACAGGGGTTCAAATCCCACTTCTACCTATTTTTCCCAGCAAGATAACTGTTAGTCAAATACCTGAAACCAAGTAATTTTTTTTTAACAGACAGCTAGTGTATCCGAAATCACATTCTGTGGACAGATGACAAACTCGGCTTTGAAATATAAATTGTAGAGGCAACTGCGCATTGACATTGTACATTTTATTCTTGCCTCAAAAGACCTAAAGTTTACCGCAAGTTCATGTCTTCTCTAGTAGCTCAACGTGTTGAGCCAAATGCTCCCAATTGGAAGCAAAGTGCAGGAGCTACAGGGGTTCAAATCCCACTTCTACCTTTTTTTCCCAGCAAGATATCTCTTAGTCAAATACCTGAAACCAATAAATTTTTTTTTACCAGACAGCTAGTGTATCCGAAATCACATTCTGTGGACAGATGACAAACTCGGCTTTGAAATATAAATTGTAGAGGCAACTGCGCATTGACATTGTACATTTTATTATTGCCTCAAAAGACCTAAAATTTACCCCATGTTCATGTCTTCTCTGGTAGCTCAACGTGTTGAGACACACGCTCCCAATTAGAAGCAAAGTGCAGGAGCGACATGGTTTCAAATCCCACTTCCACCTTTTTTTCCCAGCAAGATATCTCTTAGTCAAATACCTGAAACCAATAAATTTTTTTTTACCAGACAGCTAGTGTATCCGAAATCACATTCTGTGGACAGATGACAAACTCGGCTTTGAAATATAAATTGTAGAGGCAACTGCGCATTGACATTGTACATTTTATCCTTGCCTCAAAAGACCTAAAGTTTACCTCATGTTCATGTCTTATCTGGTAGCTCAACGTGTTGAGCCACATGCTCCCAATTAGAAGCAAAGTGCAGGAGCTACATGGGTTCAAATCCCACTTCCACCTTTTTTTCCCAGCAAGATATCTCTTAGTCAAATACCTGAAACCAAGAAATTTTTTTTTACCAGACAGCTATTGTATCCGAAATCACATTCTGTGGACAGATGACAAACTCAGCTTTGAAATATAAATTGTAGAGGCAACTGCGCATTGACATTGTACATTTTATTATTGCCTCAAAAGACCTAAAATTTACCCCATGTTCATGTCTTCTCTGGTAGCTCAACGTGTTGAGACACACGCTCCCAATTAGAAGCAAAGTGCAGGAGCTACATGGTTTCAAATCCCACTTCCACCTTTTTTTCCCAGCAAGATATCTCTTAGTCAAATACCTGAAACCAATAAATTTTTTTTTACCAGACAGCTAGTGTATCCGAAATCACATTCTGTGGACAGATGACAAACTCAGCTTTGAAATATAAATTGTAGAGGCAACTGCGCATTGACATTGTACATTTTATCCTTGCCTCAAAAGACCTAAAGTTTACACCATGATCATGTCTTCTCTGGTAGCTCAACGTGTTGAGCCACATGCTCCCAATTAGAAGCAAAGTGCAGGAGCTACAGGGGTTCAAATCCCATGTCCACCTATTTTTCCCATTTCCCAGCAAGATATCTCTTAGTCAAATACCTGAAACCAATAAATTTTTTTTTACCAGACAGCTAGTGTATCCGAAATCACATTCTGTGGACAGATGACAAACTCGGCTTTGAAATATAAATTGTAGAGGCAACTGCGCATTGACATTGTACATTTTATCCTTGCCTCAAAAGACCTAAAGTTTACCTCATGTTCATGTCTTATCTGGTAGCTCAACGTGTTGAGCCACATGCTCCCAATTAGAAGCAAAGTGCAGGAGCTACATGGGTTCAAATCCCGCTTCCACCTTTTTTTCCCAGCAAGATATCTCTTAGTCAAATACCTGAAACCAAGAAATTTTTTTTTACCAGACAGCTATTGTATCCGAAATCACATTCTGTGGACAGATGACAAACTCAGCTTTGAAATATAAATTGTAGAGGCAACTGCGCATTGACATTGTACATTTTATTATTGCCTCAAAAGACCTAAAATTTACCCCATGTTCATGTCTTCTCTGGTAGCTCAACGTGTTGAGACACACGCTCCCAATTAGAAGCAAAGTGCAGGAGCTACATGGTTTCAAATCCCACTTCCACCTTTTTTTCCCAGCAAGATATCTCTTAGTCAAATACCTGAAACCAATAAATTTTTTTTTACCAGACAGCTAGTGTATCCGAAATCACATTCTGTGGACAGATGACAAACTCAGCTTTGAAATATAAATTGTAGAGGCAACTGCGCATTGACATTGTACATTTTATCCTTGCCTCAAAAGACCTAAAGTTTACACCATGATCATGTCTTCTCTGGTAGCTCAACGTGTTGAGCCACATGCTCCCAATTAGAAGCAAAGTGCAGGAGCTACAGGGGTTCAAATCCCATGTCCACCTATTTTTCCCATTTCCCAGCAAGATATCTCTTAGTCAAATACCTGAAACCAATAAATTTTTTTTTACCAGACAGCTAGTGTATCCGAAATCACATTCTGTGGACAGATGACAAACTCGGCTTTGAAATATAAATTGTAGAGGCAACTGCGCATTGACATTGTACATTTTATTATTGCCTCAAAAGACCTAAAATTTACCCCATGTTCATGTCTTCTCTGGTAGCTCAACGTGTTGAGACACACGCTCCCAATTAGAAGCAAAGTGCAGGAGCGACATGGTTTCAAATCCCACTTCCACCTTTTTTTCCCAGCAAGATATCTCTTAGTCAAATACCTGAAACCAATAAATTTTTTTTTACCAGACAGCTAGTGTATCCGAAATCACATTCTGTGGACAGATGACAAACTCGGCTTTGAAATATAAATTGTAGAGGCAACTGCGCATTGACATTGTACATTTTATCCTTGCCTCAAAAGACCTAAAATTTACCCCATGTTCATGTCTTCTCTGGGAGCTCAACGTGTTGAGCCACATGCTCCCAATTAGAAGCAAAGTGCAGGAGCTACAGGGGTTCAAATCCCATGTCCACCTATTTTTCCCATTTCCCAGCAAGATATCTCTTAGTCAAATACCTGAAACCAAGTAATTTTTTTTTTACCAGACAGCTAGTGTATCCGAAATCACATTCTGTGGACAGATGACAAACTCGGCTTTGAAATATAAATTGTAGAGGCAACTGCGCATTGACATTGTACATTTTATTATTGCCTCAAAAGACCTAAAATTTACCCCATGTTCATGTCTTCTCTGGTAGCTCAACGTGTTGAGACACACGCTCCCAATTAGAAGCAAAGTGCAGGAGCGACATGGTTTCAAATCCCACTTCCACCTTTTTTTCCCAGCAAGATATCTCTTAGTCAAATACCTGAAACCAATAAATTTTTTTTTACCAGACAGCTAGTGTATCCGAAATCACATTCTGTGGACAGATGACAAACTCGGCTTTGAAATATAAATTGTAGAGGCAACTGCGCATTGACATTGTACATTTTATCCTTGCCTCAAAAGACCTAAAGTTTACCTCATGTTCATGTCTTATCTGGTAGCTCAACGTGTTGAGCCACATGCTCCCAATTAGAAGCAAAGTGCAGGAGCTACATGGGTTCAAATCCCACTTCCACCTTTTTTTCCCAGCAAGATATCTCTTAGTCAAATACCTGAAACCAAGAAATTTTTTTTTACCAGACAGCTATTGTATCCGAAATCACATTCTGTGGACAGATGACAAACTCAGCTTTGAAATATAAATTGTAGAGGCAACTGCGCATTGACATTGTACATTTTATTATTGCCTCAAAAGACCTAAAATTTACCCCATGTTCATGTCTTCTCTGGTAGCTCAACGTGTTGAGACACACGCTCCCAATTAGAAGCAAAGTGCAGGAGCTACATGGTTTCAAATCCCACTTCCACCTTTTTTTCCCAGCAAGATATCTCTTAGTCAAATACCTGAAACCAATAAATTTTTTTTTACCAGACAGCTAGTGTATCCGAAATCACATTCTGTGGACAGATGACAAACTCAGCTTTGAAATATAAATTGTAGAGGCAACTGCGCATTGACATTGTACATTTTATCCTTGCCTCAAAAGACCTAAAGTTTACACCATGATCATGTCTTCTCTGGTAGCTCAACGTGTTGAGCCACATGCTCCCAATTAGAAGCAAAGTGCAGGAGCTACAGGGGTTCAAATCCCATGTCCACCTATTTTTCCCATTTCCCAGCAAGATATCTCTTAGTCAAATACCTGAAACCAAGTAATTTTTTTTTTACCAGACAGCTAGTGTATCCGAAATCACATTCTGTGGACAGATGACAAACTCTGCTTTGAAATATAAATTGTAGAGGCAACTGCGCATTGACATTGTACATTTTATTATTGCCTCAAAAGACCTAAAATTTACCCCATGTTCATGTCTTCTCTGGTAGCTCAACGTGTTGAGACACACGCTCCCAATTAGAAGCAAAGTGCAGGAGCTACATGGTTTCAAATCCCACTTCCACCTTTTTTTCCCAGCAAGATATCTCTTAGTCAAATACCTGAAACCAATAAATTTTTTTTTACCAGACAGCTAGTGTATCCGAAATCACATTCTGTGGACAGATGACAAACTCGGCTTTGAAATATAAATTGTAGAGGCAACTGCGCATTGACATTGTACATTTTATCCTTGCCTCAAAAGACCTAAAGTTTACACCATGTTCATGTCTTCTCTGGTAGCTCAACGTGTTGAGCCATATGCTCCCAATTGGAAGCAAAGTGCAGGAGCTACAGGGGTTCAAATCCCACTTCTACCTTTTTTTCCCAGCAAGATAACTCTTAGTCAAATACCTGAAACCAATACATTTTTTTTACCAGACAGCTAGTGTATCCGAAATCACATTCTGTGGACAGATGACAAACTCAGCTTTGAAATATAAATTGTAGAGGCAACTGCGCATTGACATTGTACATTTTATTATTGCCTCAAAAGACCTAAAATTTACCCCATGTTCATGTCTTCTCTGGTAGCTCAACGTGTTGAGACACACGCTCCCAATTAGAAGCAAAGTGCAGGAGCTACATGGTTTCAAATCCCACTTCCACCTTTTTTTCCCAGCAAGATATCTCTTAGTCAAATACCTGAAACCAATAAATTTTTTTTACCAGACAGCTAGTGTATCCGAAATCACATTCTGTGGACAGATGACAAACTCAGCTTTGAAATATAAATTGTAGAGGCAACTGCGCATTGACATTGTACATTTTATCCTTGCCTCAAAAGACCTAAAGTTTACACCATGATCATGTCTTCTCTGGTAGCTCAACGTGTTGAGCCACATGCTCCCAATTAGAAGCAAAGTGCAGGAGCTACAGGGGTTCAAATCCCATGTCCACCTATTTTTCCCATTTCCCAGCAAGATATCTCTTAGTCAAATACCTGAAACCAAGTAATTTTTTTTTTACCAGACAGCTAGTGTATCCGAAATCACATTCTGTGGACAGATGACAAACTCTGCTTTGAAATATAAATTGTAGAGGCAACTGCGCATTGACATTGTACATTTTATTATTGCCTCAAAAGACCTAAAATTTACCCCATGTTCATGTCTTCTCTGGTAGCTCAACGTGTTGAGACACACGCTCCCAATTAGAAGCAAAGTGCAGGAGCTACATGGTTTCAAATCCCACTTCCACCTTTTTTTCCCAGCAAGATATCTCTTAGTCAAATACCTGAAACCAATAAATTTTTTTTTACCAGACAGCTAGTGTATCCGAAATCACATTCTGTGGACAGATGACAAACTCGGCTTTGAAATATAAATTGTAGAGGCAACTGCGCATTGACATTGTACATTTTATCCTTGCCTCAAAAGACCTAAAGTTTACACCATGTTCATGTCTTCTCTGGTAGCTCAACGTGTTGAGCCATATGCTCCCAATTGGAAGCAAAGTGCAGGAGCTACAGGGGTTCAAATCCCACTTCTACCTTTTTTTCCCAGCAAGATAACTCTTAGTCAAATACCTGAAACCAATAAATTTTTTTTACCAGACAGCTAGTGTATCCGAAATCACATTCTGTGGACAGATGACAAACTCGGCTTTGAAATATAAATTGTAGAGGCAACTGCGCATTGACATTGTACATTTTATCCTTGCCTCAAAAGACCTAAAATTTACCCCATGTTGATGTCTTCTCTGGTAGCTCAACGTGTTGAGCCACATGCTCCCAATTAGAAGCAAAGTGCAGGAGCTACAGGGGTTCAAATCCCACTTCTACCTTTTTTTCCCAGCAAGATATCTCTTAGTCAAATACCTGAAACCAAGTAATTTTTTTTTTACCAGACAGCTAGTGTATCCGAAATCACATTCTGTGGACAGATGACAAACTCGGCTTTGAAATATAAATTGTAGAGGCAACTGCGCATTGACATTGTACATTATATTCTTGCCTCAAAAGACCTAAAGTTTACCACATGTTCATGTCTTCTCTGGTAGCTCAACGTGTTGAGCCACATGCTCCCAATTAGAAGCAAAGTGCAGGAGCTACATGGGTTCAAATCCCACTTCCACCTTTTTTTCCCAGCAAGATATCTCTTAGTCAAATACCTGAAACCAAGAAATTTTTTTTACCAGACAGCTATTGTATCCGAAATCACATTCTGTGGACAGATGACAAACTCAGCTTTGAAATATAAATTGTAGAGGCAACTGCGCATTGACATTGTACATTTTATCCTTGCCTCAAAAGACCTAAAGTTTACACCATGATCATGTCTTCTCTGGTAGCTCAACGTGTTGAGCCACATGCTCCCAATTAGAAGCAAAGTGCAGGAGCTACAGGGGTTCAAATCCCATGTCCACCTATTTTTCCCATTTCCCAGCAAGATATCTCTTAGTCAAATACCTGAAACCAAGTAATTTTTTTTTTACCAGACAGCTAGTGTATCCGAAATCACATTCTGTGGACAGATGACAAACTCTGCTTTGAAATATAAATTGTAGAGGCAACTGCGCATTGACATTGTACATTTTATTATTGCCTCAAAAGACCTAAAATTTACCCCATGTTCATGTCTTCTCTGGTAGCTCAACGTGTTGAGACACACGCTCCCAATTAGAAGCAAAGTGCAGGAGCTACATGGTTTCAAATCCCACTTCCACCTTTTTTTCCCAGCAAGATATCTCTTAGTCAAATACCTGAAACCAATAAATTTTTTTTTACCAGACAGCTAGTGTATCCGAAATCACATTCTGTGGACAGATGACAAACTCGGCTTTGAAATATAAATTGTAGAGGCAACTGCGCATTGACATTGTACATTTTATCCTTGCCTCAAAAGACCTAAAGTTTACACCATGTTCATGTCTTCTCTGGTAGCTCAACGTGTTGAGCCATATGCTCCCAATTGGAAGCAAAGTGCAGGAGCTACAGGGGTTCAAATCCCACTTCTACCTTTTTTTCCCAGCAAGATAACTCTTAGTCAAATACCTGAAACCAATACATTTTTTTTACCAGACAGCTAGTGTATCCGAAATCACATTCTGTGGACAGATGACAAACTCGGCTTTGAAATATAAATTGTAGAGGCAACTGCGCATTGACATTGTACATTTTATTATTGCCTCAAAAGACCTAAAATTTACTCCATGTTCATGTCTTCACTGGTAGCTCAACGTGTTGAGCCACATGCTCCCAATTAGAAGCAAAGTGCAGGAGCTACAGGGGTTCAAATCCCATGTCCACCAATTTTTCCCATTTCCCAGCAAGATATCTCTTAGTCAAATAACTGAAACCAAGTAATTTTTTTTTACCAGACAGCTAGTGTATCCGAAATCACATTCTGTGGACAGATGACAAACTCGGCTTTGAAATATAAATTGTAGAGGCAACTGCGCATTGACATTGTACATTATATTCTTGCCTCAAAAGACCTAAAGTTTACCACATGTTCATGTCTTCTCCGGTAGCTCAACGTGTTGAGCCACATGCTCCCAATTAGAAGCAAAGTGCAGGAGCTACATGGGTTCAAATCCCACCTCCACCTTTTTTTCCCAGCAAGATATCTCTTAGTCAAATACCTGAAACCAATAAATTTTTTTTACCAGACAGCTAGTGTATCCGAAATCACATTCTGTGGACAGATGACAAACTCGGCTTTGAAATATAAATTGTAGAGGCAACTGCGCATTGACATTGTACATTTTATCCTTGCCTCAAAAGACCTAAAATTTACCCCATGTTGATGTCTTCTCTGGTAGCTCAACGTGTTGAGCCACATGCTCCCAATTAGAAGCAAAGTGCAGGAGCTACAGGGGTTCAAATCCCACTTCTACCTTTTTTTCCCAGCAAGATATCTCTTAGTCAAATACCTGAAACCAAGTAATTTTTTTTTTACCAGACAGCTAGTGTATCCGAAATCACATTCTGTGGACAGATGACAAACTCGGCTTTGAAATATAAATTGTAGAGGCAACTGCGCATTGACATTGTACATTATATTCTTGCCTCAAAAGACCTAAAGTTTACCACATGTTCATGTCTTCTCTGGTAGCTCAACGTGTTGAGCCACATGCTCCCAATTAGAAGCAAAGTGCAGGAGCTACATGGGTTCAAATCCCACCTCCACCTTTTTTTCCCATTTCCCAGCAAGATATCTCTTAGTCAAATACCTGAAACCAAGTAATTTTTTTTTTACCAGACAGCTAGTGTATCCGAAATCACATTCTGTGGACAGATGACAAACTCGGCTTTGAAATATAAATTGTAGAGGCAACTGCGCATTGACATTGTACATTTTATTCTTGCCTCAAAAGACCTAAAATTTACCCCATGTTCATGTCTTCTCTGGTAGCTCAACGTGTTGAGCCACATGCTCCCAATTAGAAGCAAAGTGCAGGAGCTACATGGGTTCAAATCCCACTTCCACCTTTTTTTCCCAGCAAGATATCTCTTAGTCAAATACCTGAAACCAATACATTTTCTTCTCTGGTAGCTAACAGCTTCTACTGCAGGTTTGAAAAGCCCAGCTCCACGCAACCGGACAGCACCAATTCACACCCCCCTGACTCTCAGCCACCCATCCAGCCTGCCCTGAAGATCTGTGAAGGAGACGTGCACCGACTCTTCAAAAAACAGTGAGGAAGGCCCATACGGAGTGTCACCCTCATGGTATGCTGGGTGTTCAAGGACTCTATGATATAGAGGACTACAACTACAGTGTAAATACAGTAATGAGTGAAGAGAGAAACAGGATCATCAGAGTTGCAGCTTGTAGTGTAGAAACTGATCCCATCAATGATTTCGGAACCAGTACAAGCAGAAATCTTCGTTATACTTCATACAATTTGTATTCAATATTACTTCATTATGCTTTTGATTTCACTCTGACAGACGTGAAGATTTTGGTCTTGTAGAAAAAAAGCCAGGAACCTGTTCTACTGATGCTGAATGTGGAAAGCAAACCTCTTATTCTGTAATAGCTACAATCCTATTTGGGGTTGATGTGGTGATGGTGGTGGTGGTGGCAGTATTCATGGTTCTTAAAAAGACGCACAAGCCCGTCCAACATGCAGGCAATGATTTGACACTTATGTGACTCTTAACATCTGATAAAACACATAAGTCAGGGATGTCAAAGTCAAATACACCGAGGGCCAAAAAAACAAATTTGCTACAAGCCGAGGGCCGGACTGGTTCAATGTTTATTAAAACATATTTAAATGATTGCACATAGCCTATTGAACCAAGACCTAACACAGTGTATATTATTTAATGCTTAAATGAATAAAGCAATATTTTCTTATTTTCAAGTGAAAATATTTTTCAACAAGCAAACATGAATAAAGTAAAGGTTTGAAAAGTGCTGGAATTTAAGCTAAAGTACTTGAAAATGCTTGAAATTGTAACTACTTCGTTTCACAACAAATAACTATCTGACTGAACAGTTCTCTTGTATCTTGTAATTACAGGACGAAACATGAGAGAACGTGAAGACGTTAATATTGGGCGTTTTGAAAATAAACAACCATTAAATAATGTGAATAAAAAGCGAATTATTTCGAATCATTTCGAATATATGTATAAATATTTAACTTAATTAAGTTTAACGTGCTGGGAAATATTGAAATGAACCTTGAAAGTGACGTACAAGTGCTTTAATTCCACCTTATAAAGATGTATGAACCCTGCAAACATGACTGCTCATTGCGCTGAGGCGCGGCGCGCGCAAAGTACAAAATTCGGGAGATGCACGACCTCGTGAATCGACAGCGCGCGAGACGCTCGCGCACGAGCTGAGCCACTGCGATTACGTTATTTTCGCCGCGCTGACCGCTTGTGCGCGCTGCAGTGACTTCGCGGGCTACCGTTGCATTGTGGGGAATGTAGTGTTTGTGCGTGCAAAACACCAGCGGGTGGCTGTGGCCTGCGGGCCGGTTCTAATAGTAATTAAATATCGTCCAGGGGGCCATAGATAATCAATTCGCGGGCCGGATCTGGCCCGCGGGCCTTGACTTTGACATATGTGACATAAGTGAACTCTGCACAGTGCAGTTAGACAGTAATGCACACTTACAGCCAAGGTCACGGTGAGCACACAGAAACACAAGTAAGCATCGTGTTATCTTAGGCAAATTCTGATACCTCTCCAAAGTCCTGGAAAAGGTTGTAGCTGGCCATCTTCAAGACCACCTCAAACATAATGATATTTTTGAAAAGTTTCAATCTGGCTTCCGCTCCTCGCACAGCACAGAAACAGCTCTGGTTAGGGCCAGCAATGATCTTTTAATGGCAGCTGACAATGGCTCACCTTCACTACTCATCCTCCTTGACTTATCTGCTGCATTCGACACTGTTGACCACCATATTCTCCTCCACCGCTTACATACCATCGTTGGTCTTAGGGACACTGCCCTAAACTGGTTTCAGTCCTATTTTGCTGAAAGGACAGAATATATTTCTATATATACATTGTTGATATATATATATCAACAATGCAAGATCACATATACATACCATGACCTGCGGAGTCCCTCAGGGGTCAGTTCTTGGCCCCATCCTTTTCAATCTGTACATGCTCCCCCTTGGCCATGTCATTAGTCGCTACGGCATTTCATTTCACTGCTATACTGATGACATACAACTTTACTTAAAAGTGGACTTTTCCTCTTCTGGATCACTACTGTCAACTACCCATCCTTCAAGACTCTCTGCCTGATTGGAGGAGATAGAGAAGTGGATGGGACACAACTTTCCCCAGTTAAACAGCGCCAAGACAGAAGCAATCCTGATTGGCACCTCTCACCAGACAAAGTCTACATCTATAACCAGCTTCACTTTCTCTGGTCAGAACATCCCACTCTCCTCTTCAGTCACTAACCTTGGTGTCCATTTTGATCCACAACTCACATTTGAAAGCTATATCAATCACCTCTGCAAAGTCTCCTTCCACCACCTCAGAAATATTGCCAAACTTCGTCCGACTCTGACTGTATCAGATGCAGAAACACTGGTTCATCCTTTTATCTCCTCCAGACTGGATTACTGTAATGCACTTCTCATCGGGATCCCTAACAAGAGCCTTCAGCGGCTACAGAACATCCAGAATAGTGCTGCAGGGGTCCTGATGAGAGTTCGTAAATATGAACACATCACTCCGGTCCTCCGTTCTCTTCACCGGCTTCCTATCTCTGCCAGAATAGAGTACAAGATCTCCCTCCTCACCCACCAGTGCATCTACGGCAACACACCCACCTACCTAAAAGAACTACTCAGACCACTAACCTCCTCACGATCACTCCGCTCTGAAAACACATATCGTCTCATGCAACCAAGGACAAAGCTCAGCACTATGGGTGATCGGGCCTTCTGCTCTGCTGCCCCCCGGCTGTGGAATGCCCTCTCTGACCAGCTAAGGTCACCACAGTCAAAGGAGTGTTTTAAAAAAGGACTTAAAACTTTTCTCTTTAGGAAATTTTACGACTTATAATTAACTTTCTTTTAAACACAGTACCTAGTGAACTATTAAAATAATGAATTATTTTGATCATATATATTTTAACATATATTTGATAATTTATTTAACCATATATTTGATCATATATTTTACCATGTTTTTTTATTATGTACCTCACCATGTTGCACTTTGGGGTTTGTTTCAAATGTAAAGTGCATTACAAATAAAATATATTTGTTATGCTACAGCCCCAAACCCCTCCCTTCGGGCGTGTGTTAATGTAGTCCATGTCTTTATATGTACGTCCACGGGTGTGGCTGGGTGTGTGTGCGTTCACTTGTCTCATTAGACTAATGTGTTTCACGCTGTGCTTGTTAGGCTATGTGTATTTAGTGTGTGTGTTCGTAGTGTTTGTTGCTCGTCTTTAACGTGATCTGTGTGTATTAGTGTGAGAACTGTTGCGTGTCTGACTGTAGTTTCAACACGCTGTGTTTACTGTTTGAGCCATCTCAACTGTTTCGACACGCTGTGAGCGTGTCCTGTGTCGTTTAAATAAAACGTAGCCTTTCTGTGAACGCACCTCGTCTTCGTATCCTCGACTCCCTCGCACCCGTCACAATATTATTATTATTACCTTTAGAGGCAACTATGCAACCAATTATGGAAAAGAAAATGAAAATTCACTCGGCTTGCAAACAACTGAAATTTTCTGTGTGACATTTTACACAGAGGGACTGTTATAAATCTCCAAGTCAGCAAGTCCAGATGGAGTCATTGACTCCAGTGTGCTTCTTGAGATAAAATGTCCTGTGCTCATTGACCAGCTTACTCATGAATGCAGTGACCTCAAATTAGTGGATGTAAAGCTTCAGCTGCAGAGAACTGGTATCAGAGGATACTACATGCAGCTACAACTTACAATGTTCTGCACATGTCTGAACACAGCCAGATTGTTCATCTGGACACCTAATGAGAATTGTTCTTAAAGTTGAGTTTGACAAAGTGTACAGGAGTATGTACAGCGTCTGAAAGGTTTTTACTTTTCATGTATGCTGCCTCACCTTGTAGATGAATTTGTTGGGGGACGGTTTACACTGAATAGCAGATATGTTGACATTATGAGAAAGGTCTAGATTAAAAGTATAATGTGTGCTGTACAACAGAATATCTCTGAATGCATTTGTGCTGTGTAAATAAATTACATTCATTGTAATGTAAAGTGTGACGGGCAGGGTGAGCAACTAAAAAGGAAGCGATCACGCCAAGTCTCAGGGAAATAGGATGGTTTAATTGAAAGTGTGCAAACCAAAAACCCGTGACATAGTTCCAAATTAAGGAAATAATAACCAGCAGTCAACTGATACAAAGACAAGACATATATAGACGAACAAACGATCCTGAGGTGAGACGGATCACGGGTCCCACCCACCTGAGGGACGAACATCACGTGACCAAAACAGGACAGCTGCTGCTGTAAACAGGGGCGACCGGAAGGGGGCCCCCCCACAACGTGACAAAAGCATGTACAACATTGTACAGGAATACAATTTATTCAAATTGTCTTCACTGCAATAACAATACATTTCACTAGTTAGAGGTGATGTAAACAATTAATTACATATAACATGTTCAAAATATATTAATGGTTTGCATACTGTTATGAAAATACTAAATATTTTACAAATACATTTATCTTCAGTAAATAATCAACTTTATTGCACATTCTATACAAACATTCAGAGTACGGAGCTAAAATTTATCTTTGTGAAAGACTGTTTAAAGATTTGTAGTTAAATGCATCACACACATTGTAAATTCATGTAAAGTCATGTATAAAATTTGCTGATCAATTACACACTGGTAATGTATTAAATCCATGCATTGTTCCAAGATATCTTTCTCTAGACATTTATTTGTCTGTGTTTTGTTAAAATATATTTCTCAAAAAGGAGAATCTGTGTCAAATCTGGTGCTTTGTATGACCACAACTTTTTAAATTTAATGTAGAATAAATATAGTGTCAGGGTTCGACCCAGGCACGTGCCTCCTGCTGCCACTAGGCGGAGCACGCGAGCTAGAACCAGGGGCAATCAAGCCCAATAGTTTGCAGCTGTAAGCAGCCTATTTAATACAAGCGACTTCAGCAACTCATTGCTGAAGTTGTTAGTTTTTCACTCGCAGCCTAAGCCAGTATCTCTTGCCCTCGTGCAGTGATTACTTTTCTCGTTTCACCCCTGAGTGTTCTCAGGTTGGTCTCTCTCGTTTTCTGTTTGTCTCTCTCACTGTTTCTGCGTCAGTTTGTCTTCCAGTGTTCTGGTAGACAGACTGACAGGTACCAGGTAGAGGCTTTAGGTCTTGTTACCTAAGTCTCATCTTTTCTTTCTCTCGTTTCTTATTTTTTCCCCGTGTGACACGTTGAGCAGTCCTCCGTGTAGTTTTTGTTTTTTTCCCGTTTCTCTTCAGTGACGCGTTGACTTCTTTTTCCGCGTGTTTTTTGTTTGTTTACTTACCTGGTTTATTCGCACGTCGAGATTCCTCCGGGTCGTTCTGCTGTCATCCCTTCGGGGTTTTTGTTTTCGTTTTCCCGCGATCGCGGAGGTTTCCGTTGGCTGTTTTTGGCATTTAGTTTTAGGTTTGCACTTGAATCCACATCACGTTAAAACCAGCGCGTCACCACCGTGTTCGGAGGCGACGCGTTACATATAGTAGTGTTACTTGGTATACCCTTAAATAAAATTACTCAGAATCACGAATAAGTTCATCCCTTAGGTTCACAAGGGCAGCACATACTCTGAGAATTTTGTCTATCTTAGATGCCATGGTAATTGATACAACCTGTGACAGAATTTTATATACTTTCAAATGTCGAATTGCTCTTTCCACATGGATTCTAACATTTGCAATTCTTCTAGTTGCAGTGACCTGTTCTTCAGTGAGCTGAGCTCCTTTTTTAGTGAATGATGGCATTACTAACTCTATTTTTTTTTTGAAGAGCACATCTCTTATTAAAAAGCTCCGGTCTGCCATTACTTCATCTCGAGCATTCAAGTACAGTGGTACCTCGAGATACGAGCTGCTCTATATACAAGCGATCCAAGATACGAGCACCGAGACGAGCAAAATTTCTGTTCGACACCCGAGTGCACGCTCAAGATACGAGCATGAACCACTAGGTGGCAGTACAGTACTATATGGAAAAAAAGAAATCATTAATCAGCTCAAAGACACACTCAAACGCTTTTCTTTCTCTCCCTTCCCCACAACCTTAGGTTCAAAAACACAAACATACCTGTATGTGCGGAGATGAAGTCATTTAGCGCGTTCTAGCAGCCAATAGCGTTTTTTTAATTATTGAGGTGTTGGTAAGATCGACTCCTGTACCCGGTCATCACAGCCATTCGCACGTGTGCTTTGCAACGAGTAACAGTACGTACCATGTTTATTGATACTACTGTACTGTAATAACTATTTCTCCTACATTTATTTTATTGTTTAATTATACATGTTGCGTGTGCCTTTATTAATAAAGAACATGTCTTTTTTTCCACATTTACGCTAGTTTTGTGACTTTTTTAAGGACCGGAACCAATTACAATACTTTGTTAAATTGCTTCCAGAACCGAGCAGTTCGAGATACGAGCATCGCTCTGGAACGGATTAAACTCGTATCTCGAGGTACTACTTTAATCTAAAATCCCACAGTCCATTGTTATAAATTTATCACTGCATCGGCCACCATAAGCTGCAGAGACGAACATGATAAGTCCACATGGGGCAACTTATTACTGTGTTGTGTGAATAGTAATGGCTATGATTCACCCCTTGAATCCAGGTTTTTGGGTTTTTGTAGTAGGCTCTCGCTGCAGTCTAAAATACATGTAATATTTGGAAATGTTTTAAATGCTGCTGGCATTGTTGCCTGTAGTTTCCTTAGGAAGCCATGGAATAAGGGGTTGTAAGACTTCCTCCAATTTGTCAATCCAATATGAGAAGATCTTACTTGCCATACTCTGTGATAAACAGAATTGCCTACTCAATCTCCTAACACACGGTTCAGTTTCAACTTCATAAGCGTCAATAGCAATTGGTCTCGTATGGGCATTGTAAAAGCACTGCTGGTAAACATTTCCAGTGTTGAAACAAGGGTGTCGAATGTTTGAAGTTTTAAGCCAGTGTACAGCAGGGAATCTGTGTCATGAAGTACCCAAAGTCATTACACTGTGTCATCTGGTCCTGCATAGCCTTTTCCTTGACTGTCTTTGTGTAATCATGATCCAGCAGGGTGCAGTCTTCCCACTGTGTGTGAACAGAGTGGCACTGTGAGGCAGATGTACATTGAATGCTTGAGAGTTCTATGTCAGAGGGTTCCAGGGGGAGGGCCACACTGCAATCTGATAAGACAAGTGTAATATATTTATAGGTGTCCGCACGTGTCAAGTGACCTCTGGTTGACCCCCCCCCCCCCCCCCCCCCCCCCCACACCACCTCACCCCACCCCACTATGTGACGTCATCACATCAATAAATGTCAAGGCGATCAAAGAGTATTAAGCTGTGCTTTGATATTTTGCTTTGATAAGTTTAATTAAAACTTTATTTTGATCTTCTTTGATGTTGACTCTCCGGAGCTGTATAACCCTACTAGCCACCTGCGACACACACACATACAAACATGCGCACATGCAAACATGCACACACATACATGCACAAACCCCTGAACACAGAACAGCGCTAAAGACAGGAGGGTCTCAGACACACACACACACACACACACACACACACACATACTGATGCACTCGCACATTACCTTGACTGGCGCTGTAGGGAAACCACTATCTGCACAAACACACGCACACCCACACACACACACAGACACACAGACACACCCCTAGGACCACAGAACAGCGCACACACCCATAGTCACACAGAACAGTGCACGTGCACACAAATATGTTTGCTTTGAATAACTTCAAAGTAGCGCGTACTTCAAACAATTAACAAACTCTGATGAACCAATGAGGAGGCATTCTCGACCGACCAATCCGGGGCATGTCTAGCACGCGAGCATTTAAAGAGAGAGGGGAAACGAGAAGGGAAACGTTTTCTTGAAGGATCAACATGCGATTGTCATGCGATGCGAAATGTAAAAATTTTTATATTTATACTATATTTCACATTATACACTGTTGTATAATAAGTTAACGTCAAAAATTGCATACTGAATGAATGAACCGCTTGACTGAATGAACATTACATTTAAAACTGTCTTCCTATAAGAGGTCAAACATAGCATATTGAATGAATGAACCGCTTGAAGAATGAATGTTTCATTTAAAACTGTCTTCCAACCATTATAAGAGGTCAAACACAGCATATTGAATGAACGTTTTATTTAAATCATTCTTCCATTCGTTATCCTATATATATCCTGTATAAAGATTTTTTCAGATCATTTCCTACCGAATTAATATGTTCATAATATATAGATGACAGCAAAACTCTCGAAGGGGTGACACCTGCTGAAGATGAATTTGAATACCAAGAGATTTCATTATATACGGATCTTGACGTCAATCATATAGTGGTTGTACGCCCTTTTCGTGCATCTCCGGGTATGTTTTATTATTATTATTATTATTATTATTATTATTATTATTATTTTGAATCATTATTATTCTCATTTGACTAAATTATTCAAACTTGTGTTTTCAAAGATGATGACATCATTAATCAAGCGATGAACGACTGGGAGCCCACTCCAGCTTTTGAAGCGCCGCCTGTAATAAACGCTTGGGAAACACTGTCTGAAGCAAGTTCGTTGCGTTTCGACAGTGGGGAACATGCTTCACCGCCCAGACGACCTCCACCGTCACACAAGTTTTTGTAAATGTTTTACCAAACATGTAATGAAATGATTTCACAATTCGATAGTAAGACTGTTTTCTCATATGTATTTTAGCCGCCAGCGTGACTTCAAATCAGGAAGACGGAGCGGGTCAACTTCAGGAACATAAGCCGAATCGATACGTGGAGGAGGAGGAGGAGGACCTCATGATGGCTGATCTCATTCGAAGGGCAAGAGACGCAGTTGTAGCCGCAGAACGTCTGACAGTCGCTCGTATCCACGGTATGCGGAGCCAAATGATTTCGGCCGCGTACGCAGTGTTAAGCTCCGCTAATTCGTTTATGAACGAATTCGTTATTAGTTTCAGAGAGGTCCTTTCATGAACCATAACGACATGATATATAACCAACGTGTCTAATAATGCATTTATGATTTACACGAGTTCATTCATTGTCTTACAGAAATAAATGAGAGCCTGCATGAAGATACGATGAACCCTCAAGTGTTACAAGCCGTGCAATCTCTGAATGAAAGTTTAGCAATACCTATCAAATACAATGCTCAGACCCCCAAACCCAGACCCGAGATTGTACAGCCTCAACAACAATACGACAGTTTCTTAGAACTAGAGCAATATCTTAGAGAAATAAATGAGAGACTACAAGATACTGTGAACCCTCACATGTTACAAACCGTGCAATCTCTGAATGAAAGTTTAGCATTATCTATCGAATACAATGCTCAGACCCCGAAGCAAGACCCAAGATTGTACAATCTCAACAACAAAACGACCAATTCCTAGAACTAGAGCAATATCTTGGAGAATTAAATAACCATAACCAAACCTCTGATAACCATAATCAAAATAACGCACCGAATGAAATTGATGAGGAGAGACCAGAATATTTTCCCGTGATCAATATTGATGCCGAACAAGTAGGATGTGGAGCATCTACGGACCCAAACATTAGAATAAAAAAGTTCAATAACACGGAAATTAGAAGGAGAGTAAATTTCTCCTCATTAGAGGACATCAATAGTTTAGCTGATTTTTATATGCACGTTTTGGGTCTTATAGATGAGATGATAGAGGTTGCTCGCGAAGCCGTAGAACCGAACGACGTCATGATTTTTTAAATTCATGGACCTAATCTAAACATTTCAGAACCTATTGAAGTGACCCCTGAGGGAGTGGCGTTAGATTCCTTTCTATCGCCTCTCAAGAAAACCATTCAGAGCAACCTTGAAGTCTTGACGAGTGACGCCGTTGATTTGGTGATTCAATTAGTGCACGCTCCGAGGGGAGGAGGTGGGAACAAGAGAAAATTATCAGGACTCCTTCATTCCGAAGTTGTAAGGAAAAAACTCAGACATTTATACGATTTTCAAAATGAGGGTAATAATTTGTGTTTTGCACTGTGCGTCGCCCGGCTGCTGAATCCCGGGAGGAGTCATTTTGAGATACGGCCGATAGTGGAGCAGTTACAGAGAGATGCGGGATTAAGTCCCCACGATGAGGTCGGGTTTGCGGACGTGCATCGATTTGAGAGTCATCTCAAGTGTAAAATTGTAGTGTTGCATCGCACCGCCTCCAAAAAAGGATATTCATTTTTTCAAACCTCTGAAATCCCCAATGATCGGACTTTGTTCTTATTTTTACATGACAATCACTAGTATGGTGTAAAGAACATAAAAGGACTTCTAGGAGCGGTTTACTTCTGCAATTACTGCTACGCTACTTACAATGACCCCAGGAGTCATAATTGTAAATATGCGTGTGGCATCTGTAACGATTCCGAATGTCACAAACACAAACAGAAGAAGCCTACGCAATGCCCTGACTGTCTAAGACTGTGCAGATCTCAGTACTGTTATGACAAACAAAAGGAGCCGAAAAAGAATAACGAAAACATTATGTACACATTATGCGAAAGAGCGTTCTATTGCGCACAATGTAACACTATGGTTAAAACATCATTTGCGGAGCAGAAGCCTCATAAATGCGTCATTCCAAGCTGCCATCTCTGCGGGGAAAAGTTGGATAAACTGTTTAAAAGGTGATGACTCTGGATTTATTGCATCTCTCTCTTCTCAGCGTGTGTCTAGTTCCTTATCGCTCTGGGCATATGGTGTTACAATCAGAATACACAACTGAATATTCACTGAATATATCAGACTTTTCCACAGTTCATGAGATACCACCTTGTGCAGTTGTCACACTGGAGCCGTAATGAGTCACATGTTTATTTATCAGTTTTTTGAGGTCATAGATTTGTCTGAACATTCTTATGCAGATCACAACCAGTTCAAAGGATTTGCTTAAATGTGCAGTCTTAGTACAGTGTAAGACTGTATGCCAGGGATGCACAATTTGAAGGAGGAGCCGGGCCAAAAATTTAATGTAAAGCTGCTTGAAGCGCGCAAGTTTAAATTTTCGAGGGGTGGTGGGGGATTGGCGGCGAGTTTAAATTGTTGAGCGGGGGGGGGGGGGGGGGGGGGGGGGGTGTGTAAAATGGAGACAAATTATGTCGCGATCGATTCTTAATGTTTACTTACTCCCGTGGTGGCCCGACTAAAAGGTAGCTCAAAAAACAACACTGTTGGTTCGTCGTTCAAATTCAGGCACGAAGCCAGAAGGTGGGCCAAATTATTTACCAACCGGCGGGCCGCAGCTTGTTTTTCTTTTTCTCCACATTTGCTTTTTTGGATTTCATTTTAACTGAATTACTTGTCCTTATTACTTGAATGCAGCTGCCCGAATTATCACCAGAACCCCCCCCACACACCATATCACTCCTGTTTTACAACAGCTACACTGGTTACCTATCAAGTTCCTCTCAGATTACAAAATTCTTCTGCTTACATTTAAGGTCATCCACAATCTTTCTCCTTCATGTCTGTCAGCTCTACTTCAAGTCACCACTCCTTCCCGTACTCTCAGATCCTCTTCTTCCATACAGTTAACTGTACCCTCTGCCCGTCTTGTCACTATGGGGAGCAGAGCTTTCAGCCGCTCTGCTCCCCGACTCTGGAACTCACTACCACCTGCGCTCCGGAATACAGACTCACTCACAAAATTTAAATCCAGACTCAAAACTCATCTGTTTAAAATAGCATTTTCTGGAATATTAGATATTGGAATATTGGAATATTTTATTTAATTTAGTTTTATTTTTAATGTTTATTTCCTTTGTCTAATTTCATGATTGTCTTTTATTGTACGGTGTCCTTGGGTGCTAGAAAGGCGCCATTAAATAAAATGCATTATTATTATTATTATTATTATTATTATTATTATGAATGGCACATTTTATTTGATAACTGTTCCATTACTGCACCAGTTCAAAACAGACCACTGTGTGAACTTACTTTCAGCACAAATACTCCACACGATGTGGCATCTTTCTTTACTGATCGTGGTTGATGTCCATGTGGACACCTCACATTCTCGCTTTCTCATGAATGTTTTGAAAAGGAAATAGTAAAAATGATGTATACAATTTACCTTGGGTTTTATAATGGAGCATTTTAATTATAAAGTATCGTGCTGCACTTTCACATCTGTGCAGTTTTGAGGAAGCATTTCCTAATGAGTCAAGTACAAGGCTCCTCTGCTCTGGTGGAAAAATACCATTATAGGTATTAACTGTCATGTATGTCAATCATGTATAGTCACAGCTCCCCAAATCACTTCATACTTATTGGGATTACACTTCATACTTACATTGGGGTCATCTCATTAGGAATCATCTCAATTAGGAATCAATGTTTTTATGCCCAGGAATCTTTCACATTTCTTTTTAACAACAGCTTTTTTAACAAGTTAAAAAAACAGTACAATGTTTTGTAAAAAAAATAAACTATTTGTGTTTTCCTAAATTTCATGATGGTGTAGTTTACATACTTTAATCCTGTTAATATTTCCTACATTTTCCTGAAGAGGAGAGCTGTTGCAACAAAGATGTCAGTTGGTGGAGAGGGGTTTTTCCTCCTATTGTTTTCACTCACTCCCAGTCATGAGCTAACTCAGCAATTGGGTCTTACCTGCCAAAATCCTGTGGTGGTTAACCCCTGGGTAACCTCTGGTTAATCAGCATAGTGTTCCTGGTTTGCTTTCCACCTCTGGCAAGCCACAATGTCACAAGTTGGTGGAGAAGAGATGACTGTAGCTGGTGGAGACAGGTCACTGTGGCTGGGGACTGTAGAGGAGAGGTACTGCAGATTTCAAGATGCCCTTTCAATGTGTTGGGAATCCTTGGGTTTGTTCATAGTAGTTTTAAAGAGTCCATTGGAGATGAAGTCAATGCTTTTGTCTTCTACTGTGATTGCGAAAGAGCTGGTGAATTTTGGGTCCAGCTTTGCTCCTTTGCGTTGCTGGCTGTGGATGCTCCTTCTCAAGACAATGTCCCCCACATGAAGGTTTTGCTGAGGTTGATTTGACTGCAGCCTTGTCCTTGTTCTCTCCTGAACCTCCTCCACATTGCCCTGAACAATGTTCAAGATCTTGCCATGCCTCTCAATATCAATGGCCACCCCTTCCTTTAAAAGAAGCATCAATCTGTAACATTGTATGGTAATGCACAAATCAACCTGCATTACTTACAGTACTGAGCTGACAATTGCTAAAAATTATTTTGAGTACTGCTTTTTCTTTTATAAAACTCATCACAACAATCTGTTTGGAATAAAGTGAATGAAGCATTTTCAGTGTCATGTTCACACTAATTACTACAGAAATAGTTCAGTAGAGCTGTTCATTTCATACATGGCTATAAGAACACTGCAGAAACCACTGATAACCGGAGTACAATGATCTTAGAAACAGTAACAACTGTTGGCACTGAGCTAGACTCACTGTTTTATCTAAGCTTTTATCTCTGGCTTATTTTAGACCTTTGCTCAGTGGTAACTTCTACCCACTATCTACCCACAATTTCCACACAATCAGCAGATTTCCTCTGTAATGACTATGATTGTTTTGGGCTTTTCATGAGATAGAGACTTAAAATCTTACAGTAATGACTACCTAGTTGTGTAATTTCTGCATAGATTCACCAAGACCTGTGTTACGGCCCCCCCATTTATTTATTTAACTTTCTTTCCACTACCGTTTCCCTACGGTCTAGGCCACAGGAGGAACAGCAGCATGAAACGTGGTGAATGTATCAAATGGAAGCCAACATATGTACACACAAGTCATTCGGACACCACTGATCAAATGCCAATAAAACCTTTATTTCATGACTAACACTCATCCAGTGCAATAAACATAACTGGGCAAGAGCGGCACTCAAGAAAAGAACCAAACAAAAACAGTAAGAAAAACTCTCCTATCATACCTCTAACCCCCTAACAGAACAAAAATCTCCTAACTAAACTTACCTACAAAATAAGGAAAACAAACATACATAATTAGTACCCGCCCACTTTCCTAATGAAACCTGACAATATTCATCTAACAGTGATGTACAATGTACAGGGCGCCCCATCTTACCTGCCCAGTTTACCTACATTGCATCAATTTTATGATTTGTAACCCAAACAGGTGTTATACGGTTAAGGTCCAAAAGCAGCTCAGCCCTCTCGCAGACCCGACGGTAGCCTCTTAAGACCGACGCACCGCCTCCGGTATTCCTCCAGCAGTACTCCCATTGGGCAGTTGGTCCGTCTTCAGGTGTCAGAAATACAACTAAATAAAAATTCAATCAGGCAATCAGGTTAATAGTGGAGTAACCTGAAGGCTTAACAAGCTGTAACACCTGTATCAGGAACACCTTCTCATATGTTTTACAATTGAAGGGACCAGCATAAAGCAGATATTATTTAGTCAAAGTCAAATTTATTTATATAGAGCTTTTCACAACACACGTTGTCACAAAGCAGCTTTACAATCGTATGGGTCCAGAATCCTAATGAGCAAGCCAAAGGCGACAGTGGCGAGGAAAAACTCCCTATAGGGTGGGGATTAGGAAGAAACCTCGGGAGGATCAAAACTCATTTAGGTGCTTGTTCACTCTAAGCACTGAAGTGACACCGATATAATGGTGGTGTTGTGCTGTTAGATATAAGAGATAAGAGAATCTTTATGGTCATTATACATGAGGATAACGAAGTTTGTTGACAACATCCCAAACAGTATAGACAACCAGGTACAAAAGGCAAATAAAAAGATTTTTAAAAAGAGATAATTTACAATATTTACATGAGCAGCAGAAAGTGGGAGTAACTGAAGTTTGCAGTCTTGAGGTAGATGGTGATGTAAAATACCTGTTATATTGTACCTATTCAAGTACTAGATTGCAGTAAGTAAGATTGCGAGCGTAAGTTGTTGACGGGTGGGGGGGGAGCGTAAAATGGACACAAATTAAGTGTTATATCGCGATCTATCGATCGCGGGTGGTTGGCGCCAGAGCGAACTAGTAACTCATTGAATCATAGATATGGATCAGAGGTAAATAAACTAGATATTTTTTTTCGGCGTGAGATATCGGAAGTGTGGCGTGAGAGCGTGTGAAAACGGTCAAATGCGTGTGTCTCACGCTCAATGCGTGAGAGTTGGCAACCCTGTAGACAGACAGACTGTACAAAAGGCCCTACAGGGACGTAAGCGTTCTAGCTGGCTGGACGTGATGTCATCATCTGCGCTGCTCTAGCAGTGGATAAGTTAGTTTCAGTTGATCTTTGTGGGGAGCACGTTGTCGTGCGATGTTCGTCGAGGGAATTTAATTGTATATAGTGCATCGTTCGTGCATACATGACTTAAAGTAAGTTTATTGTTATTCTGGATGGAGGAGGGTGTAATGTAGTAGTAGTAAGGTAATATGATCACGTTTGCGTTCGTGTGATCACGGCGCTTTGAGTTCACCGCACGGGTTTAGCTAACTCATAAGTTAGCGGTTAGCACGTGATTATTAAGTTAGTTCATTTACGATGACTTGTTTCTTTACAATGTGTGTTATGTCCGACCCTTACGTTTGTATGTGTGTGTTACCTTATACCTATTTGCATAGCATACTATTCCGCTGTTATGAGTAGTTACATATTTCGTTGTACAGCGTTGTCATTAAGACAATTGCATATATCCGCCACCAGAGGGTGCAAAGGCACCAGTTGTACTGTTTATTCTATTTGTGCTTGTTATCTGTAATTGGATATTATACATCTCATATCTGTATTTGTATTTTCAGACCACACCCACACCTACACAGATTTGCACTATACACAGCCATCCTGGAACACACCCCTCACATTGATATCCCTGCCTTGAACTGGAGAATAAAGAGTTGAATGCATCCTGGCCTCAAGTGGTGTTCTGGCCGACACAACGGGGTTGAATACAGCGAAAGAGGGTAGACCAGTGACCAGCTCTAACTTTCAAGTTTAGTCTTCACTACATTTAATGGTCCTTCGAGCCAGATAGAGCTGTGTTTACCCCTGAAGATGGATGCAGTTCAACATCAAGAGACCCAGGATGTACGTCCCAAGCGACGTCTGCGGCTCCCAACTCACTATGAGGATTATGAGGTAGCATTAGCCGGTTATCATCCTCACAGACATGGACACGATGATGGGCAGAATTCATATCGGGAGGGAAGGGCCAAGATGACCACCCTCAACTACACTCACGGTTCACCACGCCACCAGCCCGTGAGATATGATGATGCCTGGACAGAGGCAGATGCGTGCTATACTGGCACCCATCTGACGCTTGAAGCAGAGGAACAGTGGACATCTCAGCTACGCTCAGATCAAGCATACAGGGGAGCGACACGAGATTACTCTACTCCACATTTATACTCTCTCTCTCGGCAGCCTGAAGAGGATATCAGAGTACAGCTGGAGGAGATCCAGCATGAACGGCTCCTACTCCGACAGTCACAGCAGCACATTTCATCTGACCTAGCTGAACTTCGCTCCATCAGAGCAGATATGAAGAAGCTTGTAGATACAGCTCGTCACTTCCAGTCTGACCAAAGTCCTCTTCATACCACACAACTGAAACAAGACGCTTGTGTTAGTAGACAGGACCCAACCCCAGCACAGATGTGGCCATCCTGCAAGAGCGAACCAGATAGCGAGGAGGATGACTGGCCTGCACCACCTTCCTGGCCAGACAATTCAGAAGTGGTGCAACCATCTAGCGACCGACCGCTAACAGACTGCCTCAACCAGATGATTAGAGAGCTTCAGACCCTCAAGATGGAGGCTCAGGCAACTGACGAGAGTATACACCTTGAGGCGAAGGCATCTCCTCATGCTCCAGTTCGCAACACAAACACAGAGGGAGGACGCCATACACGTGGAACTACTCACTCGCCTCAGGTAGTAAGCACCAAGATCTCAGCACCCCCTCCTAGTTCCTGGACTCTACCGATGAGGCCGCAACATCTCAAACGACAGTCGACAGTTCCACAGCCTGCAGCCCCCGCCCGATCGCGGCCACCTCTTCACACGCAATCCCTCCATCACAGCTCCTCCGTGGCGGAGACATCTTACAGAGGGCCTCGTCCCACCATACCCAACTTCACAAACCGAGACCCTAGTGAGTTTGCTCGACTGAAGATTGCATTGGAGAACCTCTTGCCCGCTGATGGGACTGAGCTATTCAAATATCAGGTACTGGTAGATCACCTGAAACTGGAGGAGTCTACGCTTATTGCAGACGCCTACTTGCACTCCCCAATGCTCTACACAGACACTATGGCAGCGTTGAGTGACAAGTTCGGCCAGCCCCATCAGGTAGCACTGAAGTGAATCGCTACAGTGATGGACTCCCTAGACGTGAGACGTGGAGACACCGCGGCCTTTGAGAAGTTTGCGCTTCAGATCCAGTCACTGGTGGGCATGCTCTGAACACTAGGCCCAGAAGGAGAAGTGGAGTTACAGTGTGGCTCACATGTGGCCTGACTGCTTAGTAATCTACCAACCGAGCAGAAGGCAGAGTTTCACCGTCGCATGTTCCACCACTCCGGGACCAGCTACACCCTGCTTGACCTTGCAGCATGGCTGAATTATGAGGCCTGGTGCCAAGATTTTGATGGCCAGCTACCTGCAAGGGGGACCAGGGAAGGACAGAGGCCTAGACTAGAGCCGCGTCAGGGAAGGAGATCAGCAACAGTGCTGCATGGCGCTGGCGAAGCGACGAAGAAGGAGAGCACTCCACCCCAGCAGGCTTCCTAGCAAGGGAAGAGCCAGCCCTATTGCCCCTTCTGTGATAGTTCAGAGCATTACCTCAGTCAGTGTACTGCGATATCTAAGCTCAGCACAACGCAGGTAGCGGACTGGATAAGGACCACCCTGAGATGCTGGAGATGTGCACGACGGCATCAGGCAGCGCAGTGTAACCTAAAGAAGGCTTGCGGTCTGTGTCAGAGAAAACACCTACAGGTGCTTCATGAGGTCAACTCCAGGTCATGACCAGCCAAACTTGCTGCAATGGAGAAACCTAGCGAGAGTTCAACCACCGAAGTACTCTACCTCGATAGACCCACAGCAGGCAGTAGAGTCCTGCTAAAGGTTGTCCGTATACTCATTCATCACGGCAACCAGACACTTGATACTTTCGCTGTCTTAGATGATGGCTCAGAGAGAACAATGCTGCTAGCTGCTGCCACAGACAGGCTTAGTCTGCAAGGCGCCCCAGAAGATCTAACACTGCGTACCATACGACAGGATGTGCAGACTCTCCATGGTGCATCAGTGTCCTTCTCGATCTCCTCTACTGCCAACTCGAAACGGAAGTATCGCATCACAGGAGCATTCACTGCAGCTCGCATCGACCTAGCAGATTATACCTACCCCATGGAGCAGCTTCAGCGAAAATACAAGCACTTGGTTGGTCTGCCAATACAGCCCTTCAAGACCATCAGACCGCCCCTACTCATCGGGAGTGACCACCCACATCTCATTACTCCCATGGAGCCAGTCCGGTTGGGGCCTCCGGGAGGCCCTGCCGCAGTTTGTACGTGGTTGGGCTGGGCGCTACAGGGGCCTGCTAGAATGGTACACCAGACGGCTCACCCACACCAGTGCTTGGTGACATCTGTACCAAGTCAGGTGAATGAGCTGATGGGCTATGTGGAGAAATTATGGCAAGTTGATACGGTGCCATTCAGACAGGATCATGAGGCCGTAAGCCTCCTTGAGATGTGAACCTCACGTGTGGATGTGGATGGTGTCCTCCGTTATGTCACACCGCTGCTCCGTCATACAAACATGCCCTGCCTTCAGGCCACTAGAGACGCCGTCATGCCATGCCTGAGGAGGGTTGAACGGAGATTATCTAGAGATCCTGAGTGGGCCAGAGTTTCTCCAGAGATGGAGAAACTGATTCAATCAGGATCAGTGAAGAAGCTCGAGACTCAACAGCTGTCTGAGGAAGGGGAAGCCTGGTATGTTCCCCATCACATGGTCAGTCACAACGGCAAGAACCGATTAGTGTTCAACTGTTCTTATCACTACCAAGGGCAAAGCCTGAATGAACACTTACTTCCTGGACCAACATTAAGAGCATCTTTGCTAGGAGTCCTGCTGAGGTTCCGTGAGCATGCAGCAGCCATCTCAGGTGATATCAAAGGTATGTTTCACCAAGTCCGCCTACTCCCTGAGGATCGCGCCTTGCTACGCTTCATATGGCGTGACAGCCCAAAATGAGCCTGCAGCATATGTATATATATATGTGAGTGGCAAGTACTCCCCTTTGGCACAACATGCAGCCCTTGCTGCGCCACATTTGCCCTGCAGTGACATGTTACAGATAACAGCCAACCCGGGGACGAGGTAAGATCCTCAGTCGAGAGATGCTTTTATGTCGACAATTGTCTGCAGAGCTTCCCGACCGTGGCCGAGGCTAGACAACTCATTGATCAGTTGAGACCGTTACTGATGTCAGCTGGATTTGACTTGCGCCAGTGGGCCAGCAATGAGCCCGGGGCTATTAATCACCTGCCTGAAGAGGCCCGATCAAACAGCACTGAACTCTGGCTCACTCTCGAGAAGGTTGACACTCCCGAGTCCACCCTGGGTCTTAGTTGGAACTTTCAGGAAGATATCCTTGGTTACAAGCACCGTCCAGTTCATTATGGCGTCCCGACTATGCGTAATATCTACAAGGTGCTCGCCAGTCAGTATGATCCTTTGGGGTTCATCTTACCCTACACCACCCAAGCCAAGATGTTAGTCCGGCACCTGTGGGACTAACAGGTTGAAGGTATGAAGGTTGACCACCAGGCTGGTCCAATTAAGCCATGAAACCTTCCACACTAAAATAAAAGGTTTGCAGGGTTCATACACCTTTACAAGGTGGAATTCAAGCACTTGTACGTCACTTTCAAGGTCCATTTCAATATTTCCCAGCACGTTAAACTTAATTAAGTTAAATATTTATACATATACTTGAAATGATTCGAAATAATTCGCTTTTAATCACATTATTTAATGGTGGTTTATTTTCAAAATGCCCAATCTTAACGTCTTCACGTTCTCTCATGTTTCGTCCTGGAATTACAAGAGTAAGGTAATACAAGAGAACTGTTCAGTCAGACAGCTATTTGTTGTGAAACGAACAAATTCCAGCACTTTTCAAACCTCAAACACAACGAAAGTTGTTGAGCGGGGGGGGGGGGGGGGGGGGGGGGGGGGGGGGGGCGAACGAAAGTTGTTGAGCGGGGGGGGAACGTAACACTCGTCTGAAAATAAATTCTCCGGTTTAAAATATAGTCTCCCGTTAAAATTTTTTTGGCATTTGGGTCCGTATCCAGTTAATCAGGAATGTGATTGGGTCCGGACAGGATGGCGTTCTGCCATTTGGTGATACCTGCTCTATGGCATGGTGTAGCCCTCAGGCAACAAACCACTATTTCTCCCCCCACACTGCCTCTTTAAATTTTTTTGGTAAAACATCACATTTTAAATCAGCTGATAAGTCTGGCACCAATAAAACTTGATCTGGGTGTGGGTGTGTCTTTCACCTGGGGGTGGAGCACTCCTTTTTTGGAGCATAGCATGCTTAAACACACTGCTAGCAAAAGGTAAGATCAATATCACTTTTTCACAGGTTTAAATGTTTTAAATTTGTATTTAATTAAAATATCTGTGATGTGCATGAATATGTGAAAAAGCATATTTGATTGAGTAAAGACACTTTTTCTCTTTATCTATATTCTAAAATTTGGATTTTTCATTCATTGCCTCAGGGCAACATTGCGCAGTTAGACCACTTTAGTTTGTACAATGACATGTTCATGGATGGAGATGTGCAGGGACTCACATGGACTGTTTTTGCTGTCCTATCAACTATTACTCACAGAAAAAGGATGCAAGAACATGTTATGGGTGTAAGCAACATGATCCATCAGTTAGGGTCAAACCTGAGGACAGTGAGATTGAGGACAGTGATGGGGAAAATTTGTTTGAGGGAGATTTGGATGATGATGGTCCAGTCATACTGAACATACTGTATGTAATGAGTGTGTGTGTGTGTGTGTGTGTGTGCGTGCGTGCGCGCGCATCAGCGGGGTATGACAGTTGTATATGACCTATTGTAATTTTATGCTTCCTGGTTTCTTTTGAAAACAGATGAAGATGAAAATGAAGATGATAATGATGTATCAGAGGAAGGTGTTTCACACATACCCCGGTGGAGAACACACCACAGTCCCAACATCACTAATTTGCAGGCCAGCCTTCCAAAATCAGACAATATTGTGTCCCTATATCAACACTTCCAGATATTTTTTCTGAAGGCATTCTGGAAGTTATTGTAGAGCAGTCAAATTTACAGGGGTTGGACAATGAAACTGAAATACCTGATTCTAGACCATAATAATCTATTAGTATGGTGTAGGGCTTCCTTTTGCAGCCAATACAGCGCCAATTCGTCTTGGGAATTACTTATACACGTCCTGTACAGTGGTCAAAGGGACTTTAATCCATTCTTCTAGTGGCCAGGTAACTACATGATGCTGGTGGAGGAAAATGTTTCCTGACTCTTTCCTCCAAAACACCCCAAAGTGGCTCAACAATATTTAGATTTGGTGACTGTGCAGGCCATGGGAGATGTTCAACTTCACTTTTATGTTCATCAAACCAATCTTTCACCAGTCTTGCTGTGTGTATTGGTGCATTGTCATCCTGATACATGGCACCGTCTTCAGGATACAATGTTTGAACCACTGGATGCACATGCATTGCAATATTTTGAGCAAAACTGTGCTCTTACCCTGCTAATTGAACCTTCACTGCTCTTACTGGTGCAATGTGCAATTAATGAAGGTTGACCACCAGGCTGGTCCAATTTAGCCATGAAACCTTCCACACTAAAATGAAAGGTGTTTCAGTTGAATTTTCCAACCCCTGTATATGCCATTCAGTGTGATAGCAACAAACCCTTAACCTCACTACTAAAGAACTGGAGCAGTTCATGGGTACAGCAGTGCTTTGTGCTTTCCAAAAAAGTGAAACATTGATTCAATCTGTACCCCACAGGAACAAACATTAAGAAACACAAACACACATTGCAGCTAATTTCTAACCCACAGATTGATAAACCATTTGTGGAATTTGTGAAATAAAACTTCTAATGTGATTAATACTTGTTTGTACCTCATTACACTTATATGAAAATTACAGAAAACCTTGGCATTTTAGTACCCTCATAGCGTCTACAAACCAAAATCTGGGGGGGGGGGGCAAATTTTATTATTTATATATTATAAGGGACCCCTAATGAAAAAAATATTTCCTCCTAAAATAAAAATTCATGCCATAGAGGGTTAAATAATGTGATAAAGTATAAACCGCGTCAAGTATAAACCAGTCAGCTGTCAGAAACAGCTTTTATGTGTGGCTATATTATATACTATATGACCTAACACAAGGATTGAGGAAATTCAAAAGACGTAAGCGGACGGGGGGGGGGGGGGGGGGGGTTCTACACATGAAACTTTCTTGTCCCGGGCCCCAGCAAGACTGTCAACGGGCCTGTGGTAGACATTCAGGAACTTCAAGTATTTTCTTAAATAATGTTTATATTGCCACCTTGAAAACGCATATTTTTCTTCGGCTTGCTCCTGACTCGCCCTTTCTGCCTCGTCTCCAATTCTGTCGTGTATCGGCACGCATGTAAAAACACTGGCTCTGATTGGCTACCATAATGCTGCCTTAGCTAATCGCTTTCTGACTTGTTAACAGGTGTTACACCGAGAACTGACCTATTGAGGTCTGTTACTCCTCACTAGCCTGGGCAGGGGTCCGCTCGCATTACTGTTAGTGTATCAATATATATAGTATCTCACCGCTTTTAATGACCAGTAAGTGAGGTTTCGGTTTGATAAGTGATCATTCGATACAGTTAGTTGAGGTTTGAGGTTGTATTGGCCTAACCCATCAGTTTTCTTAACTCAATAGCACAATTCTACTTTACTCTCTATTAACATAGTGAATATTATGATCTGCAACACTACTGTCCGCTAGACTTATGAGGGGGGTAGCGGCCGCAGAGATGTCCACACCGTGCCGTCTTTTCATGTGTGTCGCCAGGTTCGTTGTGCTACTAACGTATTTGATAGCCCCACGGCATTGTTTGCAGATTGCGTGCGTCTTGTCAAGTTGACCACATCGCTTAAAAAACCCGAAATATTGCCACACGTTTGATTTGTGTGTCTTTTTTGGTGCATTAAATCTCTTTGTCATTGCTAATGCTCTCGTTTCCCTCCATCTTTGTTGTGTACGTCTGCGTGTTTGCGTCAGTACCTGAGGACACGATGGTGCATTTATGTTGCCTCGAAAAAAAAAAAATGTTGCCTCTGAAAATGTTAGAATAAGGAATAGATACTGGAAAACAAAACACCCGATTTAATCATGGTATTTGCCGATGCAAAAAGGCTAGAGGCGATGCATCGTGAATTCGCCCGCAAATTAAACCCGATGCACGTTGAATCTACCGGTGCAGTTGAATCGCAGACATGTGTACCGATTCACAGATGTGAATCGGTGAATCTCCACATCCCTAGTGTTTAGTCAATGCCGCTTCTCAATAGTGTGTGACTGCATGTAAAGGTTATGTGTGTTATTTGTAAAATTACCTTGGCTTCTTTGAATATATACTATATATACTATATACACATAATGTCATTCATTTAGTCATTGCACTTAGTACAACTGCTTGACAATTGTGAAAATTTATAACAATGAACAACAACATTGCAATTTTTAGTAACTTAGAAGGAAGTAACAAAAAAATCTATTGTTCAAAATATTGGGCAGAAATGGATCATTAGTGAAAATGTTTAAACAAAGCCTTATCACTCTTCATAATCAAATCAAATCAAATCAAATTTTATTTATATAGCGCTTTTTACAACAGTTGTAAAAAAAAAAGCACAAAGTGCCGAGTCCTAGCCCCCAGTGAGCAAGCCAAGGGCGACAGTGGCAAGGAAAAACTCCCTAGTTTTTTTGCATGAGGAAGAAACCTTGAGAGGAACCAAGACTCAGGGGGGGAACCCATCCTCCTCTGGCCGACACCGGTCACCATGACAACAACAACAACAATTTAGACAGAAAGAAGAAAAAGAAAAGGAAAAATATGTAATAATGTCCATCATGATGTATGCATCCAGTTAGGCAGGAGGTGGCTGGCTCAGGATGGATCGCTGGTCTCCTCATCTCATTATTCCTCAAGCAGGCGGGCAGCCATGTGGAGAAATGAAACAGGGAAAATTAGCTCTGTATGAGGACATATACAGGACAGGTAAAATTATAAACATTTCCGGAGTGTGGCAGCAACTCCGGCATTTAGTTAAATTATTACAGCCTAGCTAAAAAGGCAGAACCAGAAGGTAACATAGGCTTGGGGGCATTCTGAGACAATGGCATCCGTCCACTGCACTGTCAACAAACTTGAGTGACCACGAGCAGTGACAGGACGACAGCACCAGCGCCCCAGTCTACCATAAAACCCTTCGTCTATGAACCCCTGGATCTGTACTTTTATCTAAGGGGGGATATTAATTATCAAACGCTAAACTAAATAAGTGGGTTTTCAACCTAGACTTAAAGATTGTGACTGTGTCGGAGTCCCGGACGCATTTAGGAAGATTATTCCAAAGCTGGGGGGCCTTACAAGAAAAGGCTCTTCCCCCTGCTGTTACCTTATTAATTTTTGGAACTAATAAAAGACCAGCACCCTGTGATCTTAGTGGGCGTGGGGGTTCGTAATAGGAAATAATTTCCTGAAGGTACTCAAGAGCAAGCCCGTGCAATGCTTTATAAGTTAATAAAAGAATTTTAAAGTCAATACGGAATTTAACTGGGAGCCAATGCAGGGCTGATAGGACTGGACTGATATGCTGAAATTTTCTAGTTCTGGTCAGAACCCTGGCTGCGGCATTTTGAACTATTTGAAGTTTATTTAGATTCCTATTTGAACATCCTGACAGTAGTGCATTGCAGTAGTCTAATCTAGAGCTAACTAAGGCGTGCACCAATTTTTCCGCATCATCCTGTGATAATGCATTTCTTAATTTAGCAATGTTACGGAGATGTAGAAAAGCTATCCTAGTAGTATTATCCATGTATTTATCAAATGATAGGTCAGAGTCGAGTATGACGCCTAGGTTTTTGGCTACTGTGCCAGGTGTAATGGGGTAGCCTGCGAGATTAAGCATTAGATCTGGAATTTTCTGTTTTGAGGCCTTAGGGCCCAGAAGGAGAACTTCTGTTTTGTCCTCATTAAGTTGGAGGGAGTTTAGAGACATCCAGCATTTAATATCTTTTACATAGGCCTCAATTTTTCTTAAACTGAGTTTGTCATCAGGTTTGGCTGATATGTAAAGTTGAGTGTCATCTGCATAGCAGTGAAAATTGACACCATGTTTGTTTATAACTGTGCCCAATGGTAGCATATATAATGTAAATAATAGTGGTCCTAGAATGGAGCCTTGCGGGACCCCATATTTAACTTTTGTACGTTTGGATGGAATATTATTGAGCTTTACAAACTGATAGCGATTTGTTAAGTAAGAATGAAACCATGAAAGGGCTGTGCCAGAGACTCCAACCCAGCATTCTAACCTTTCTAGCAAGATCCTATGATCAATTGTGTCGAAAGCTGCACTAGGATCAAGAAGCACTAACAGCGATACATAACCTTGATCTGAAGCAAGGAGGAGGTCATTTGTTACTTTAACTAATGCTGTTTCAGTACTGTGATGGGGCCTAAAACCAGATTGGAACTTTTCAAATATGTGATGCCTATGCAGATATAGGCATAATTGCTGGGCAACAGCTTTTTCTATGATCTTAGATATAAATGACGTGTTTGAAATGGGTCTATAATTAGATAGTACAGTAGGATCAAGATTTGGTTTCTTAATCAGAGGTTTAATAACTGCTAATTTACATGATTTGGGCATGTGACCTATTGTAATGGATGAGTTAACTATAGTTAGAAGAGGTTCAGTTACCGCTGGTAATACCTCTTTTAATAACTTTGATGGAACCGAGTCTAGTGTACAGGTAGCACAATTTAAGGAAGAAATTATTTTCTCTAATTCTGATTGTGGGAGTGGATGAAAAGCATCAAGTTTTTCTCCCAGTATGCGATTTAAATCGATGTCAACCAAACCAGATGACATACCAGTTGTATTACTAATAAAAGGTTTTATATTTTGTCTAATATTCTCTATTTTATTATCAAAAAAATCTATAAATACATTACTAGTGAGGTTTACTGGAATCTGAGGTTCTGCGCCTGCTTGATTTTTTGTAAGTTTGGAAATAGTATTAAAAAGAAATCTAGGATTGTTTTTATTTTTCTCTATCAGTGAGGAATATTATATTCCTTCAATACCGAAACTTGTTGCAAACACACCAAGCACAAAGGTTTTCCGTGCATCTCTGTAAATAAATAGGACATGGTCCATTTTTCTTTGAAAATTCTACACTCCTTATCTACTTTTCTCCATTTGGATAACGACATTTTGGCTAATGAGGGTGTAGCGGAGAGGTAGAGACCAAAGTATTAACAACGTTGTAACAAGCAGCAGATGGCGCATTGATACCGTCTGCTGTTTTCAGTCTGTCTCAGTGATGCGGCTTGTCTTCTACTCTGATGGAAAGAGTGCGCCCCTTAGCGGATACGCGGGCCGTATGTTTGACACCCCTGCTCTACACTGTCTCGGAACCTGGTGCGCTGTCCGAGTGTCGTTCTCACGCGACGGTCTATGTTTTAACTTTTAAACAAAATGAAGGAAAATGTCCTAACATACATTACTATAACCCACTGCTTGTTGGAGTGTTCTGGCAGAACTCTCGCAGCAGATTCTTCCCCATAGCCTAGGAAAAGTTGGGTTTAGCATATGCTAACGAGAGGAAACAAACGAGCTGGCTGCCTCCTTCACCTTCCTCCGGCGAACTCTCTCCCCCTCCCCCGCGATTGCGCACAGTTCAGGGGTCAGTGTCCTTGACCAATGAGAAATAAGGAAGATATTTGACAGATATTAGAAATAAAATACAAAATATACAAACAAAGGCATTTGACCTAATAATAATAATACAAGAGCTTAGAAATTGCATTTTAAACGTTTTAAACTTTTAACCCTTTTAAACCTTAATGAACTGAAACCATCCCACGTATGGAAATTTACCCAAAATATAGCACAGGGCTACAATTACTTAATATAATCAGTCATTTGAGTTTTAGGAATGTTGGCATTCAAGATTTGGCCAGTGTTTTGAGGATTAACTCTATATACTAGATGGAAGGGAAGCTTCACAGCATATGTTGCCATAATGATTGAGATGGAGATTTTGTAACACTCTGAGCTTCAAGAAATTCTTAGTCAATTAGTCAATTCTTAGCCCACACACACACACACACACACTGTAAAAATGAAAAAAGTTGAGAAAACTCAATATTTCAAGGCAACTTACTGCACTCGATTTTTGAGTTTTGATCCCAACTCTTAAGTTTTTAAGAAATTCACTCACAGTTGAGCCAACTTATTATTTCTTGTTTCAATTATTTATTTTTCACAGGTATATAAACTTCAGATTTTAAGTATTGCCTACAAATAATTCCAAATGATTCAAGTTATGCTAACTTATTGTAACGCAGCCCGCGCTGCGGAGCGAGGGGACGGACACAACTGCTGAGAAGAGCGAGATTTATTACAGGGCATACCATCATCGGAGTCGCTGAAACAGTCCGGGGTCATAACGGGAGGGCAGTCCGAGAAACAGGCGTAAACAGGCATGATAAACACAGGGAAACACAACCAGGCAGGGGGAAACAGAGAACAAGAAATAAACGGGCGAAAACAAACAAACTAGGAAGTACAACGAACAAACCATGAACAGCCAAACAACCAAAACAACCAACGAAGGACAAGGGACACTCAGGGACTATAAATACACGAGGAACAGGTGATGGCAATGACACAGGGGCGTGGTAGACAATAGGGAATCACGAAGACAAACGAGCGGGGTGGGATAAACAGGCAAGGAACACAGACATGAGGGAATCCGTAGTGACAGCTAAGGGAGGGGCGCGAGGTCATACGTGACACTTATTATATCTTGTTCAGATTATTTATCTTGCCCATGTATAAGAACCTCAAAATGTAAGTTTTACATACCAAGAGTTCCAAATTTTTTAAAGTTGTGCCAACTTATTATATTGTGGCGTGGTGTGGGAGAAAGAGGCCGCAAACAAGTCCATTCTTATCAAGAACAGAGGTTTTATTCTCACCTCGCAAGAACATTGGCACTCACAGGCACAATCAGATCAAACTTGAAGCTTGCAAATAGTTTGGCATTGCACATGAAACACAGGGGGAGGTCATGAAGACGCCAACGTTACACATACATGGAGGGGGAACTACGATAATGCACATGTACATAAAAAATGGACCGGGGTGACTTAATAACACACAATTAATAATCATTAATTAATAACACTATACAGACATAAACACCACATAATACGCATAACAGGGCTGGAGCCGCAAGGGCTCATGGGTAATGACGTCACCCTCTGACCCCTCTTCAGCTAACTGAAGTTGGGTCAAATAAGACAAATGACAAAACGCATTTGGACGTTAATATTCAGTTCAGAGTAGCGTAGGTTGCTGCTTGCCGCAGGTGAAATCCATTTCAAGATGTCCAGAGTCCAATTCTGGCAAAAATCGCAAACCCCGCCCCGTTCTCAACAAGGAGTCAAATTGAGCATGCGCAGAGGAGTTGGCCTGGCCTTAACTAGGGTTCAACTATAATTTGTATATTTTGACAATGCAGGTTGTAAGATCAGATCAACTTTTAACAAGAAACTCAATAAAGTAAGCCGATCTAATAACTTTGTTATAGTTTATGGTGCAATTAATTATTGTTGGCTCAGCTAAACTAAAAATCATAGTAAGGAGAGCAATTTTAAGTTCTGTTTTTTACAGTGCACTGATCTATAAACAATTCAGGGCCAACATAGAGAGAATTCATTCTTACTAATAAAACTTAGAAAATTCAAAATCTTCCACATCAGCCTTAGAATATTTCACTTTTTAAAACATATCTCCACTATTTTGCTAGAGACAATACAGACATTTCAAGAACAAGTGATTTAAGGATTTCACTAAATGATTTGTAAAATATGAACAATTATACTATAGTATGCAAGCTTGATGGTGCTACCCCTGTTTAAAATGTGTTAAAAGCCTTACAATAAATGTATATATATTTTTATTGCAGAAGCATAATCTCACTCTAAAAAAATTTATTAAAGAACAAATTGATAAAAAATAAAGACAAAATCCCATAAAATGACCTGTTTCACAATTATTGGCAGCCTTAACAATTTCTTGGAAATAAATGTATTTGAATCACTTGTCATTTCTACTGTAGTTTATGAATACGATCAAAGTATCTAGGAACATTTATCTAGTAATTCATCACTTCCTGTTTATTTGGGGTATATATATGTCATTACACAGAGGCCTATTTCTCTTACTCTTATACATAGGAAAGACAACACTATACTCAAGTAATGCAGATGTGTGTTGACCTTCATAAATCAGGCAATGGCTACAAGGAAATAGACACTCACCTGCAGATGCCCTTATCTACAGTCAGAGCAATCATCAAAAAGTTCATGCACGGAGTTATACTCAGGGCTCTCAAGTTTTGGATTCATGTCAGAGTGTGAGAGTTGTTGACGGGGGGGGTGGCGAACGTAAGTTGTTGACCGGGGGGGGGGGGGGGGGGGGGGGGTATTTGTATATCGCGATCGATCGCCAGTGGAGGGCGACATAGATATGGATTGGAGGTAAATAAACTAGATTTTTTTTTCTCGCGGTGTGAAATCGGAAGTGTGGCGCGTGAGCGTGTGAAGACGGTCAAATGCGTGTGTCACACGCTCAATGTGTGAGACTTGAGAGCCCTGGTTATACTCATAAGGTGGAGATTGCCAAATATATATATATATATATGAACACTTCTTAACCAGGGGTGCCAATAATTATAGAGGGCGCTGTATTTCAACATATATATTTTTTAATGTAATGTACATAGTAATGTACATATTTTGATAATTAATTGCTATACTCCTACACTTGGCCAGCAGATGAAAACTGTAATATACAACAATTTCTTGTAAAACTGTAGTTTTTTGTATATCCTGCTTTTAGATATTCCCCCTAAATCCTTCTCCCTAATTTGGTCCTACCCAATTCCCCTCTCACACAATAGCTGCCAGCCAAGGAAGGCTAGGGTTGTCACATGCTTTCTCTGAGTCACGTACATCCCAGTCAATATAGCATCATGCAGCATCAGGGTAGCATTATCCACCCTTTACTGCTGCATGAGCTCACAGATGCCCATGACTGGTCCATATTGACACCACTCCTCCCTTATAGAACGGCCAATCTAACCTATCAATCTAGTTGACTGTGGCAACACTGGGAATCAAACACGTGATTTTTCTGATAGGGTGACCATTTTTTGTTTAGCCCCTTAGGAGACTGTGTGTTTTAGAAGGTACCCTTCTAGTATGACACTAAATTGTATTGCTGTTTTGCAGTTCAGTTTACATGTAGCCGGATCATTCAACTTCAGTATCTATATTTTCCAATAAATCATCTGCAATACCATGATTATCATACTATCCAATAACACAGTCACTATACACCACTTTGAGCATAATTGTGAGGAAAACACATTATATAAATCATGTATGAACAACATGTTTGATGTTGTAATGACAAAAAGGTACTAGCAGTTATCTTATCTTGAATGTTGAATTACTGACTATTAGCTATGGTTATTAGCATGTTCTCATATGAAATACACATATTTTTTACAATTTGAAAAATTATTATTTTCATATTTTTCTTTGGTGATAAAACATTGAAGTTGAATTTTGATAGATGGCTCATCATAATAGCTGTAAAAGAGGTAAAGGGAAGCTTCTATAATTATACCACCATATATGATATTTGCATAATAATGTAAAATAACCACTTAAAATACATACCTTAGTTTTATGTTAAGGTTTCTTTCTCTGTGTCTTTCTCAGTCAATAGTGGTGCTTCAGCTTGAAATGAAAGAAGAGTTGGTAAATATCTAAGCTGTGCAAAACATTTTTAATGCATTTAAAAATAACCAACAATACAATTGTTTATGAACTTAACACCCCATAAATGCTATTAACCTCCATCACACGTGTGATATGTGTACCTTCTAAAGATGAAACACTTTCTTCTGATGGGGGTGGCTTAGCTTGTGAGGGGAAAAGAGAAGAAGAATCTGTATTATTTCATCAACTAAATAAAATATGTCAAAGACCTGCAGAGGAACAAAAATTCATCTAGTCTAAGACATTCTTTAAAAAAAAAAATTTGAAGTCTTAATAATCAAGGGCAGCATCAATATGAGCAGCACTGTTCCATAGTGCTTCTACTGGAGAGCTACAAGTGCCCTCATGTAGAAAATCCTCAGCCTGTTAAATGTAAGTGAGTGAGTTACAAGTATGTGCCATATAGGTGCTTCACATATGAAAAACAAATGATCTTCTTGCTCTGTTTGTGTCAGTCCTGCCTCCCTCCTATTGGTCATGTCTTCTGTTTGTCTTTTATTTTGAAATTTCCTAGTTGTGTCTGTCTTCACTCCCCTGCCCCCTCGTTATTGCTTTCTGCTGTGTCTTGTTGAGTCCCTTGGTTGGTTAGTGTATTTAAGTCTTGTGTTTAATCTCTTGTTTGTATGCGATTTGGTATCTTGGTCTTTTGTGTCTGTAATACTAGTCTGTATGTACTCCTTGTATTTTGTATTCCCTATTAGATGTACTTTGTGTGACTGGTTTCTCTAGTGATTTTGCTTGTTGATGTCTTTGCTTTTATTTAGCCTTGTCCACCTAGTAGTGATGGGCAAATGAAGCCTCTTGAAGCAATGAAGCTTTCCAACCCTTTGCTTTGCAAAAAGGTTCATTACTCGAGGCTTCATTCATCACTCACTAGTGACATCTGCTGGTGAAACTGTAACAGCCTCGTCATTCAGTTGGATCATACTTTCAAAAATTTGTAAATGCAATATTGTCACAAAGTTTCCATCAAACTCATGTTTAGTAACAGGAGAATCAATTAAATCATACTTAATTGTCATGTTTTAATTATTAAAATGATTTGTAGCCAATCTAATCCTTGACCATTAGTGGTTGTGTTGGGTTTTCTTGTATGTCATGAACGTATTTGACAATGAAGATATGTTGTACTTTACTATATTGGGAATTGAGTGGTTGTTGAGGCAGACTGAATATTTTGAGTTAGAAACTGATAAAAAAAAAACAAAATGTGTTTTAAATAATTGCTTTTTGGGGGTTCTAGATCTGGTTTGGTAGTCATGGCCTGGTGGTTAGGGAAGGGAAGTGGTTAGGGAACTGGTCTTGTAACCGGAGGGTCGTGGGTTCGATTCCCAGACCTGAGGCCATGACTGAGGCGCCCCTTAACCCTCAATTGTTCACTTATATAAAAATGAGATAAAATGTAAGTCGCTCTGGATAAGGGCGTCTGCCAAATGTAAAATGTTTTTAACATTACAAATAAGGTTTGCCTCTTCCAATGGTTTTTAGTCTGTTTTTGATGTGTGAATCTGATGTACATCCTGATCAAACAAAAAGAATTTAGAACGTTCCAGATTTTAAATTTAACCACCTTCTACAACACGAAGCAACAGTGTTCATAGCGCTTTTATTTTGAAAAACGATACGCAAAATGAAGCAATGACGTAGCCGATGTAATGCGAGGCCTCGTTTGTTGCTGATCACGTGATTTTGCTCAATCTAACACAAGCTCCGAAGCGGGGCTTCATCGGACACGCCCCTTTTTACTCGGTACACGCTTCGAAGCGTAGCTTCAGATGTCCCATCACTACCACCTAGCTATTTCTGTTAGTGTTGTTTGGTTCATAAGTTAGGTGTTTGATTATTCTTGATGTATGTTTTGTGTGCTTTGTGTATTTGTATCAGTTTTGTCATTAAATTCATTGTTCAGTCCGCACTTGCGTTCAGCCCTCTCTCCTAGTTGTTACAGTTTGTTTGCGGAGTATGTGTTTCTGTGAATCTGACTACAAATGACTAAAAAATTTAGTGTTTTTATAGACCACACAATTTTCCAACACAGATCATCAATTAACATAACTCCTATCCTGTGTCAACATTAAATCTTTAACAATTTTTTACAAAGTGGTCTTGCTCCTAAGATTTGCCTATAACTGGAATTCTTCTTTAACACATTTTAAATTAAATAACACAGATTTAATAACCTCAGCTTTAAGCTCATGAAATGAGTCATATGATGTATATGAATTTAATTATGAAAACATGATGATTGCTGGTTACTTTGTGCCATGCAGTCAGCGAGTATGAATGGTAGGCCAAGCTTTCCTTAATTTACAACTAAAAATATATAATCTTGGCTAGCCACACTTGCTATACAATTTACAAGGAGGCTAAGTTGACAAACATGTCTTTTGTGTAACTCAAACATGAAAGTGTACCTTGATCAGACTTTAGTCCATCATGCTCTGTCTTTGATGTCTCAACTTGAAATAAAAGAGAAGAAAAACATTTCACTTAATGAGTGAGAAACAAACATTTTCTCACCTATTACGAAGCAGAAACATGTATAATTACTAAGTCTGAATATATAGAAAAATATCATTTTAATCTTTTAAAATAAAATGTCAATGTTAAATAATAAAATTATATTAAATTATAATTATATTAAATTAAATTATATTAAAAGTCGAATAAATACCTTGAAATGATTTCAAACATTTTGTTTCATCTGATTGAAGATCGTCAGCTTTGAGTAAACAAAAGGCAAGAATTAGCATTTCTACCATTTAAAACTATGTGAAGAAGTGGTAAAAGGACCTGAGGCTGTATATAGTATTTTTGTTAAAATTACATTAAGCAAAATGTTGAGTTCAGTAGATTAGGGAAAAGGGCACATATGCAATAATAAAAATATTACTAAAATTATAAATATGTTAAGTACTGGATCCAATGTTGTGGATTCAGTAAATTCAGATATCCAGACTTTTACCTTAAACAAGATTTATATACACTACCGTTCAAAAGTTTGGGGTCACCTAGACAATTTTGTGTTTTCCCTGAAATCTCATACTTTTATTTATCAAATGAGTTTTATTTGAAATAATTTTCTACTTTAAACTTTGCTTTCATCAAAGAATGCTCCCTTAGCAGCAATTACGGCATTGCAGACCTTTGGCATTCTAGCTGTTAATTTGCTGAGGTAATCTGGAGAAATTTCACCCCATGCTTCCAGAAGCCGCTCCCACAAGTTTGATTGGGTTAATGGGCACTTTTTTCGTACCATACGGTCAAGCTGCTCCCACAACAGCTCAATGGGGTTGAGATCTGGTGACTGCGCTGGCCACTCCATTACCGATAAAACACCAGCTGCCTGCTTCTTCTCTAAATAGTTTGTGCATAATTTGGAGGTGTGCTTTGGGTCATTGTCCTGTTGCAGGATGAAATTGGTTCCAATCAAGCGCTGTCCACAGGGTATGGCATAGTGTTGCAAAATGGAGTGATAGCCTTCCTTATTCAAAATCCCTTTTACCTTGTACAAATCTCCCACTTTACCAGCACCAAAGCAACCCCAGACCATCACATTACCTCCACCATGTTTGACAGATGGTGTCAGGCACTCTTCCAGCATCTTTTCAGTTGTTCTGCGTCTCACAAATGTTTGTCTGTGTGATCCAAACACCTCAAACTTTGATTCGTCTGTCCATAACACTTTTTTCCAATCTTCCTCTGTCCAATGTCTGTGTTCTTTTGTCCATATTAATCTTTTTCTTTTATTAGCCAGTCTCAGATATGGCTTTTTCTTTGCCACTCTGCCCTGAAGGCCAACATCCCGGAGTCGCCTCTTCACTGTAGACGTTGACACTGGCGTTTTGCGGGTACTATTTAATGAAACTGCCAGTTGAGGACCTGTGAGGCATCGATTTCTCACACTGGAGACTCTAATGTACTTGTCTTCTTGCTCAGTTGTGCAGCGGGGCCTTCCACTTCTCCTTCTACTCTGGTTAGAGCCTGTCTGTGCTCCTCTGAAGGGAGTAGTACACACCATTGTAGGAAATCTTCAGTTTCTTGGCAATGTCTCGCATGGAATAGCCTTCGTTTCTCAGAACAAGAATAGACTGTTGAGTTTCAATTGAAAGTTGTCTTTTTCTGGCCATTGTGAGTTTAATCGAACCAACAATTGTAATGCTCCAGATTCTCAAAGGAAGCTCAGTTTTATAGCTTCTCTAATCAGCAAAACTGTTTTCAGCTGTGCTAACCTACTTGCACAAGGGTTTTCAAGGGTTTTCTAAATATCCAATAGCCTCTTTACACAGTTAGCAAACACAATGTACCATTAGAACACTGGAGTGATGGTTGTTGGAAATGGGTCTCCATACATCTATGTAGATATTGCATTAAAAACCAGACATTTACAGCTAGAATAGTCATTTACCACATTAATAATGTATAGAGTGTATTTTTGATGCATTTAATGTTAGCTAAATTGAAAAAAAAAACTGCTTTTCTTTCAAAAATAAGAACATTTCTAAGTGACCCCAAACTTTTGAACGGTAGTGTATATTATGTAAACAATGTTTTCCTAAATAAAGTTGACAATATACAATCTCTCAAAGAGAAAATATCTTACTTTTAATCTGTTCCTCCACGTCTGCTATAGTTATTGCCTTATTAAGTAATACTGCAGTCTGATTGTATTCTGAAACAAGTAGAGATGCATGCCATAAATCAAATATGTTTTTTTACTTGTTTAATTTTAATAATAAAAACAAATTGTATGTCATGCATACTTGTTAATTATACATTAAATGTGATATAAGCATTGTGTGGAATCACTTAGCATGTCAATGCAGTAAGAGTAGTTATAGCTATACAATTTCCCACTTTTTCTCAAGCTCCATGAGGTGTCCTACAAAATGGATACCTATGTTCTTAAATATGACATCTGTGGCCTGAACACCAAAACCTGGATCCTGGAACATGTATGGCATTGCCCATTTGAGCGCACAGGATCTAAACAGTGGTTACTAGCAGATAGCCAAGGAAGAAAAGTGCAAGGTGGAGATTGTTGAGGTTACACCATTCAAAATTATGCCCTGTGGCCTAAAAATGTTGGAACCACTTTCCAGTGGTTCATGAAGCAGATGTTGAGGAAGCTGAAGGGAATAACTGATCTGTGTTGAGGGAAACATTGGCCTTAGTTGCAGGGCACAGTTTTTGACATCTATATGCATTATAGTCTATAATTTATAGACGATGCCATCATCTACTGCAGCATGAGTATAAGGTCAGAAAGTTTAGAAATAATGGATTTACGACTACCAGTAGTCAGTTTTGTTAAGATTTTATTTTAGGAAGTTAATGTTGATCCACCTTTAAGAATATAGGATAATAGAGCAGGGGTGGAAGGGTAGTGGAAACTTTGATGCTGGTATTGACCTGTGTTTCATTGGCATAACAGTGGAAGTGAACGCCATGTTTGTGAAAAATCTGACCAATGTGTAACAATGAAGAGAGGGCCAGGGACTGATCCCTGGGGCACTCCTTCAGTAACACTGTCAATGCGAGATTTATTTTTACCAAGAGCAATAAAGTGCAAGTATCTTGTTAAATACAGTGTTACATATTTTGCATGCTGTAGTGTGGATGCTGTCAAGTTTTATGAATCTAGCCCACGGTCTCTTTCTTTCAGATTACAAATGGATTGTTTTTTTTTTTCATTCAGTTCTCTACATTTAAAAGCCACATTAGCAATTAATAAAAAAAAACACAGACACCCCCTTCCCCTATTGTTGTAGAAAACTCAATGCTAGAAGTGATACTTTACTGCACTCATTCCTAACAATTGATTTACCTTCCGTGCCAGGTATAGGTTCATTTTCCATCATATATTCCTGGAAGGGTGAACTTGTTTCTGTGAGGAAATACATGTAAGTCTAAATGTAATTCTTACAAAAAGATTGCATGCAATTTTGAACAAATTAAGAAACTTACGTGTCTTAGAAGCTGTCATTGAAAAAAACAAGTCCTCTTTCACAGCTAACTTTTCCTCTAGCAGTAGAAGAAGCACATTTTAGTTATCATTATTAAAAACTACAAAATACACAACTAAAAATGTAAAAGTCTTAACAATTTGAAGGAGAATAATGTAGTAATGTCATTGTGACGGGCAGGTGTGAGCAACAAAAAGGAAGCGATCACGCCAAGTCTCAGGGAAAAAGGGTGGTTTAATATAAAGTGTGCAAACCTAAAACCCGTGCAATAGATCCAAATTAAGGATATAATGACCAGCGGTCAACTGGTACAAAGACAAGACATATATAGACAGACAAACGACCATCAGGTGGGAACGGATCACGGGCTCCGCCCACCTGAGGGGCGTACACGACGTCACAAAACAACAACAACACAGCCGCTGTGGACAGAGGCGGCCGGTAGGGGGCCGCCTCACCGTGACAGACCCCCCCACCAAGCCGCACTCCCCTCCACTGGGTGTGTGGCACACAGCGGCTGCACAACAACACGAAGGGGCAGGAAGGCAAGGACAGGCAGGGACACACCTCCTGCAGTCCACGAGCTGAAACACAAAACACATAACATTAGTCAGCTCACCTCCCTGGGCGGGACCCTGGACCGACCGGGCCGTTAACAACACAAAACCACGCCCCGGTCGGTCACAGGGCTCTCACGCCCTAACCGGCATTCAGCTGGTAAGCCCCATGGTGTGAGGACGAGGGGCTACGGCTCCTCTCTCGTCCCTCGTGTGTGTGTGGGTGTGCAGGCTACCTCTCCAAGGCGTGGCTACTTCACCTCCTGGACCTACCTCCTCCCAGAGCTGACCCCTGCTAGGGGTCACCCCAGCCTCCTGGGGAGCCAACCCCTCCCGGGGCCTTTCATCTCAAGGTGGACTCCTCCACCCAACCCAGGAGCGCCAGAGACCGAGGCCCAGAGCACCCCCGACGCGGGCTAGGGAGCAGCCCCAAGGGCCTCCTGGTCACCCCGGGCAGGAGGGAGGATCTCCATCCCCAGCAGGAGCTTTTCAGACCGGAGCCCCATGGTCCCCAAACATCCGGGGGCCCCAGCCCTCTAGGGAGGGGCTCTTCACGACCGGGCTCCGGTCACCCCACAACACAAGGGGTCTCCTGCCAGGTGGAGACCCCCACAAGGTCCAGGAACACTGCCAAGGAGAAGCACCTGCACAAAGAACACAACCTCACACACACACACACACACGCACCACACACATGTACAAACACGAAACACAAACGCGCCCTACCCTATTCAGGGCCTCCCTCGGGAGAGACGCCCTCCGTGCCACACCCCATGGCACGGGACCACAGCCGGTCCCCCCCCCAAACACACATTTAAGGGGAGGAGCATGTGTGGAATTACATTTAACAGTTGACATCACGCTAGGACAAAACACACACGCAAATACTAGACAAACAAAAAACGGTGTACAAACAGACAGACGGAACCCATCACATGCGCGCTCTGTTTACACACACACACAGTGACGCGCGCCGCTCAGAGCCGCAGTCGCTCCCCACATTAAACACACGACACACGGGGAGCGAGGCGACAGTGACGAGCGGCAACCGCGTCACACATAAAACATTCAACATAGAACAGAACGAGCACGCACACTGGTCCACACGTCCATCACCCGTACACACATACAAAACACACACGAGAGTCCACCAGGCAGACACCCTGGTGTTCGCCGTGCCACATACACACAAGCGCACGGCGAAACTCCCGCAACATACAATGGACACGAAGAGCTGTCTCAGGGCAGACTGCCCTGGTCCTCGCCGTGCTACACACACACACACACACACAAAACACAAAAGCACGGCGGAGCTCTTCAAACAAAACACCACGCAGACAAACACTTACCACGAGACATGACCACGAACGAAGGAGAAAGAAAAAGAGACTCGGCGGCTTCCGAAGGGTGGCTGGTCATTCTGTGACGGGCAGGTGTGAGCAACAAAAAGGAAGCGATCACGCCAAGTCTCAGGGAAAAAGGGTGGTTTAATATAAAGTGTGCAAACCTAAAACCCGTGCAATAGATCCAAATTAAGGATATAATGACCAGCGGTCAACTGGTACAAAGACAAGACATATATAGACAGACAAACGACCATCAGGTGGGAACGGATCACGGGCTCCGCCCACCTGAGGGGCGTACACGACGTCACAAAACAACAACAACACAGCCGCTGTGGACAGAGGCGGCCGGTAGGGGGCCGCCTCACCGTGACAGTCATTATTTTGAGATATTACATTTTTATGTTTTATGCTCACCTGGTTTGCGTGTGTATCGTAACACTATACACCCAATGAAAAGGAGAATTATAAAGCACACAACACATCCAGCAAAGGATAGCAGCACTTGTCGTTTTAGGACTGAAATTATGAGAAAGAAATATTTTTAAATGGTATAATTCATATTACATATTATTTACAGTATTGTACCTTGCATGCTTATGATATACTTTGCTCAATGATGATTTTGAAAAATGTTTTATTCTCTATTTAGGTTAGCATGTTAGTAGATGTCATTAACTTGCAAACTAAACAATATTATTAGTGTACTTTATTAGCTTAATGTATTAGTTCATGACCCACCAATATTATTAGCCTTGAAGCCATTGCTAAGAGAAGTGTATAGTGGCCGCTGTGTTCTGTTGCCTCTGCATTTGTATTCACTCTTAAATGTGTCTTCTCTGGCCTTCACACTGCACTTCTGTTCAGTGCAATTACTCTCTAATTGTTCATCCTTGTACCATGTGTAGTTCCATTCAAGTGTATCAATGATTTCACATTTCAGAGTTAGACTGTCCACAGACAAAATATCGGACCAGCTTGTCTCTGTAAATAGTGAAATTGCTGGACGGGCTAAAAGGTAAAAACATTATTAACAACAACACATTCATCTGTGAAATACAGCAAAGATACATCATACTACTTTTTACAAATTACACAACAACCACAAAAAATTATTATTGTCATGTAGGGCTACGCCCAGTGTTGGGTAAGTTACTTTAAAAATGTACTTTCCTTCCCCTCTATCCATACCTTACCATTCACACATCTGTACAGTGTTCCTCTTCAATTCACATCTGTATAGCCCTATATACTGTGGTATAGGATAATCTGTATATTATCTGTATGATTCCATCTGTATTTATCACATTTATTTATACCATAAATACCAGTGTGGCGCCTGAACACTATCAGGCCTGTGCTTGTCGAATACCAATTGGGTACCAATTGGGTAGGCTAGGTCGTGTCATAGACATCGACAAACGTTTTTCCAACACCAAACAGTCATAAATATTCATTTGATACCATCTGTCATTGTCTATAATAGTCATGCATGATTCCAACGAATACCTGTTTAGGACTTTAAACAGTTAATTTGGTTAGCCTGTAAATCAAGCTAGCATGCTAAAGGACAAACACATCCAAGTGAATGGTAGTAGCTAGCCCAGCAGGTAGCGAACTATGGAAACCACAGTGTTTGACGGTCAGCATACCTTGCTGTTAGCTCGCTTACAACCTCAATACTGGTTGCCTTCTGATCGGAAATAAACCTTCAAAGTCCGAAATTTACACAAAGGCTTGGCATAATCTCAAATAGTTGCCGATGGTAGCACATGGTTCACCTTTATTGACAACACGTAGCAAAAACAAATGCTCCTTAAATGTCCAGCGCTTCAAGGCGTCTGTCATTATTGCTGCTTGAGCTTTTTTGCTGCTCTAGCACAGAAAAGCTCCAGCACAGAAACAAGTGGGAAACAGCGATACAGGGTGCAAAGAAATAAAATATATCATTAAATATTTAGCAAAGGTTTTTTTAAATATTTTTTTTATGTAACTAAAATTGTAATTCTTAATATTTCCAGAAGTAACTGTAACTGAATTACATATTTTCTCATTGTAACTGTAACGAATTACAGTTACACTTTTTTGTAATTAAATTACATAACGTCGTTACATGTAATTCGTTACTCCCCAACACTGGCTACGCCCCCTCTCTAGCTGTCACTTTGGTTCCCTTCTCCTCGTGTCTGTGTTGCTCCCTGCTTGTCTGTTACCATGGTTTCCTTCCGTCTGCCACGCCCGTGTCGTCAGTGTCTCCACCTGTGTCTTGTTGGTTCAGTGTATTTATAGTCCCTGTGTTTCCCTAGTTGGTTGTCAGTTGTTTTGTGGATTTGTGTTCATGTGATTGCTGCCTTATTGTCGATGATCTGACCTACGCCTTCCTTTTCGACCCTGATTTTGGAATTCCCTTCATTAAATCTCGCTCTCTTCAGCATGTGTGTCTGCCTCCTGGCTGGCAGTGCAAGTTGTGTTACAATTATCTTTAAGATGAAGTGAAGACTTTAACAGAATGTGTTTCAGCATTTGACACATGAATATTGTTTCCTTACACTTTACTTAATATCTGGTAGGAGTTTGCTACTCTTATTTGTAACTTCAATTAAGGAGTCCAATTCCATGATCCGAACTTAAGATGGTCAAACTGATCAAAGTGCTTATTTTACACACATTGTGCAAACTAAATTGATTTGAAAATACAGAAAACAGTAGCTTACCTCTAATGGTTAAATTGTGACTGGCAAAATATTCTCTGCCATTCTCTCCTCTTTTTATTTTACATTTGTGTGTACCATTGTTGGAAGCTTGAGCAGAGTCAATGGTGTAGTTTGTATCACTGCTTAATGTCTTTGATTCATCTGTTTCTCTATACCACTTGTATTCCCAACCGGAAGAAGATTCCAGAATTTTACAGGTAAGGGTCACTTGTTCTTCAGTGTACATCACTTTGTGAGGAGGGTTTTGGCTCAGATGTACAGTAGGATCATTTGCTGTAAAGGAGGATGTAAAAATAAATAAATAACAATCAAAAAACCTCATCCAGTCCATGTTCAGCTGATCCAAAATGCTACATTTCTATTCATTAAAAGTACAAATTATAATAATATATAGCTTATTTAATATGTAGCTTGTGTAATAGCTATAACTTAAGCTATTTTAGGTATCAAATACATTTTCAAGAAATGGATTTGAAAAAGCAAACCAAAAAAAAAGCAAGCCAAAAAGTAGCCAATTTGCTATGAAATGAAGTTGCGATGCCAATCAAGTTATAATTTCAGAGCCACTACGAGAAATCATATTTGAAATACTAAGTGAAACTTTAAGAAATAAAATGTCACACTGCCAAAATGGGGTTTTACCCAGATTGCTAAAATGCTACATGTACACTCATTCCAAGAACATGCAGCCAAGGCAGGACAGCTGAGATACAGAGGGGACACAATATGTCAGGAAAAGAAAAACATCAGAGCTTATCTAAACTCTACAGAGATTTGAGTCACATGCCCTCAAGGCCAATCATTACATTTTTGAAGAATTTTAACTGGTCTGTCCCAAACCTGTCTTGGAGTCAGTTGGTGATTTAATTACTTTAATTATTTTAATTAGTTAATGATGACTATCATCCTTGTCTACTATGGAAGTATTCAGCATATAGCAGGGTAAGCATGTAAAACCCTCATATTGCATATTACCAAACAAATAGATGATTGACAATTTTGAAACAACTAAGCATAATCACAAACATCAACAGTAGAAGGTAATATATGGATTGAAGCTCATTGTGCAGCTCAAAATGAATGAAATGCTGATGTATACAGAAGCAAGTGGACCAGGGGTGTCAAACATACGGCCCGCGGGCCGGAACAGGCCCCCAAGGAGGTTCGATCAGGCCCGCAGGATAATTTGAAAGTGGAACAAATGCATAAAAGACATGGAATTAATATTTTTTATTCGTTGCAATTCATGGATTATCCGCTAAGGGGCGCACTCTTTCCATCAGAGTAGAAGACAAGCCGCATCACTGAGACAGACTGAATACAGCAGACGGTATCAATGCGCCATCCGCTGGTTGTTACGACGTTGTTAATACCTTGGTCTCTACCTCTCCGCTACACCCTCATTAGCCAAAATGTATGTATGAAGTTTACAGATTTACAGGACAGGCGAACACTTTCTTCATTACACATTTAAAATCACTCTCCTTAGTTTGTAAGGTGTACGCAGGGATTACATTTAGATTTTATATGCGTATGTGTAAGTGGTTTAAAAATTCCTTTCTTTAAAAATCTCATTTAATCTTAAAGTGCATTACTATATTTTTCAGTACCAATTAAAGTTTTGTGCCTTTGTACAATCAGTGGGATCAGTTGCAATGCATATTTGTGAATGATAAAAGTAAATTGCACATTTGTCTAAGCCTAAGGAAATATGAGGTGTTTCATGTAATGTTTTGTAAAAGGATAGTTCATTAAATTTCAATATTTTCCTAATGTTCTTGTGCTTCTTTACACCAAAGCAAAGGAAAGACATGATATTTTGGTTATTTATAGCAGAGTATGGTATAATTTTAATGGTCCGGCCCACTTGACATCTCCCTAGGCCGTATGTGGCCCACAATGCGAAATGAGTTTGACACCCCTGAAGTGGACCATTGTACCAGGCCTGCAGTTCCCTTGAAGAGGAAATTGTTCTTTTATTGTTCACTCTTAGTAAAATCCCCAAAATATCTGCTGCTGCACCTGTGTTAGCAGGTTGGTGTATTTCTGATTTACCATAGTTACTATGTGTGTTTATGGTCTTTGTTTTGTTTGTTTAACAACCAGGCAAGTTGAACCAGGCAATGAACTCTCCTGTGTGTCTTTCATTGTGACAACAACCAAACATTTTTCAAACCTTCCAGGACACAAGCAATATGTGTTATTATAACTGGTATTACAGGAGCACCTACAACACACCTCAGTTGTGGACTCCCTCACGAACAGCTCACAGCTCTTCGGGCAACTTACCAAACCGGAGAAGTGTGATGAAGATAACACAGAATACAGTGGGTTTCTATTACAATGCTATACAGTATTTGTAGCAAATAACCCATAATACATTTCCACACACCATTTGAAAGTAGATTTCATTATCTTCCTGATCTTTAGAGAGCTGGGACCTGGGCTACCACTGTGGAGGAAAAAATAGGTGCAGAGATGCAGTAATAGCAGGTTGCTAAAATAGTTCAAACAATCTTGTAATAATCCCTTTTTCCAAATCCATCAGAAAGTAGAGAATCCATTGCAAGAATATGTAGTCTGTTGCATGCAGGGATGCTTGTAGGTCACAAACTACATCGTCATGTTCTAGCTGACGTCTGCTGCAAGTGAGCAGAATGAGAATGCCCTTATGACAACTTTTCAGCAGAGTCTGACTGAGGACATCAGATCTGAACTTGCTTGCCACACTTGTCTCTCTTTGGAGCATATTATCTCCAAAGAGAGACAATTATATGGCCACCCATATTATATGTGCACCCAACTTGGAAAGTATTATATGGCCCTGGAAAGATGGGAAGGTTTGAAATTTCATAAGGATGAAGACTGCTGTCAACGAATAATAAGGCAAACACAGTTGGTAGGAAGACAGAAGTAGGAAAAGACTGGTACGAAAAAGGTATTTTTGTAAAGAATTGTCATCAAGATTTTTTTAATTTCTCATCCTTTGTTGAAAAATATGATCTCATATGATAGTTGCTATAAAGATTTTAAAAAGGTCTGCAAAGTGATTCCTTTAGCATTGATTCAATTAAACAAAAATGTCATTTTATATTTAGAGTTGACCACGTTAAAAGTGAATCACTAACTTTAACATCAAGTGTAATAACAAGATTAGCAATGATGGTATGAGACAAAAGACTTACTATGAATATAATAGAGATTTTTTCAAAAAACATCCTAATACAAATTCTAAAACCACAATGGCTTTTGCTTATTCCAAATTTGTCTGGGGCTCATTTACCACTCTGGGAGCTCAGCCAGAGGCTTCCTCACCTTGATGCAACACCATGGTGAGCAGCTTCTCAGCTAACTCAAGCTTTCTCTCACATTCCCAACAAACAACTATAGCCCTGCCAACCCCTACCCAATGCTGTTAATGGTTTCCCTATGGGTTTGGGGAGAATCCAGGAGAACGCAGGCCCACCAGCTTGTTCATTATTAATTTTCCTCACCATCCCACGATACTGGGTCTGTCCTGCTTAGAATGTTATGACCTGCATATCTCCTGTTTCCAAGGGGATTGTAGACAACTGTGAATCAATACCACTGTATCCAGCTGATATGTGTGACCACCTTGATGGAGAGGTGTCGAGACGTCTCAGTCTCACATATGATAAGCAAAGAGAAATAATAGTTCAAGCTGGTTTTGCTTTATTTTCACAACCCACTCTAGGTTCTAGACTCTGGTTTCCTCCTCTAGCTCATATGGAGTTTTCTTTCTTCTGTAACGTTTGGGTTGGAATGATCCTCTTTATAAGGAGCCAGATTCCCTTCTGTGTGGCCGCATCACTGTGCCAGCATCACTTTATCAGTTCAAGTTATTATCTCCTTTTATAATAGCTTGATTTATCTGTGTTGTCTTGCACATCTGCCTTCCAATGATTTGTCATCTTGTAATGTATGGATCCATTCAATGGACACGATGGCTAAAGTGTAACGCGGGAGTACAGGGAAGTACCCACCGCGTATAGTGAGTGAGAATAGGAGGACCCAAGTGCCGTCTAACACCACGCCAGCGTATGTAAAAACAAAACACAAGAAAGTAATCACGCTGAACCAAACAAACAAAACAAACGCGGAAAACTCGACGCGTGAAAAGGGAAACAATATAAACCGTGATAGCACGGTAAAAACAATGAAACAAAACGAACGCGGAAAAACTCAACGCGTGACAAAACAAAAGCTCAACCGTAAGGAGACGGGAGAAAAAATAAAACAAACGTAACTGAAATAGCGCGGATGAAAGCGACGCGAAAACGAAACTGAAAATGCCAGTGAAGGAAGCTGGCCAGCAGGCAGAAAACGCCGCAAACAAAACAAAACCCTTCACAAAAACAAAGACAAACAAATGACAGGAAGAGAAATAGGCTTGTGAAAACTTGAGGAAGGTCAGGGAGCGACGCAGGAGAGAAATCTCGAAGGAGAGCAGGAGACAAAGATAGAGAGAGAGGTGATGAGACACCTTGTAACTCGTGTGAAGAATACCACAGAGACCGAGGATACCAGCTGAAAGCGCATGGAAACCTCAACGAATAAGCAATGATCCGTTTCCCAAAGCTTCCTCAAGAAGCCTTAGAACAGCTGAAACGAATCATTGCTGATTACGTGCAGCAAGTCTAGGACTGACTCGGGTGTCCCTCCTGGTGGTAGAGGGAGTGGCAGCCGAGTCAGCCCTGACATAAATACCTCAAGCATGCACCGGAGAGGTTGTGTGGTGGTTCTCCCAGAAGAAATTTACAGAGAGAATAAAAAAAATAAAATTGTTCTTTTTTCATTATGGCATACAGTTGTTTTTATCCTCTCTCCCATGCAATTTTGAGCATCATGAACGTGAGTTTTGTGGTTTATTCAAGGTTGAATGTATGACGTTGAAACAATGTTGGCATATCAATGTTGATTCACTTTTCAAAATCCAACGTTGATTCAACCATAATGTGATGTTGATTCAACGTTGAAATGCCTGCTGGGTAGTGGTAGTCCTGTCCATGTCTTTGGTTTAACCCTATCTGGATCCGCTCCCCAGTCAGTCCTGTCCGTGTCTTCTGTTGTTCCCTGTCCTGTCTATCCCTTTGTCACGCCCCTCTTGTTATTCGTTCCCAGCCTTGTCTTGTTTGATTCCCCTGTAGTTAGTGTTTAAAAGCTCCATTTTTGCCCTGTTCCCTTGTCGGTTGTTCTTGGTGTGTTGTCCCAGTAAGTCTATGTCCCTGTGCTTCCTGTGCTCGCTGTTCAAATAGCCTTAGATGTTTTCTGTTCAGTGTATTTTGTATTTAGTTAATCATTGTTTGGCCCACAAAGCGTGTCCTATAGAACTTGTAGTTTTTATTAAAAGACTCAAAGGTCCACATCTGCATCCAGCCTCCAGTTCCCAATCGTGACACATCTGTGACAATGCAGAAGTAATAACAGGTGGCAAGGTGGCAAACAGAAAGTTGGCAAAAAAGAATGACAAAGCAAAACAGCACAGACAAATGTGATAGGCATGGTTGAAGCAGCCACTTGGATCAAACCAGTATTTGAATACATACTGTAAATGGTCAACAGTAAACTTGGGGCCAATCATCTTTAATTTATTTTTTTTGCAGTATTGACTATTTAGTAGAGAATGTACTTAAGATGAGTATCCCTTAGTTAAAGTAACTGTATTTACTCCTGTTGTTTTTGCTAACATTTCCTTAAATTAGCCACCAAAAAATTGTTGGTAGTACAGGGATGCCAACTTTTGACGTTCGCTTGGAGTGAGATTTTAACCTGGAGGAGGTGGCGAGTGTAAATTGTTGAGCGGGGGGGGACGACACACGTGAGTTGTTGAGCGGGGGGGTGGGGTGGGGTGGGTAGGGGGCGTGGCGAACGTAAAATGGACACAAATTGAGTGTTATATCGCGATCTGTCGGTCGCCGGTGGATGGCGCCAGAGCGAACTAGTAACTCATTGAATCATATATGTGGATCAGAGGTAAATAAACTGGATTTTTTTTTCGGCGTGAGATATCGGAAGTGCAGAGTTGTATAATCCAGGTTCAGAAAGTAAAAGTCCTCACCAGGATTTTGCTCAAGCTTGCTAGATTTCTAATTAGTGCAATCCAGGTAAAATTAGTGGAATCAACACAATCCAGGAAGCCTGAGCAAAATCCTGGTGAGGACTTTTACTTTCTGAACCTGGATTATACAACTCTGTGGAAGTGTGGCGTGAGAGCGTGTGAAAACGGTCAAATGCGTGTGTCTCACGCTCAGTGCGTGAGAGTTGGCAACCCTGGTAGTACATTGGATGTCATTTCATTACTTTCATTATCTTCACTAATGACACTAATGACTTGTTTTCTTCACAAAAACACATAAATAAAGTGCTGTTCGGTTCTCAAATGCTCCCTCTAGTGGACGAGGCAAGATTTCAGGTGGCAGCTCGTGCTGCTTGCCATTTAAGGATTTTAGATCATTAAAAAATATTTAGTGGAAGAAATTTTTGGATCACTTAGATCAAACAAATGCACATCACTGCTGAATTCTGAAATGGGCCTGTATCACATAATGAAGGAAAAAACAAACAAATAAAAAAAAACAATGGAATGGAACATGATAAAATGTAATATAATGTAAATGTGCCATATTTAGTCAATTGTGATTTTTTCACCACAATCTAAATTTGTCCTCCGCTTTTAACCCATCTGTGCAGTTAGAACACACACACACATACTAGTGATTACTAGGGGGCTGTGGATCACACGTGCCCAGAGCCATGGGCAGCCCTAGCCCGGTGCCCGGGGAGCAGTTGGGGTTAGGTGCCTTGCTCAAGGGCACCTCAGTCATGGCCTCAGGTCTGGGAATCGAACCCATGACCCTCCGTTCACAAGACCAGTTCCCTACCACCAGGCCATGACTGCCATGACTGATCTATTCTTAGTCACTTTTTCTATATACCTGTACTTCAAAGTACAACGAGTATTTCACTGGTTATTCTGGTAAATCTAATTCTGTGATTGGACACCTTAGAATTTGGGCTCTTTCAGCTTCTGCTTTGGGAGGTTTTTATTCAGACTTCGTTGGGGTTTTGCTGGACTTGGCAACCATGGGCTGTATACAGGTTTAGTTATTTAGTCCTTTCTGTAATTGGTTGCATGAATATACTAACATAACTAACAACTATAATGCACATATGCCTATATAAACTGGCCTCTATGGAAATTCTATATAGATTTTATATAGAAATAGTTAGGGGAGACCATGGTTGGTTGTAACAGCATCACTATTACCAATATGAGATAACCTAAGAATTATGTGATCAATTTTGTGTTATGACTTCAGTGTGAAATTAGAAGTCAATGCAGAGAACAATGCAGATTTTATTGCCAAAACACAGATTTTTGGCCAAAGTCTATATTTTTATTAGATCTAATAGTGATGAAGTTGGTTATAGTTAAATAAATTGTATTATATTTAAGAGCCCTCTCTAAGGAAAAATATGATAGTTTCAAACCACAATGCTACCGGGGTGGGGATGGTGTTACATCTTTTTTGAATGTGTTACCAACTACATACTGACAGCTAAAACATTGCGTGTATCCTTTTTCCTCCACACCTTTTCTCCGCATTCTAAGATCGTGGGTGAGAAACTGTTAGGGTGGTGCATATGCACATTTCTAAACCTGCATCAGATTGTCACGTTACAGCCCCGGACCTCTCCCCTTGAGGCATGTGTTCATGTTGTCTATGTCTGGTTATGTCCATCTATGTAGCTCCGTGGGTGTGGATGTATGTGTGTGTGTACATCAGTCTCACCTGTGGCTTGTCTCGTCATCACTCGGGGCTTATGTGGTCTGTCTGTTTAATGTGCGTTCGTGCAGTGTCTTGTGCTTGTCTTTGTCCGAGTCACACACGTGAGTGTTTATGTGTTCTATGTGTGCTATTGGCGCTATTTGTAGTCTCCAATAAAGTAACGTTGCTGTGTTTGGGCTGGACTTCGTGCCTCGTCCTTCCGCCCGCACCCAGCGTTACACAGATGAGGTGAGGCAAGGAAAAACAATAGGGTTTGTCACTAAATTATATGCTGTCTGCTATGTGACACTGAGCAGATGCTGTAAGAAATCACAAAACCTCAGAGGACAATAATCAATACAATATTAAAAGTCCCCATCACACCAAGCAAAAAGTACTGTGGCAGGAGGATGTATGAATTGTTTATTGGACTGGGGCAGCAGAGTTGTATTTTTGCGTGGCTCCACATGAGGCAGGTAGGGGTGGGTATCACTACTGATTTCCCATTTCGATTCGATTTTGATTCACAAGGTCCCAATTCAATTCGATTTTCGATTTGATTCGATCCGATTCAATATCGATTCTTGTAGGGACATTTCAGTTACAATAAAAAGTGTAGTTTGAATGTGAAATGTTGTAATGATACAAGGAACACTCAAACTTTATTAAAATGTTCTTTTTTTAAAACATTCTTTTTTTAATATCAATTAATGCACACTCTTCCACATAGCTCCTTTACCAGAAAAGGCATTGAAAGCGGTTTTAAACAGCCTTTTAAAGTGCAAATTAATTTTTTTTTTAACATGTAACAAAAACATTTATGAACATAGTTCTGAATATTGTAAACATTAAGGTCCAAAAACTAAGATTTATTCATGACTGCTTTTTGACATCTTGGAGATTGTCAAATTTTTCTGCAAGAAAAGGAGCTGATCAACATGTTGAGGAGTGAGACAGCTCCTTTGTGCAGTAACAATATTGCCAACTGTTGAGAAAACTTCACAGCTTTATACTTGACACGTCGCGACCGGCATGAGGGTCCGCGCGCCGAAAACGACCTAATCGCGGTGGCTCCGCTCGTGCGCTGTCGCTTCGCGAGTTCGTGCACCTCTCGAATCTTGTAACTTTGTCATGTTTGCAGGGTTCATATACATTTATAAGGTGGAATTAAAGCACTTTGGTTATTTTTTGGCACGGGGAGAACTTGTAGATAGTTTAATCGCCTTCTCTAGTGGAGTTTGTTTGGGTTCTGGCGTTTTTTGAATATCAGGATGGTGTCGCGTTAAATGATTTCTCAGATTTGTGGTACTCCCACAATATTTCACCTCCATGTTGCACAGTTTACACACGGCTGTGCTTTTATCCAACTCTTCCCTACCATCATGGTTTCTGAATCCAAAATGTAACCATACATCTGCACATGGACGGAGTGAGCCACTTTTTCAGCCCGGGAGTTTCATGCGCAAATCCGGCCCAAAATTATTTTTCCATCCCAATCGGCCTCCCGAATCTCCCGATTAGCCACTCCGGCTCTGCATCTGCAGGGTTGCCGACTTTTCAAGATCGCTTGGAGTGAGATTTGAACCTGGAGGGGGTGGCGGTGTAAAATGGACACAAATTAAGTATTATATCGCAATCGATTGCTCGCCAGTGGTTGGCGCCAGAGCAAACTAGTAACTCATTGAAGGCTTTTTACTCTTGCTGCAGCCATGCTTAACTGTTCACCCCAGCCAAGTGGCGGTGCTCGAGAAAAAAAGGATGATCTCGCGAGATAAAACGCGAGACGTAAAATGGTACGCATATGGGGGGAAAATTGGCTAATTCTAAAGATCGATCTCAGGTTTCATAAATCGATATCGAATCATTCAAATGAAGATTGATTTGAATCGAAAGATCGATTTTTTAAACACACCCCTAGAGGCAGGCCTACTTAAATAGGAGTCACGTTTTAGTATGTGTCAATTTTTTTTACATTTATTTATTTTTATTTTACATTTTGTTGGTATGCATAGGAAGTGTTGAAGTGCTGGAGTGTGCAGAAATATTTTGTGATGTGATCTCAGTTTTTTATTGTTACAACTTACTCAGGTAGTGGAGTAGGTTGTGTTGCAGTTTACCCATGCAGTGGAGTGGGTTGTAACAATGGATCTTGTATTTATTATCAATTTATGAATTCTGTGATATAGCTGGATTTGGAAACCGTTATTTTTAGCAAACGGAACTTTGAGTACAAATTTGGAAGCTCTACCCAAATGTTCAGAGAGTTATAGTTTCTGAAGCAAAGTGAAATGAAATGTGAAATGTGCCATATTTGTCAATTGTGAATTTACACCCCAATCGAAATTTGTCCTCCGCATTTACCCATCTGTGCAATTAGAACACACACAAACACACACTAGTGATTACTAGGGGGCTGTGGTGCACACGTGCCCAGAGCGGTGGGCAGCCCTAGCCCGGCGCCCGGGGAGCAGTTGGGGTTAGGTGCCTTGCTCAAGGGCACCTCAGTCATGGCCTCAGGTCTGGAAATCGAACCTACGACCCTCCGGTCACAGGACCAGTTCCCTAACCACCAGGCCATGACTGCCCAAAGTGTTACAACAATCCCTAGTTTCCCCTGCATATATAGATTTTTAAGCTGTTAGCATTATATGAGGTAGACAGACACAATAATACTACTTTTGACTTCAGTGCTTAAGATGCAGACTATTATTTGTGCTCCTCAACAACACCTAATAGTTTATTAGTTAACTTTTAGATACTTCTAAAAGAATAGCTTCAGAAAAACAGCCATCACACAAGTGTGATATAAGACATTGGTCAAGATTGATGTTTAAACACTAAAATATCACAAGGGAACATCAGATTTACACAAAATAAATTTATGGGTCAACTAAAGATGTAAAATGATCCTTTATGAAAATGTAGGACTGTTTTTAAGATCACAGTTATTTGATGCTCAATAGATCATGCTCATTTTTGACAATTTTGAGTTGATAAAGATTTTGCTGATAAGGACTTACCATAAGCAGTCAACAGAAATGCAGTGCTTACTGCTCTTGTCTTTGGTCTTCCTTTAGTTTCCGTTTGACAGGAATAATTTCCACCATGACTTGCTTTTATAGAGGAAATCGAGAGAAGGTTACCCTTAGCTGTGACCCCATCTTCACTTGAAATCTTCATTGAGTTTCTGAACCACACATAGATCCAATCCAAGGACGTGTTTGGAACTTCACACTGCAAAGTCACTTTTTCACCAGGGAAAACCTTTTCCCATCCAGAATCTAGAATTGCTTTTGGCTGAGGGGGTTCTAAGAAAGAAAGATAATTTCGTTACAGTGCAGAACTCTCAATAGCCAAATTATATATGTAAAAACAAACAACAAAACAGATTTATCTTACCTTCAATGACTAACTTGTGATTTTGAGACTTAAAGCTGACACCCTCTCTTTTCACGTGACATGAGTATGCACCATTGTGTGACAGTTCAGCAGAGTTGATGATGTAGCTGGAATTGCTGGTGTCACTGTTTAAGACTTTTGATTCATCTGGGATTTTATACCAGTGGTATTGCCAACCAGATGAATCCTCCTCAACGTTACAGGTAAGAGTGACTTGTTCACCAGTGTACATCACTGGGAAATTAGGGAGTTGGCTTAGAGATAGAGTAGCTTTGTCTGTGGTAAGGGAGTGTGGATAAACAAAACCAATATATTAAAAGGTTAAATATTAAAATTTTTGAATTTCTTCACAATTGTAGACATGCGTTTCTTATACACACTACCATCATTCTAATCCAGGCCTCCTTAATCTGACATAATGCAAGGACTGTTTACACTTTTCATTAACTAAGCTTATACGTTTGTTTTGTACATAGGTAGAAGTGGGAGGGATGTTTTTCCCCCTATTGTTAGTAAGTCTACAGTACATAAACACAGTTGGGCTGATCTCATTTCATTGTAATTTACTGTAGAAGACATATGAACACTAATATGTTACTGGCCTTTATGGAAGAGGTGCCACTACAAAGACAAGTCAGTTAAATGAAAAGATGGAAAGGAAATCAGGCAATGTTCACAGAGAAACAAATAAGCTAAAAAAAAAGTTAAAATACTTCTTGTTTCAGGAAATGTTATAGATTATTTGAGGCTAAATATATTAGTAACATCATTACTAAGTCTACAGTTCATAAACTTTTAGACTGCTCATCATTGTATTTAACCCTTCGGTTTTGTTGACCTCACGTTTTTTACTTTAGTGTTCCCGGTCTTCAGAGACCGGTCTGTTTTAACACACAAAAAAAATTTTCACCACCTTGCAAACATAGGCATAACGTGTGTGTGTCTGTAGGTGTGTGTGTAGGTGTGTCTGTGTGTGTGTGTCTGTGTGTGTAGGTGTGTGTGTCTGAGTGAGTGTGCGTGTGTGCGTGTCTGTGTGTGTTTAGGTGTGTGTGTGTCTGTGTGTGTGTTTAGGTGTGTGTGTAGGTGTGTGAGTGAGTGAGAGTGTGTGTGTGTGTCTGTGTGTGTGTGTGTGTGTGTGTGTGTGCACGCGCGCATGTGAATTCATGCACATGAGTGGCATGTCACACTCAGATCAGAGTGTGCCTTGCAAACATAGGCATAACATGTGTGTGTGTCTGTGTCTGTAGGTGTGTGTGTAGGTGTGTCTGTGTGTGTAGGTGTGTGTGTGTGAGTGAGTGAGTGTGTGTGTGTCTGTGTGTGTTTAGGTGTGTGTGTGTCTGTGTGTGTTTAGGTGTGTGTGTAGGTGTGTGAGTGAGTGAGTGAGTGAGTGAGTGTGTGTGTGTGCGAATTCATCACACTCAGATCAGAGTGTGCCTTGCAAACATAGGCATAACATGTGTGTGTGTCTGTGTCTGTAGGTGTGTGTGTATGTGTGTCTGTGTGTGTGTCTGTGTGTGTAGGTGTGTGTGTGTGTGTGTGTGTGTGTGTGAATTCATCACACTCAGATCAGAGTGTGCCTTGCAAACATAGGCATAACATGTGTGTGTGTCTGTGTCTGTAGGTGTGTGTGTATGTGTGTCTGTGTGTGTGTCTGTGTGTGTAGGTGTGTGTGTGTGTGTGTGTGTGAATTCATGCACATGAGTGGCATGTCACACTCAGATCAGAGGGGCCTTGCAAACCTAGGCATAACATGTGTGTGTGTCTGTGTGTGTGTATATGTGTGTGTCTGTGTGTGTGTCTGTGTGTGTGTAGGTGTGTGTGTGTGAGCGAGTGAGTGAGTGAGCGAGTGAGTGAGCGAGTGAGTGAGCGAGTGAGTGTCTGTGTGTATAGGTGTGTGTGTGTGTGTGTGTCTGTGTGTGTTTAGGTGTGTGTGTGTAAGTGTGTGTGTGTGTGTTTAGGTGTCTGTATAGGTGTGCGTGTGTGTGTGTGAGAGAGTGAGTGTGTGTGTGTGTGTGTGTGTGTGTAGGTGTGTGTCTGTGGGTGTGTGTGTGTGTGTGTGTAGGTGTGTGTCTGTGTGTGTAGGTGTGTGTGTGAGTGTGTGTGTGTGTGTGTCTGTGTGTGTAGGTGTGTGTAGGTGTGTGTGTGTGAGTGTGTATGGGGATGTTTTCTGTCTCATAGATGAATATATTCTGAATACCCATTCACTTCCTGTGATGGTCACGCTTGACCGGCAACAACACAGATGTAAAACATTGGTTTAAAACACTCAAAATTCAATGAAAAAGATGATCATCACTTTTATATGTTCCAGTGCATAGTGTGGAGGATGGCATAAGGCCTTGCAGCAATCAGATGTAAAACACAATATTTATGAGTGGTTTAAGTTGTAAATCGGTCAGATTTGACCCGAACACGACAGGAGGGTTAACTATATAAAACATGGCCCCTAAAATGTAATTTGCCTATGTCGTGCAGCTCTGTCCTCCTGTTCCTAGTGACTGTAAATCCTTTCTACAACTCCCAGAATTAAGTACATGGCCTGCTCACATGCTCTTCATTACCAGACCAATGAGTTCACCTGTTTTGTACTTCTCCTACCTATTTAACTCTGCCAGTTTTTAATAATTATTTGCAAATTGCCACTAGAGTGCCACTTCTCTCTAATGCATGATCTTCTTCTTCTTTCGGCAATTCCCGTTTAGGGGTTGCCACAACGGATCAAACTCCTCCATCTGGCCCTGTCCTGAGTGTCCTCCACTGACACACCAGCCACTCTCATATCCTCCACCACTGCATCCATAAACCCCTCTTAGGTTTACCTCTCCTCCTCTTGCCTGGAAGTTCCATCCTCAAGACCCTCCTACCAATATACCTCTCCTCCCTCCTCTGTACATGTCCAAACCATCTCAATCTCGCCTCTCTAACTTTATCTCCAAAACATGCTACATGTGCTGATCCTCTAATAAACTCATTTCTGATCTTATCCTTCCTCGTCACTCCAAATGAGAATCTCAACATCTTCATCTCAGACACCTCCATCTCCCTCACCTGTCTCTTTGTCAGTGCCACTGTCTCCAGTCCATACAACATAGAAGGTCTCACTACTGTCCTATAGATCTTTCCATTCATTCTAGCCGACACCCTTCTATCACAGATCACCCCAGACACTTTATGCCATCCACACCACCCTGCCTACACTCTCTTCTTTACCTCCCTTTCACTTGCTCCATTACTCTGTACCCTCGACCCTAAGTAGGTAAACTCGTCAACCTTCACCAAATCAACTCCTTGTAACTGGACCTGTCCACCGTCTGCCCTCTCATTCACACACATGTACTCTGTTTTACTCCTGCTCACTTTCATTCCCCTGCTCTCCAAAGCATATCTCCATATTTCCAAGCTCACCTCCACCTGCTCCCTACTCTCACTACAGATCACAATGTCATCAGCAAACATCATAGTCCAAGGGGACTCCTGCCTAACCTTGTCCGTCAGTCTGTCCATGACAACTGCGAACAGGAAGGGACTCAGGGCTGATCCCTGATGTAGTCCTACCCCAACTTTATAAATCTGTCATTCCTACCGCACATCTCACTGCTGTCACACTGTTCTCATACATATCCTGCACCACCCTCACATACTTTTCTGCTACTCCTGACTTCCTCATACAATACCACAGCTCCTGTCTCAGTACTCTATCATAAGCTTTCTCTAAGTCAACACACAATGTAGCTCCTTCTGTCCTTCCCTATACTTCTCCATTAACACTCTCAAAGCAAACATAGCATCTGTGGTGCACTTAGCTGGCATGAAACCATACTGCTGCTCACAGATCTCTACCTCTCCTCTAAGCCTAGCTTCCACTACTCTTTCCCAGATTTTCAGGCTGTGACTGATCAACTTTATTCCCCTGTAATTACTACAACTCTGAACATCACCCTTATTTTTGAAAATCGGCACCATTAAGCTTCGTCTCCACTCCTCAGGCATCTTCTGACCTTCCAAGATTTTGTTAAATAACCCAGTCCAAAACTCCACTGCAGTCTCTCCCAAACATTTCCATGCCTCCACTGGAATATCATCCGTTCCAACTGCCTTACCACACTTCATTCTCCGAATTGCAGCCCTTACTTCCTCCTTGCTCACCTGAGGCACTTCCTGATTCACAACCTCTACCTCTTCTAATCTTCTTTCTCTTTCATTCTCTTGATTCATCAGTTCCTCAAAATACTCCTTCCACCTTCCCAAGACACTCTCCTCACCAGACAACACATTTCCATCTTTATCCTTTATCATCCTAACCTGCTGCACATCCTGCCCATCACAGTTTCTCTGTCTGGCCAATCTGTACAGATCCTTTTCCCCTTCCTTAGTGTCCAACTTCTCATACAGCTTGCTATATGCCTTCTCTTTAGCTTCTGCCACTGCTCTCTTTAGCTTGTGACACATCTCCTTTTACCTCTGTCTACTTTCTTCATCTCGCTGAAAATCCCAATTCTTTTTAGCCAACTGCTTTCCTCTCAAACTTTCCTGAACTTCCTCATTCCACCACCACGACTCCTTGTCTATCTTCCTCTGTCCTGAGGTCACACCAAGTACCTTCCTAGCCACATCCCTCACTGCATTTGAAGTCTCATCCCAGGTATCCAGAACTCCACCACCATTACCCCGTACCTGCCTCACCTCATCCCTGAATTTTACACCAGTCTTCATCCTTTAACTTCCACCACCTGATCTTAGGTTCCGCTCTCACTCTCTTCCTCTTCTTCACCTCCAAAACCATCCTACATATCACCATCATATGCTGTTTAGCTACACTCTCCCCAGGTAACACCTTGCAATCACTAACCTCTTTCAGGTTTCGTCTCCTACATAGGATATAGTCGACCTGTGTGCATCTTCCCCCACTCTTATACGTTACCCTGTGCTCTTCCTTTTTCTTAAAGTAAGTGTTAACTACAGCCATCTTTATCCTTTTAGCAAAATCTACCACCATCTGTCCTTCCATATTCCTTTCATTAACACCATATCTACCCAACACCTCCTCATCACCACTGTTCCCTCCACCAACATGTCCATTTAAATCTGCTCCAATAACCACTCTCTTCTTTAGGAACCTGCAAAACAACTTCATCTAACTCTCTCCAGAATTCTTATTTCTCCTCCACATTACAACCAACCTGAGGAGCATAAGCACTGATGACATTCATCATCACCCCATCAATCTCTAACTTTACACAGATTACCCTGTCACTTACTCGCTTTACCTCCACTACACTCTCACTAAACTCATCCTTCAGGATTACCCCTACTCCATTTCTCTTCCTGTCTACACCATGATAGAAGAGTTTGAAGCCACCACCAATGCTCCTGGCCTTGCTCCCCTTCCACTTGGTCTCCTGTACTCACAGTACTTCCTCCTCTCCATCGCATCAGCTAGCTCTCTCCCTTTGCCTGTCATAGAGCCCACATTCAACGTACCAACTCTAACCTCCACCTTCCTGCTCTGCTTCCTCTCCTTCAGCTTCAGAACCCTCTTCCCCCTCTCCTCCTCCTCCTTGTCCCAACAGTAGTCCAATTTCCGCTAATGCCCAACAGCACCAGTGGCGGTCGTTAACCAGGGCCTCAACCCATCCGGTATGGAATTTCTGTTTTTGATCCGCATAATTTGATTTGGCACAGTTTTTACACAGGATGCCCTTCCTGACGCAACCCTCCCTATTTATCTGGGCTTAGGACCGGCACTAAAATAGGGTGTGTGCACCCTAGTGGCTAGGTTTCTCTAATGCATAATAAGTGTTGTATTTCTAATAAGCCTGATCATTATCCTGACACTGTTTGCTACTTTGTCTCCACCTTTGCACAATCAGATTTGTGTGGCTGAGTTTTGCTCATTTTTTCACCTGGAAGGATCTTTTTGCTGTTATGATTTGCTGTTATGTATCGTTTTGGCTTTGACCCTTACCTATTTCACGACCAAGTGTTTGCATTGCCTTGTTGATAATAAAATTGCCTATAATTTTGTCCGCAAGCATCTGGCAGAATCTCTGCTGTTGCAGACTATATACAATCAGTGTCAAAACTGATCAAATGCAGTCTTCAGTGCTCACAGTGAAGTTATCAGATATAATATGAGCCTAATTTATTGGATTGGAAATTGGACTTTCAGTTCCTTTAGTGCTAAACAATGTATGCTGGACATAAGTTGGCATTCGATTTTGTTGGACTTACCGTAAACTGTCAGTGGAAATGTGGAGCTTACTGCTTTTATCTTTGACCTTCCTTGAACTTCTGCTTCACAGGCATAATTTCCATGATGATTTGGTTTTATCGAGGAAATCAAGAGAAGGTTTTCCTTAGCTGTGACGCCATCTTCACCAGAAATCTTCTTTGAGTCTTTGAGCCACACATAGATCCAGACCAAGGACGTCTTTGGAATTTCACACTTCAAAGTCACCTTTTCACCAGGGAAAACCTTTTCCCATCCAGAATCTAAAATTGCTTTTGGCTGAGGGGGTTCTAAGAAAGAAAGATAATTTCGTTACAGTGCAGAACTCTTAATAGCCAAGTTATATATGTAAAAACAAACAACAAAACAGATGTATCTTACCTTCAATCACTAACTCGTGATTTTGAGACTTAAAGCTGACACCCTCTCTTTTCACGTGACATGAGTATGCACCATTGTGTAACAGTTCAGCAGAGTTGATGATGTAGTTGGAAATGCTGGTGTCACTGTTTAATACTTTTGATTCATCTGGGATTTTATACCAGTGGTATTGCCAACCAGATGAATCCTCCTCAACTTTACAGGTAAGAGTGACTTGTTCACCAGTGTACACTGGGTAATGGGGGAGGTGGCTTAGAGATAGAGTGGCTTTGTCTGTGGTAAGGGAGGGTGGATAAACAAAACCAATAAATAAAAAGGTTAATTATTAAAATTTTTGAATTTCTTCACAATTGTAGACATGCGTTTCTTATACACACTACCATCATTCTAATCCAGACCTCTTTAATCTGACATAATGCAAGGACTGTTTACACTTTTCATTAACTAAGCTTATACGTTTGTTTTGTACATAGGTAGAAGTGGGAGGGATGTTTTTCCCCCTATTGTTAGTAAGGGCGTACTCACACTAGGCACAGTTTGCTCGTTCCGTGCTGGGGCCCGGTTATCCCCCCTCCCCACTCCCCCTCTGGCCTGCACTCACACTGGCTTCATCAAGCCGGCCCGAGCACGCTTACGTCACCACAACGTGACTTTATTTGGAAAAAAAGCGCGCTCGTACAACACTATGGAGTTCACGATTCTCTTTTTATTGTATTTTTGGAGTCGTTTTGGGAGTGCAGAAACATGGTGCAAGCACAGATTTATCGATAATTTAACACAACGATTGTCTGTTAATCGCTTTGCCACTATGACTGTTTAACGTAAGCGTTGCATCACTGACGTCATGTTTGAGTTCCAGCGAAATGAACCAATCAGACGAGGCACCAAGCGGGCCTGGGCACGGATAGCGCTCACACTAGAAGCGAACCGTGCCCGAGTCCACATGAATCGTGCCCTGGCCCACCTCTTCAAGCGGGCCCGAGCACGGTTAACTGATCCGGGCCCGGGCACGGTTGGAGCGCTCACACTAGCCAAACGAACCGTGCTTCGGCAGGGAACCGTGCCCGGGCCCGGATCACAGAGCCTAGTGTGAGTACGTCCTAAGTCTACAGTACATAAACACAGTTGGGCTGATCTCATTTCATTGTAATTTACTGTAGAAGACATATGAACACTAACATGTTACAGGCCTTTATGGAAGAGGTGCCACTACAAAGTCAAGTCAGTTAAATGAAAAGATGGAAAGGAAATCAGACAATGTTCAAAGAGAAACAAATAAGCTAAAAAAAGTTTAAATACTTCTTGTATCAGGAAATGTTATAAATTATTTGATGCTAAATATTAGTAACATCATTAATAAGTCTACAGTTCATAAACGTTTAGACTGCTCATCATTGTATTTAACTATATAAAACATGGCCACAAAATTTTTTTTTGCCTATGTCATGCAGCTCTGCCCTTTTGTTCCTAATGACTGTCTAAATCATTACTACAACTCCCAGAATTCAGTACATGGCCTGCTCACATGCTCTTCATGGCCAGACTATTGAGTTCACCTGTTTGGTACTTCTGCTATCTATTTAACTGCCAATGTTTAATAAGTCTTTGCAAATTGCCACTAGAGTGTCACTTTTCTCAAGGGCATACTAAGTGTTGATTTCTAATTAGCCTGATCATTATCCTGACACGGTTTGCTACTTTTTTTCCCTCCACTTTTGCACATTCAGATTTGTGTGGCTGAGTTTTGCTTGTTTTTTCACCTGGACAGATCTTTTTGCTGTTATGATCTTCAACTGGATTGGTTATGTATAATTTTGGCTTTGACCCTTACCTATTTCACGACCAAGTGTTTGCATTGCCCTGTTGATAATAAAATTGCCTTTAATTTTGTCCACAAGCATCTGGCAGAATCTCTGCTGTTGCAGACTATATACAATCAGTGTCAAAACTGATCAAATGCAGTCTTCAGTGCTCACAGTGAAGTTATCAGATTTGATATGAGCCTAATTTATTGGATTTGAAACTGGACTTTCAGTTCCTTTAGTGCTAAACAATGTATGCTGGACATAAGTTGGCATTCGATTTTGTTGGACTTACCGTAAACTGTCAGTAGAAATGTGGAGCTTACTGCTTTTATCTTTGACCTTCCTTGAACTTCTGCTTCACAGGCATAATTTCCATGATGATTTGGTTTTATCGAGGAAATCAAGAGAAGGTTTTCCTTAGCTGTGACGCCATCTTCACCAGAAATCTTCTTTGAGTCTTTGAGCCACACATAGATCCAGACCAAGGACGTCTTTGGAATTTCACACTTCAAAGTCACCTTTTCACCAGGGAAAACCTTTTCCCATCCAGAATCTAAAATTGCTTTTGGCTGAGGGGGTTCTAAGAAAGAAAGATAATTTCGTTACAGTGCAGAACTCTTAATAGCCAAGTTATATATGTAAAAACAAACAACAAAACAGATGTATCTTACCTTCAATCACTAACTCGTGATTTTGAGACTTAAAGCTGACACCCTCTCTTTTCACGTGACATGAGTATGCACCATTGTGTGACAGTTCAGCAGAGTTGATGATGTAGTTGGAAATGCTGGTGTCACTGTTTAATACTTTTGATTCATCTGGGATTTTATACCAGTGGTATTGCCAACCAGATGAATCCTCCTCAACTTTACAGGTAAGAGTGACTTGTTCACCAGTGTACACTGGGTAATGGGGGAGGTGGCTTAGAGATAGAGTGGCTTTGTCTGTGGTAAGGGAGGGTGGATAAACAAAACCAATAAATAAAAAGGTTAATTATTAAAATTTTTGAATTTCTTCACAATTGTAGACATGCGTTTCTTATACACACTACCATCATTCTAATCCAGACGTCTTTAATCTGACATAATGCAAGGACTGTTTACACTTTTCATTAACTAAGCTTATACGTTTGTTTTGTACATAGGTAGAAGTGAGAGGGATGTTTTTCCCCCTATTGTTAGTAAGTCTACAGTACATAAACACAGTTGGGCTGATCTCATTTCATTGTAATTTACTGTAGAAGACATATGAACACTAAAATGTTACTGGCCTTTATGGAAGAGGTGCCACTACAAAGACAAGTGAGTTAAATGAAAAGATGGAAAGGAAATCAGACAATGTTCACAGAGAAACAAATACGCTAAAAAAAAAGGTAAAATACTTCTTGTTTCAGGAAATGTTATAGATTATTTGATGCTAAATATTAGTAACATCATTAATAAGTCTACAGTTCATAAACTTTTAGACTGCTCATCATTGTATTTAACTATATAAAACATGGCCACAAATTTTTTTTTGCCTATGTCATGCAGCTCTGCCCTTTTGTTCCTAGTGACTGTCTAAATCATTACTACAACTCCCAGAATTCAGTACATGGCCTGCTCACATGCTCTTCATGGCCAGACTATTGAGTTCACCTGTTTGGTACTTCTGCTATCTATTTAACTGCCAATTTTTAATAAGTCTTTGCAAAGTGCCACTACAGTGTCACTTTTCTCAAGTGCATACTAAGTGTCGTATTTCTAATTAGCCTGACCATTACACTGTTTGCTACTTTTTCTCCCTCCACCTTTGCACATTCAGATTTGTGTGGCTGAGTTTTGCTTGTTTTTTCACCTGGACAGATCTTTTTGCTGTTATGATCTTCAACTGGATTGGTTATGTATAATTTTGGCTTTGACCCTTACCTATTTCACGACCAAGTGTTTGCATTGCCCTGTTGATAATAAAAATGCCTATAATTTTGTCCGCAAGCATCTGGCAGAATCTCTGCTGTTGCAGACTATATACAATCAGTGTCAAAACTGATCAAATGTAGTCTTCAGTGCTCACAGTGAAGTTATTAGATTTTATATGAGCCTAATTTATTGGATTGGAAACTGGACTTTCAGTTCCTTTAGTGCTAAACAATGTATGCTGGACATAAGTTGGCATTCGATTTTGTTGGACTTACCGTAAACTGTCAGTAGAAATGTGGAGCTTACTGCTTTTATCTTTGACCTTCTTTGAACTTCTGCTTCACAGGCATAATTTCCATGATGATTTGGTTTTATCGAGGAAATCAAGAGAAGGTTTTCCTTAGCTGTGACGCCATCTTCACCAGAAATCTTCTTTGAGTCTTTGAGCCACACATAGATCCAGACCAAGGACGTCTTTGGAATTTCACACTTCAAAGTCACCTTTTCACCAGGGAAAACCTTTTCCCATCCAGAATCTAAAATTGCTTTTGGCTGAGGGGGTTCTAAGAAAGAAAGATAATTTCGTTACAGTGCAGAACTCTCAATAGCCAAGTTATATATGTAAAAACAAACAACAAAACAGATTTATCTTACCTTCAATGACTAACTTGTGATTTTCAGACTTAAAGCTGACACCCTCTCTTTTCACGTGACATGAGTATGCACCATTGTGTGACAGTTCAGCAGAGTTGATGATGTAGCTGGAAATGCTGGTGTCACTGTTTAAGACTTTTGATTCATCTGGGATTTTATACCAGTGGTATTGCCAACCAGATGAATCCTCCTGAACTTCACAGGTAAGAGTGACTTGTTCGCCAGTGTACACTGGGTACTTGGGGAGTTGTCTTAGAGATAGAGTGGCTTTGTCTGTGGTAAGGGAGTGTGGATAAACAAAACCAATATATAAAAAGGTTAAATATTAAAATTTAGGAGTTTCTTCACAATTGTAGACATGCATTTCTTATACACACTACAATCATTCAAATCCAGACCTCTTTAATCTGACATAATGCAAGGACTGTTTACACTTTTCATTCACTAAGCTTATACGTTTTGTACAAAAGTGGAAGTGGCAGGGATGTTTTTCCTCCGATATTGTTATTAAGTCTTCAGTATATAAACACAGTTGGGCTGCTCTCATGTCATTGTAATTTACTGTAGAAGACATATGAACACTAAAATGTTCATTGAGATGACACATTAATGACAATGACTCAGTTAAATGAGAAGATGGAAAAGGAATCATACAAAGTAGAGGTGGGCGGATCGATCCAAATATCGATAATATCGATACCAACGCTGGTATTGATATTAAACAATACTCGTGTAAAAAGATTGATACTCTAGCTTTTTTTCTCTCCCGCACGCACTGACTGCTGTGCACGCGGATTCATCAAAGTCTCGTCTGTCTGTAAGAGCAGCGTTGCATCACACAGCACGGAGAGGCAACCCACTCCCCTCTCGTCTTTTGTTGTTGCATCACGTGGCTTAGTGGCGCCAGCCAAACAGCCATGCAGGTAGGCTCAGTCCGGCCCCGCCCACTCAGCCTGGCCCACCCAATCAGCGCTCTCCTCGAGTCGACACTCACAGTATGGAGAGAGATGGAGTTTTGAAATGTCCGTGAGGAAGTAACCTACAGAAATCCCTCGTTCATCACGTTTATGCAATATTTACTGTAATTTTATTATTTATAACATTCCTTTATTGTTAGAATTAATATTTGTAATATATTTGTATACATTTGGGGATTTTTTTTTCATGTCAAAATTCATAAAATCTATTTTTTTCCACCGATCAAATGATGCAGAAAACTGGTGAAAAAGCTTCACAAATTACTTTTCAAATTTATATCTTATAAAAACCCATGAAAGAGTGAGGCTGCACAAGCTGAAGCATGAAGTGGCAAGGGATCACTGTGTATATATCACGGACATAATTTGGGGGGGGGGGGGGGGGGGGGCATGTCCCCCCACTTTTTCAAAAGCTGGTTCTGGTCCCCCCAGTTTTTATGGTTAAAACCAAACATTTAAATAGCGAAGAATCCATGTCCCCCCCCACTTTTTAACGGCTAAAAAACAATTATTAAAATAGCGACAAATCTAGCGCTAGGACCATGCAGAAAACGACCGCTCCCAGCTCTGCTCTAGTAACACCCCCCCCACCCCTCAACAATTTTCGTTTGACACCCCCCCCGTCAACAATCTGGAACACACTAGCACCCCCATTTGTGTCCCCCCCACCTAGTCATTGAGATAATAACCTAGTACATTTGTAAAAGTGTTATCATAGATAACGTTAGATTATGCTTTAATTATCCCAAAAAAGGGAATTTTATAGAATTAAAGCAACAGGCAAGTGCACATAAACAAAATTACATAAGGTTTGAAAGATAATATGAGAGGTGGACTAGAAAAAATATGAACAATTTAACTTCAAGGAATATTTACACAGCCATACAAGTATGACATTTATAGAGACTTTAAACATACAGAGGTCATTTTTTTACTCTGTTTAAGAAAAAACAATTGCAATGAAAGGAAGAAAATTCCTTTTTTTCATATGAACAATTCAATTTAAAAAATAAACAGAAAGAAAGAAATAGAAAAGATATCTAGTGAGGGGATAATTTTTATTCATTTTTGTATTTTTTGTGTATTCTACTTGTTTGGGCAACACGGTGGCTTGGTGGTTAGCACTGTAGTCTTGGATTCCCTATCTGAGTGGAATTTCCATTTTCTCCCTGTGTCTGCATGGGTTTCCTCAGGTGTCTCTGGTTTCCTCCCACAATCCAGAAACATGGAAGTTAGGTAAAATGGCATTCCCTGACGAATTCTCCCTGAGTTTGTAACTGTGTGTCTCTGTTCAATAGAAAAATAGGTGTTTGTGCATGAATGTGTGTGTGCTTGTATGCCCAGTGGTGGATGGTGCTCTGCCACTAAGGTCTGTCCTCTCCTGGCTGTGGCATCTGGTATAGAGTACGCTGTGTGCAATTGGCTGCCGCTTCCAGCCGGTGTGTGATTGGTTGTGTAAGACTTGTACCTGTGTTAAAATTGTAAAGCGACCTTGGCTATCTTGAAAGGCACTATATAAATTGAACATTGATTCATTCAAAAAAGATTTATTTTTTAATGTTAAGGCAAACTTTGTTTTGTTACTGTTCCCTTGTTTCTAAACAAAAATATTGATTGTGATTGTACTGATATCACAGTGTATGTTTGGATGTCAGTGTGAGTCATGGGGTTTGAAGGGGAGTTAACTGTTATTGGGGGTGTGGCCAGACTGAGCGGGAACGGAGAGCGGGAGTGTAGGCTTGTCAGTTGATTGAGTACGTGAATAAAGAAGGTTATTAAAACTTCCAGTGGGCTGCTGCGTCAAGTTTATTACATGGTGTCAGATGTCTAAAGGACTGGCGAATTCCAAGGATTTCGGTCACGAAGAAGAAGAAAAAAAAAAATGTCCAAGTTTTCACCCCCGGACCCGTTTGACTTTTCCCAGCCGTCGTCATGGCCATTGTGGAGACAAAGGTTTTCCCGATTCAGAGTGGCGTCGAAGCTGGACAAAGAGACCGGATTAGTGCAGGCGAATTCACTATTGTACGCCATGGGTGTTGAGGCAGAACCAGTGTTTAATTCGTTTGCGTTAGATGAAGACGACGCAGAGAGTTATGACGCGGTGGTAGCCAAATTTGATGAGCATTTTGTGCCCAAGCGCAACGTAATTCACGAACGCGCGTGTTTTCATAGACGAGTTCAGAACAGTGGAGAGCCAGTAGAGTCGTTTGTGCGCAGCCTCTACGAGCTGGCTGAATACTGTGAATTTGGCGCAGCTAAAGACGAACATATCAGGGACAGGATAGTGATCGGATTGACCGACCTGGAAGTATCACAGAAACTCCAGTTGGAGTCAGAGTTAACACTGGAAAAGGCCATAACTACCGCCCGCCAATCGGAGCAAATTAAGAAGCAGCAAGTGAATTTGAGGGCGGAGCAGCATGTGGATGAGGTGAGGTTCAAACCGGTACGGCGTGGAGACACAAGGGTAAACAGCACGAGCCAGGGCAGGCAGGGGAGAGACAAGATGGAAAGACGGACTTGCACAAGATGCGGCAGGACGCACAGCGTTCGAGAACAGTGCCCAGCACGAAACAAGGTGTGTAGGGCATGCAACAAAATGGGACATTTCGAGAGAGTGTGCAAAACAAAGATGGTGAAGGAGGTAACAACTCATGAAGAGCAAGAGGAATTCTTCTTAGGCTCGGTGAGTGAAAAACACAATGCTAACCACACCTGGAATGTATGCATCTCAGTGAACGGCACTCCAACTGAGTTTAAAATAGACACTGGGGCCGACATTACGGTGTTGTCGTTCAGTGCTTATTTAAATATGACACAGCGCCCCTCACTGGCGAAAGCTGGTACTACCGTCTACAGTCCAGGGGGCCAACTGAAATGCTTAGGGAAATTTTTAGCTAAATGTACATACAAGGGGAACAGATTCAAGTCTTGGATGTATGTCATAGATGGCTCACGTATGAGCAACCTCCTTAGCAGAGCAGCTGCATGCGAAATGGGTCTTGTTAAGAGAGTGAACAAAATCACAGCAAATGTCTTCCAAGAAGTGGGACTTCTAAGCTGTAGACCAGTGAAAATCGAATTGAAGCAAGGAGCCATTCCGTACTCTCTCACAACACCACGGCGTTTCCCTTTTCCTGTCTTGCCAAAGGTGGAGGATGAACTTAAACGAATGCTGTCACTAGACATTATTGAGGAGGTCAGACAGCCAACCCATTGGTGTGCCCCGATGGTGCCTGTGATCAAAAAGAACGGCAAAGTTAGAATATGTGTTGACTTGAAGAAGCTCAACAAATCGGTGAAGCGTGAACGTTTCATATCGCCTACCCTAGAGGATATTGCACCTAAACTCTCAAGGGCAAAGGTCTTTTCTACATTAGACGCATCTAGTGGATTCTGGCAGATACCACTCCACCCCAGCTCAATGTTGTTAACGACTTTCATTACTCCTATAGGGAGATTTTGTTTCCGACGCCTTCCCTTTGGGATCACCTCTGCTCCAGAAATCTTCCAGCGAGAGATGAGCACACTATTGAAAGACCATCAGGGTGTAGTAGTGGTGATGAATGACATCCTGATTTTTGGAAAAAATCAGGAAATCCATGATAAGAACCTGAGTGCTGTGCTTCAGACAGTGGAGAAATCTGGGCTGAAGCTCAATAAAGACAAGTGCAACTTCAGTAAATCTGAGATACGATACTTTGGCCACATAATCAGTGAAGAGGGAATCCAACCAGACACGGACAAAGTCAAAGCTATCACACAGCTGCCTAGCCCTACCAATATCCCTGAACTAAGGCAAATGTTAGGAATGGTGAACTACCTGGGAAAATTCCTTCCGGGTCTCTCAACAGTACTTCACCCTGTAACTGAACTGCTGAAAAGGGACACACCCTGGGTTTGGACTGAAATGCAGCAAGGATCGTTCGAGAGGGTGAAGGCCATGCTAACCTCAGCGCCAGTATTATCCTTCTATGATCTTAAGAAACCTACAGTTGTCAGCGCTGATGCAAGCAGCTACGGTCTCGGGGCTACACTGCTACAAGGGGACCCAGGTGAGCTCAGACCAGTTGCATTCTGTTCACGCACACTCACTGAAACAGAAAAAAGGTATTCCCAAATAGAGAAGGAATGTCTGGCAGGTGTGTGGGCCTGCGAGCGGTTTGTGCGCTATTTGAGGGGCATGGATAGTTTTCTGCTGCAGACTGACCACAAACCATTGGTGCCCTTGATAAATTCCTATGACCTGGATCAGGTACCGCCCAGATGTCAGCAATTGCTAATGAGGCTAATGGCCTTTAATGTGACAGCAGTTCATGTGCCTGGCAAACAACTGATCATCGCGGATACTTTGTCTAGAAATCCTCTAGAGGAAGTAAATCAGTCTGACACTGAAAAAGAAGTCACTGCACATGTGTTAGCAGTCACCAGGTCCAAACCTGTATCGGAACAGAGGTTGGACAGCATCAAGAACGCAACTATGGTGGACACTGTGTGTGCTGCAAAAGGTACTCACACACATTAGATGTGGTTGGCCCGACAAAATGACCGAACACTCTCATTTACTTCAACCATATCATGCAGTACGGGCAAATCTCTCTGAACTTGACGGCATCATCCTGTATCAAGACAGGCTAGTGATCCCAGCATCCCAACGTGAAGAAATGCTGCAGCGAATTCACGAAGGTCATCAGGGACTGACTAAGTGCAGGGAAAGAGCCAGAATGTCGGTATGGTGGCCTGGAATTAGCAGAGATATAGCACGGAAAATAAAATCCTGTGAGTTCTGTGTAGAGAATAAACCATCCTACAAGAGGGAACCGCTGGTTACAACACCTCTTCCTGATGGTCCCTGGCAGAAGATCGCTGCAGACCTATGTGAGCACGAAGGTAAGAAATACCTTGTTGTAGTGGACTATTACGCCAGGTTCTTGGAGATAGCTCAAGTGCCCTGCATCGATAGCCAACATGTTATCACCAGCTTTAAGAACATGTTTGCAAGGTGGGGTATTCCCCTCGAGCTGGTGAGTGATAATGGGACACAGTTCGTCTCTGCAGAATTCAAAAAGTTCCAGGAACGGTATGGATTCGCGCATTCTACATCCAGCCCCCGTTACCCGCAAGCCAATGGTGCAGCCGAGAGGGCAGTGCGAACTGCCAAGCACATCCTGAAACAGCCAGATCCGCAGTTGGCTCTGATGTGTTATCGGGCTACTCCAATCAGTGCCACAGGGGAAAGCCCAGCCCAGCTGATGATCGGGCGTCAGATTGAAACACCACTTCCAATGCTGAAGAGGAAGCTCAAGCCAACCCCCTTCTGTGATGCTGAAGTCAGGTGGCGAGATCAGAAAGCCAAGAGGGCTTACCGGTTCTTCTATGACAGGCGGCATTCTGCTCGCCCACTTTCAGAACTGCAACCAGGGCAAAAAGTAAGAATGAAACTCGACACTGAGAAAAGTTGGAAAACACCTGCCACAGTCATAAGCAAGTCCCAGGAACCCCGTTCGTATGTCGTCCAGACAGAAGACAACACTATACTTAGATGTAATCGGCGGCATCTTCAGCCTGTCCTGGAGCATCAGGGTGCTTCTCCACTGCAACCATCTAGTGGGGAAGAGGGAATAGCTGCAGAGCCATGTGAGCAGTCCGATTCCCAGGTGCCACCTCCACACCTGACTCCTTCTGCGGACATTCCAACGCTGGCACGGAAGCCAGCTTCTCCTCAGTCAATGACTGTGACATCCAGAGGCAGGGAAGTTAGATTACCTGCCCGCTACAGAGATTGATGATGCAGTAATATCAGTTGTAGGAACAGCAGCTGTTTTTTTTTTTTGGGCAGAATAATCCCAATGCTGCTGTGGACAGAAGGGCAGTCTACCCCAATGTCCTAGTTGTAGGAGTTGAATTAGTGGTGCTCTTTAGCACGTTATGTTGAAATTATACCATTATGGTGCTCTACAAAGGTTATATACTGTTGGGGTTGTTAAAAAAAAAAAAACAGTGGGGGAGGTGTACTGATATCACAGTGTATGTTTAGATGTCAGTGTGAGTCATGGGGTTTGAAGGGGAGTTAACTGTTGTTGGGGGTGTGGCCAGACTGAGCGGGAACGGAGAGCGGGAGTGTAGGCTTGTCAGTTGATTGAGTACGTGAATAAAGAAGGTTATTAAAACTTCCAGTGGGCTGCTGCGTCAAGTTCATTACAGTGATAATAAAGTATTTTGTTGTCACATACAGTGTTTGGTAAAATTGTATCCTAGATCTTTTGGATCCTTTGGATCTATGATCTATTAAAAAGTATTGTATCGGTATCTGTATCGGCGATACTGGCCCTGTATTTACTTGGTATCGGATCGATACCACAATTCCCAGTATCGCCCATCTCTAATACAAAGCTCACACTGAAAAGAATAAACTAAAATTATATAACATAATTCAGTATTTTCTGATTATTTAATATCTGATTTCATTGGTAATTTCGATATCCTATTTCTTAGTTATGCTACTATAAATACCAGAGGTGGGGACTCGAGTCACATGACTTGGACTCGAGTCAGACTCGAGTCATTAATATTAAGACTTTTGACTTGACTTGAAAAAATATTCAGAGACTTAGACTTGACTTGGACTTTTACACCAATAACTTGGGACTTGAATTGGACTTGAACCAGTTTACTTGCCAAGACTTGATTTTTTTTACCCCAAATATTTATAAAGTGCGCCCCATTAATTTCATTTCCGTCCTTCTGACGCAGACCGGCGTTACACCAGATTCTGTGACCGTCGAGTTTTGTGACCACAGGGGGCGCTATTTTACAGTTTCTGTTCAGAGGCACAAACGCTTTACGAATGCTACGTAAACTACGCTGATGCACTTTCTTTACTCGTTTTGTTGGTGTCCACGAGCCAAAATATGACAGATGTTTACATTTACATTTATCGTCTCTTAATTACATAAATGTACTTAAACAAGATTTACCATCCCCTCACCATTGCAGCCAACAAAGAAATCATGAATGGGATGTACAGGTGAGCCTTTTTAACTGGGGTCACCAATTCTGACGGCAGCCATCAGAATATGTGACCCCACTGAATCTCCAGGTAACAATAGTAGCCTACACCGTGACCCCACAATAACAGAAAACAATGAAAAAATAACCCTAACCTTTTATTAGTCTATATTTAAACATTTTATCCAAATGTTTAGAATAACCAATCGAAATGACAGCATCTTGCTTACGATGAAGCTTGCTATTTTCGTGTAAAATGATGTAACAAAACATTCTTGTTTAAGTACATTTATGTAATTAAGAGAAGATAAAATGTAAATGATCTGTCATCTTTTGGCTGGCGGACACCAACAAAACGAGTAAAGAAACGCATCAGCGTAGCATTCGTAAAGCGTTGGTGCCTGTAAAAAAAAAAGACTCGAAAGGACTTGAAATTCCAAGTTTCAGACTTGGGACTTGACTTGACGGTTGCTTGTCTTGACTCGAGACTTGACTTGAGTTGACTGTCTTTGCTTGAGACTTGACTCGGGACTTGAGGATAAAGACTTGGACTTACTTGAGACTTGCAAAACACTGACTTGGTCCCACCTCTGATAAATACTAGCGTTGTTTAGAATCTTGGCGTTCTGTTAATTTAGAGATGTTATTGTTTTGTCATCCTCGTTTAAAGTCTGGTCATACCTGTGTTCCTTAGTATTTTCCATTATTCTTAAGTTTGTTTAAGTATCAGTATTGTGGGTGTTGTTTTGGTAATTTGTCTTGCTTTTAATTTCAGTAGATAGATTTTTTAAAACTGAGTTAGTCGATTTGTCATTCTCTGTGTCTCTGTTAAATAGTCTATTGATTAACATGCCCCATGTGTGTATGTGATTCCTTATAATAATAATAATAATAATAATAATAATAATAATATGTTTATTTTATATAGCGCCTTTCACAAACCCTTAGGATTGTTTTACTGTTTAGTGTCGTTAGTGTTTTGGTTAATCATGCCCTGTCGATCTTTGTCGACTGTCCATTGGGTTATTCGTCGCTCTCTGCTACTACGGAGAGTTTAACCCCGTGTCTGACGAATAAACGTGTATTCCCTCCACAAATATGTTCATCCTCCGGTCTTTGTGAGTTCCAGACGTTACACTGTGTGACTTAAGGGTACAATAACCCAAGAATACCTAAAATGTTATCTTAACAAAATACTAATTCTTGATAATTAACAATATACTAATTTTTCTAATACTAGAACAAAATTATCAGTTAAGAAGTTTTAGGACTGCTTCAGCATCCTTTGATGCAGAACAATTTTTTCAATGTGTTGATACATATTTTGTGGATGAGGTCTTACTGTAAACACTGAAAAAAACACAGAAAAAATTATGTGCTTACTGCTCATGTCTTTGGTCATTAACCTCAGTTTCACATTTGTCTATAGTCTATCTTTAACCTCAGTTTTACTATGTATATTTTCCACAGTGGTGTAGAAAGGAAAACTTTTGCTATTCTATTCGGTATCTACCTGAGGAAACCTTTTTCTAAGCAAGTCGGTGATCCAGTCTAAGGACGTATTTGAATTTTCATACTTCATTGTCACAGCTGAATGCTGAATAACTTCTAATGTTCTAACGTCTTTTTCGTGTATGAAATTTTACTTGATTCATGTATGAGCTACTGTGATCATGTTGATGTTGTTGCTAAAATCAATTATCTTTAAGACTTACAATTCATCTGACTGGGGCAGTCATGGCCTGGTGGTAGGGAACTGGTCTTGTGACCGGAGGGTCGTGGGTTCGATTCCCAGACCTGAGGCCATGACTGAGGTGCCCTTGAGCAACGCACCTAACCCCAACTGCTCCCCGGGCTAGGGCTGCCCACCGCTCTGGGCACGTGTGCACCACAGCCCTCTAGTAATCACTGGTGTGTGGGTGTGTGTGTGTTAACTGCAAAGATGGGTTAAAAGCGGAGGACAAATTTCGATTGCGGTGTAAAAAATCACAATTGACAAAATATGGCACATTTATCTGATACTTTCTACAATAGGAGGTGCAAAAATGCACTTCACAAATATTTAGTGGAAATGCAGAAACATTTTACTTTGCATGACATTAGGAATTTAAATTGAACTATGAATTTGAAATTGAATTAAATGTTATTTCACAAACTAAGGAAAATTGTTGAGCTCACCATCAGTCTCTTCTTGAGACAGGTTTAACAGCACACTGATAGCTCCTGTTTAACAAGAAAAGGGAAATATTTTACCACAAAAGTACTTCAATCTGCTGCAGAACTTGGCAACACAGAACATGAGCAAACTGTTATAGGCATCACTAATTAAGCACAGCTGTTAGGTATAACAAAACTTTAATCAAAACCTTCTTACCTATTAAAAAGCTGAATTTGACCAGCGCCATTCTTCCTGTCCAGAGTGTAAATGGTTTATGTTAAATGGAGCGTTCAACAGTCATGTTCCTTTCTAGTCTGTACAGGGGAAGTGAACTTCCTATCACAGCATGTAGCTTTGTACCTAGACCTGACAGGAAATGATTTCATTCAAAAAGCAAAAAGCACAATTTATTTAGTTATCTTACAATTACTATCACAACTAATAAAACATTATGAAGTAGTGAAAAACATTATCTTTACAAAATGGTGCATCATTGGAAAAAGGTCCAAAATAATCAGTTACTCAAAACTTGCATGTGATATCCTGTTCGTGTGAAGGCAATGACGGTAATAAGAATCAACCAACACTGCTTAGCAGGGTTTCAGTTTTCTCCAAACATTAAACATAAAGACTGTCAATTATATAGCACCTATCCCCATCATTTCTTGGTACAGTTACTATTTTAACACACTTTTTTCTATTTTTCTCCCAATGTGATACATGTCTTGTCTGTTTTGTTGAAACAATGCCTAAGCCACCGTTTCTGCTCAACTCAACGTCTGTGGTAAACCAACATCCTGCATTTTGTGACCCACAAACAGAAATGTCATAAATGCATAAAAGCTGCTGCTTTTCACAGTACGTGGCATAGGAGAGACAGAATTCAACTATCAGACTGTACCCTAAATACCTACATGTTATTACATAGTGATCATTTAAACAAAGTGTCCTCAAATTGGGCTTAGCTATTATATCTATTATATATGTACATACTAGCCTACTACAATTTAAATATATAAAATTGAAGTAAATCAAATTGGACATCACACATATATGGTATTAGTGTTGTACTTGGATGCTCCAAGTGATCAGTGCTTTATATTCTGTGTAATTTGTGTTAACCTTTACTGGAGTTTCCCCCCCCCCCCCATCAATGATTCACTGCCCCTCACAGAAGTGTCTTAAAGGCTTATACGTTTACTAGGTTTTAACATACTGCTTGTTTAAAAGTTTTAAAAGACTTTAATTTGCAATGGAAAAATATGGCAAAGCTGTGTTTTAGATGTTAGCATATTAGTTTTGTGGTTTTATCTTTTTCTACCCTAATACAGCATGCCAATCATAAATCTAGCCAATCACAAATCATATATCTAACAGAAAAAGATTTTAAAATACTTGTCCAAGGGAAGAAATAAAGATGATATGTGTCAAAAGTCTACACGCATGTTCTATATACAGAATGCAAGAGAAAAAAGGTGTTAACCAATAAGGAGGTCACTTCCGTAGTAACCAGACTAGTTAAATTTCTGGTGCAGAAAAAAAAGAAAAACCTTTGGCATTGCACAATACATAGTGCAGTAAATGAGTAATGCAATACAGTATGCAATAAAGCAATTAAGATCAGTGTACACAACATAGACTGTAACTGATGAGTGCATTTTTATTTTAATAAAAGTTTAATTTAAAATTTGTTCTGACAGGTCCACACAAGAGTGAGGAAATATTTGTTAACAGGAAAAATGCAATATGATGACAATTACTAACTTTGGTCCAGTTGTACTAATGATTACCTTATGCTTACAACTTCAACAATCGATTTTCAGTTTGATTGTAATGTGGCGAGGCACATGCAGGATGTAGAGATGAAAGTCTTTTTAACATAGATGTTTATTTTAACAAGACAGCAATAAAACTTAGTGCTAGCAGACACATGACACTCAAGCAGGAATGAGCATGAGCATGACGAGCAATGAACATAACACGAACCCACAATTAAATACACACTTAAATACACAAATGCTAACAAGACACAAGTGTAACAAGGATAACAAGAGAGAGGTGAAATGAGTTACACACACACACACACACTAGCACGCAGGCTAACAAACAAAAAGACAAATGTACACGTATACTACACATAAGACATCCAGGGAGGAGTGAGAGGTGGACTGTGATATTGCTAACATGTTAGAGAGATGGTTATTAGGTATTATAGATGCAGATGAACCGTGCTGTGTTCTGGATTAATTAACACAGCTAAAATTAATAATGTAATTCAGGCTGTATATTGGTCAGTAATGTAAGTCATACTCATATTACTACGCGCTCAGTGAAGTGTTAAGTTGGTGTTCTAAATGTAATACTTGTGGTCATCTAGAGTCAGAGAGGACATTCAGTAGTGGATAATGCATGGTTTATTCTCAGCATCATTAAAAGATAATCTGAAATGTGTTAGACAACCACAAAATATAGGAACATCTAGTCTCGTCAGCATACAGTGCTGCACTGCAGGATTTGCATTGCACATCTTGTTAGAGTGAGAAACCCAAAGTATATCAGAATCTATTAACAATCTGTGAGAACATGCTCATCATACAGAGGGAATGATAATGGGTACATCCCCAAAATCAAAACTTTTTTTTTTTTTTTTTTTTACATTTTCTTCTGTATTTGAGGTTCTCAAATTGAACCAAACCAACTTGAGATAACTAATGTTAAAGTGTACTAGTACAAATGGCTCAAAAATGTCTCAAAGGGCTGAAAATGACCTCTGCACAAAGGGATTCATAAACACAACTGCAGAGTACCAGCATCCATTTTACAAGAACCTTAGAACAAAATAATACAAAAAAATCTACTGTACAAAACTACACCATCTACTGGCGACACAAAAAATCACAATCTGACAGCAGGCCAACAGCTTCTATGGGCTACAAGCAGGGGCGCAGATGGCACTGGGGACGGGCGGGACATGTCCCCACCAGATTTATATTGACCCCATCCGAAATCTAGCATCTAGATTTCGTGTCCCCCCCAGATTAATATTGAGGTCAGCAACAGGCGGACCGCGGTCAACAAGTTACGTTCGCCGCCACCCCCACACACGCACAACACATTAGATTACGTTCGACAGGTCGGAGCTATCTGCCAAATTTGGCGCGCGGAAAAATATAGTTGATTACCCCTGATTTACAAGCATAAACGTATAAATTGTACAGCTTGGTCCCCCTCACTTCAGAATTTCCATCTGCGCCCCTGGCTACAAGGGCAGGTACTTAGTGTCATCTCCCCTTACACTTGAGGAACAGCAGGAACCTGGCTCTCTTAAAACAAAATGTAATGGAATCTGAATGCAAATGGTACCAAAATATGACTTTAGATTACTTCAGAGAGAGCTTTGTACCAAGGGAATCAAGTCAAGTCAAATTTATTTGTAAATGTGACAACAAAAATTTCCCTAGATTGTGAAGAAGAAACCTTGAGAGGAACCAAGACTCAAAGACTCAATCTTCCTCTGGTCAGCAGTAAACATCACTGGTCAATCTAAGGGAGTTCACATTAAAGGACGACGTTTGCCTGTAGAACCCATATTGTTTTGAAAATTGTGTGTTTTTTTTATTTTATTTTGAACACACATTTCCAGTATTTATATCTGAAAGAGACTCAGAAATAATTATACATGCTAAAACAAATCTAATGGCGGACTAAGACCTTTGCACAATAGGCCTACTGCATATCTAACAAACAATTTGTGATGTGGGGACAGGGGCGGCCGAAGGCGATGCTTGCAACAAATGATCTTTATTCTCCATAATCAAATAAAGGGATATCAAAAGAATAACTGCAAAGCAGTCAGCTTGGCAAACTTCCAATTAATCTGCAGTCAGGCAGCGGAGGCGGAGAGAGGTCCACCGTCTAGCTTCCAGCGAGGCAATGTGCAGCACTGGACCGAACAACCTGCGGGAATAAAAAGGGTGCACAACCTAATGGGGAACAGGTGCTAGTACTCAGGTGATCGGGACGGAAGGAGTGGTTTGGTGCTCGGGGGCGTGTGTTGAGAAGCCGTGTGAGCATTGTGTGTGTATTGTTCCATTTCACTACAAGAGAAAAAGAAGAAATAAATCAAGACGTCTAGGGAAGGTACAGTTCCTCTACAGTTAAATGTGTTACATTTTAGTTCTATAACAACGCTAGAAATAATAGGGGATGCCAGACTGGGGACAGATGAAGACATGGGAAAGGGTCGGGATGGGACAGGACCAAGGAACTGACAGAGTGGGACTGGGAAAGACATCGTGCACAGGGACAAAATGGGTGACTATTTGGGGGACAGAAACTGGGACTGGGACATGGAACACTATACCATGGGGCCATGGGGCAGTCATGGCCTAGTGCAGTGGTTCCCAAACTTTTTCTGCCGTGCCCCCTTTTAGTAGATGAGAATATTTTTAGGTTCACAACTTTGGTCAAACATGAAAAAAATAAACTGCAAGAAACCTTTGAAATGGTTCAAGAATTCTAAATATAATTTAAAATAAATAAGGAGATGAAATAAGAGAAACAGCAATACCTATGCGGCTAGTTCGCTAGTGCAGACATCACGCAGAGCACAAAGCATGTAACGGCCAGAAATATGTGTACTGTCTCTTTAAGGGAGCGAGTTGAGTGCGCGTATGGAATATTGTTGTTTTTATAGCTTTCTGCCGTAGACCGACTCAGACCACTAGCTCTTTATTTTATTTCTGTAAGTAACGCATTCAATGAGCTTTGGACAACTCACCAATTCATGTATGAACAGTCAAGTAGTGCTGAAGCCCAGGTTTATTTTGATCAACCAGCAAATAAACGGACTAAGCGCGAGTACGAGTCAGTGATTCACCTCTCCTCTGTGTGCTTCGTGTTTCACTCGCCTGTTAACTGTCCAAGTTCACTTCTATCCAGGACAGAGTGGATATTTAAGGTTGAACTAACTCCGAAAAGCGTTACAAGCATAGAATTAGACTGAATAGATGTTTTTATGGATCGGTCACATTGTCACCGATACCCGATCTAGAATTTTTTCAGATATTAATATTGGAATCAGTGCATCCCTAATATTGACACATGTGCACGTGTACTTTCAAGCTCCGCACTTTAGGAACCACTGGCCTAGTGGTAGGGAACTGGTCTTGTGACCGGAAGGTCGTGGGTTCGATTCCCAGACCTGAGGCCATGACTGAGGTGCCCTTAAGCAAGGCAACTAACCCCAACGGTGTTAGTTGCAGTGTAAAAAATCACAATTGACAAAAATATGGCACATTTATACCAGACATGGACACGGTATGTGGCCACTGACGGATTCACGAACTGAGACAGGAAGCAACAGAAAACCGGGAACAGAACAGGACAACAATGAGAATATAGGGACAGACCAGGCAGGCCTCTGGAATGTGGGCAGGCTGGGCAGCTTCTGGGGCAGGTCAAGAGGTGCTGCAGCTTTGGAGACGCCAAGAGGCACTGCAGCCATGGAGGTACCGGGAGGCGCTGGGGATCCCACAGCCAAGGCGGCGCTGCAGCCATAGGGGAGGCACTGGAGACATCGCAGTCAAGGAGGCGCTGGGGACACCACAGCCGAGGAGACACTGCAGCCAAGAGGGAGGTGCTGGGAGGCACTGGGGACACCACAGCCGAGGAGACACTGCAGCCAAGAGGGAGGTGCTGGGGACACCACAGCCAAGGAGGCGCTGCAGCAGACACTGAGAGGCTCTGTTCCTCAGACTTCTAGCCCTCCCCACATGGCTGATGGGGTCGACTAAACAGGCCCTGAGGATCCAGCGCTCGGGTCCTTAGCCCCTCCCTCCCCTTCCCCCCTGAGAATTTCTTAGGCACCTCATACATTGAAAGTACAGGTGGCACTGCTGAACAAAGTTGTCTGCAGTGTGAGTCTCACTATTATGCTCCTCTGGGCAGGGGTTCAGGGAGGGCAGCGCTATGGGTTTACTTGTGGAGTCGTGAGCAAGGGACGCCTGTGTAGGGGTTTCACCTACTAATCCTTTAAAGTAGATATAATTTGTTTTACCTTAATTAATAATCAGTCTCATTAATTTAGAATCAGTCTCATATTCTAATTATACCAGAACCATAACATTTAGTTATCAACTAAGGGTAATTAATGGTTTGGTATCTGAAGGATTTAACTATGAATTCTTTGGAGGTTTTGGCAACAACCACTTTTGAATGACATCAACACAGACAATTTGGTGAAAATAAATGATACATTTATTTAAAACCAACATTTATTTAAAACCAACTATTCTAAAACAAACGGCATCAACAAGGATCAGTATATTTACAGTGAAGACTGGGTACTTAGTGTGTGTGTGTGTGTGTAAAAAGGGGAGGAGTGTAATGTGTGCACGCACTTGTGCGCGTGTGAGGAGGCGGAGCTGTAATCTCAGTTCTCCTATAGAGAACAAAGCAACTAAAATGGCGCCGACTTTAAACCGTAGAGCAGCGCGACTGTGTTAATGAGCTCAGTTGGTTTATTGCAACGTGGTCAGAACAAAGAGTAATGGATCTGGCTTAATAACTAAAAATTAATGTAGTGTGTCTGAGAATGGGGAAGACTACAAGTTGTCCATTAATCAGATAAATAAAAGATGGTGGCATGCACAGCAAAGAGAGCTTTGTATATACAAATCTTGAAGATTATGAAAATAAAGTTAAACACATTCAGAATGTATTAACAGTATTAACAGAAAGCTTGGTTAACTCTACAGTTCAAATAACTTTGCCCTTTTATAAACTATGCCCAGCGGTTAGAGTCTCACGTGTTGAGGACTTGGGGTAGTGTCGTCGTCCTCCCTGAATTAGGAGGGAATTTCCACCGCAGGCTCCTCGTTGATAAAGCGATGTCGTCCAGGTGTGCTGGGAATCGTCCTTCTGGATATGAAGTCCAGGAATGAGAGTCTCGTTCACGGTTTAACTACAGGGAATTGATCGCCTTTGTTTCAGTCCGTGTGGCCGCGTTAACAAGCTTGATTGAAGTTGTTCGGTGAATCTGTTGTCGCGGTAACCAGGGTTCCCACACCTCGGTTAACATCAAATTCAAGGACCTTTCAATGACTTTCCAGGACCAACTTCCTCAAATTCAAGGACTGCACCTGGCACCATTTACCTACTGTTACCCCTGAATATGTTGTCAAAAAACAATGTTAATTCAATGCAAATTCAAAAGACCGAATGCCATTTCAAGCCATGCATCCTGAAATGTTCTGTGCATGACGTTAAGCACTGATTAAACGAAAACTTAATTCACACACAACATGTCTGGCAATTTAGCAGTGTACCTGTGAGAAGGTGACATTCACGTAAAGCGGCTACACATACGTTAACTACATACAGGAAACACTAGCTTTTGGTGCTGAACAAACAAACAAATTTCTCTACAGGAGAATGACCAAACTTTTGCAAAGTAAGTCGGCATAGGCCCTGTAGAATCAATATCATTTTAAATGAACTTGTGCTGGCACGTTGACAGTAGACAAATAATAATAATACACATATGCATATACACATACAGTACATACATAAAACAGAGGAGCAAAGCCATATAATGAGATTAGATTAGAGAAATCTGGTGTGAGATGATTCTTGCATTTTCCAAGTTTTTTTATCTACTTAATGATTCTTAATTAATTCAATCATAAAGAGAAAAGAAGGCTTTTAACCACTCCACTTACTGTAGTGAATGTGGTATTTTGCTAAAAGTACAACTACATTTATGGCATCAGAGAAATCTGAACTTAAAATGTAAAATCCGAAGTAAAATGGTATCAATGAATCCACATCAAGTTTAAATCTTCTTTCAAGAAACATGGCTACAGGATATATCTTATTTATTATTTTGAAATGAGTCCCTTTTACTTTAGAAGATATGGGCCATTTGACAAGCCATTGTGGTTTTATAATTTGTATTAGTATGTTTCTCATTCATTCAACTCTGAATATAAAATGACATTTTTGATTAATTGAATTAATGCTAAAGGAATCACTTTGCAGACTTTCTTAAAATCTTTATAATAACTATCATATCAGATCATATTTTTCAACAAAGGATGAGAAATTTTAAACATTATGACAATCTTTTTCATAGCAATCTTTTGTAAGTATTGACTTCCTACCAACTTTGCCCTATTATTCCTTGACTGCGGTCTTCATCCATATGAAATTTCAAACCCCCCAAAATATTCAAGGACCTTCAAGGACGGCTGTCTTTTATGCCTGTTTTCAAAAACTTTCCAGGGCCTTGAACTTATTTTTTCAGATTCACAAACTTTCAAAGATTTCAAGGACCCGTGGGAACCCTGGGTAACGTTGATCGGTTGATGGTTAGATTACACCGTAACTCGGGCTCGTTAATGAAGTAATACGACTTTCAGCTGTTTGCTGTTAGTCGTACCAAAGTTTGCGTGCTCTCAAATAAAACCGGAGAGAGAGAAATGGCGGAGCCTCTCTTTAATAGGTCTAACCTATGTGTCGGTCAAACCAGAGAGAGAGAGATGAATGGCTGTTCAGGGTATTTAAACACCTGAACTGTAGACACACCCTTACTTCCGTCAAAGCAAGCTTGTTCAATGTGTTGCCAGTGGTACTGCCACCTGCTGGTTTAGCATGGTACCTACACCTGAAAGGAGTTCAACTGTTCTCTAAAACTCTCGTTGTACCTGGTAAAAGGCAGGCTATTTACCTTGCTATTTTCCTGCTGTGAGATGTTACGAGGGCTGGTAATGCTGTAACAATTTGGAGAGAGGCGGATATTGAGGGTGGAACTATAACCACGACACAAGACAGGAGAGGGGTGGAGCTATCAGTAACATTTGCGTGCCCATCTCGGTTTGCCAATATATAATAAACATTTAACTGTGCAAACTTTTAACTGTGCAATACTTATCATACTTACATATCTGCCTTAACAAAATAATCTTAACTTGCCATATAGCTTATATAGACTTTAAAATAATGTACTGTATGTGTTATTGTGTATGTTGTGTGCATTCCAGACCCATTCCGGTTACTTCAGATTCCATTCCAGACCTTGTTCCTTTCTGTTCATTCCACTACAGACTCCATCTCGTTCGTATGCCATGCAAGTCTTTAAAAGGCCCTTCCTGCAAAAAGCTTGGGAGACATCTTATACTCCTTTGTGGTACGCAGCCTGTTTTGTTACCTGGTTTGACTACGTTTTCTGGATCACCCATTTGCACTGCCTCAATACCTAGTCAGGGCCATGACAACATGTCTAATGTTTGTAGAGTTACAACCAAGATATAAAAGTAAACAAATGAATGAAACACACACACACACACACATAATATAAAGTAATATTATTTATGTACTGCTTTAATATGTCTCAAATGTTCAGCATGGTGGTCAAGACCCATTGTGCTGCAAAAAAAAGCGTGCAGCAAATACAAAAAGCAAATTCAGTAATACCACAACACAGACACTACATTTCAGGACCATGATGCTAAAATTCAGAAACACTACAAATCTAGTCACAACACAATGGAAGTGTTTCTGGACAAACTATTATAAGCAGAAGCTACCAAGTGAAAAGTAAGTGATGACTATGATTTCATTATACTTTTTCCATTTACGTAATATCGCCAAGCTGAGACACTTACTTTCATTAGCTGATGCAGAGAAGCTAGTCCATGCTTTTGTCTCATCGAGATTGGACTACTGTAATAGTCTTCTAATTGGATGCTCTAAACAGTCCATAAAGAAGCTACAACTTGTACAAAATGCCGCAGCTACAGTCCTAACCAAGGCGAGGAAATTCGATCATATTAGTCCAACTCTCGCCGCACTACACTGGCTGCCAATTAAATATCGCATTGAATATAAAGTTCTCCTGTTAAACTATAAGGCGTTAAATGGTCTTGCCCCACAATATCTGAGTGAACTCATTGATTACTACAACCCATCTCGCCCTTTGCGCTCCCAAAATGCTGGATTTCTCCTAGTTCCAAAAATTAGTAAAACTACAGCCGGAGGCAGAGCTTTCTCTTTTAAAGCCCCTCAATTATGGAATAGCCTTCCAGCTCCAATCCGAGATTCTGACACAGTTCCAATCTTTAAATCTAGACTTAAGACTCACCTGTTTAATCAAGCCTTCAGCTAAAATTCCCCTTGTAAGGTGTAGGGGCTTGGGGGCCCCCAGAAATTGAGATTTCTGGTGATCTGAGATGTTGATGCTGTCATCCAGCTGTGTCTTGGCATCACTCTATTTGTGACTATGACTTGACTGGAAAGCAATGTTTCAGTAAGCCCTCATGCCTGTGGTCACCTCTGAACCCCTCCCTTTAATTATGCTGCTATAGATTAGTCTGCCGGAGCCACATGCTCATCACTGGCACGTGAGCTGTGTACATTTAAATCAATGGTGGTTTAAATTCATGTCCACTCAGTCTGTATTGTCTATCTTCTTGCATGGCTCTACCCAAGACGATTGGATACAGGCACCTGCGGGATGGTCTGGCTGCCGGTGGATGGATGGATGGATGGATAGATAGAGATATATATATATATATATATATATATATATATATATATATATATATATATATATATATATATATATATATCAGTAGCGAACCGTGACCTTTAAACCTGGGCCCGCTACCCCCCTCCCCCCCGAAATTTTTTTTTTTCCTTTCTTAATAAACTAAATAAAGAAAAACTGAGACGACAGTACAGCTTTAAAAACGCAATAAACAATAATATCTGTACTAGATAACATCTTAAGCAAAATAAGTATCCAAACAAAATAAGGTTCACAGCTCCGTGGTTCTCGGAAGCGGAATATGTAAACAACGCGCACGAGGACGTCAAAGGGATGAATCGAAACTAGCTAGCGATGGTGCTAACGACAGCTAGCGTCGCCACAGCGGGCGGAAATTATCATACAGTTAAGCCCGCCCACTAAGAGAGAAGATATGATTGGTCAATTTTGCTGTCATTTGAAACTGGTATTGCGCTGAATTATAACTGCCAGGCCCTCTGTAAACGAACAGCGGGCATCACAGTCCTGATAGGGGGAGACACAGGCTCACAGGCTTCCACTCAACCCCTCACCTTCCAACACAGATTGAATAGACACGGGTGAATATTTTATTTGCTTATATTTTTGTAATTGTTTAGATGTCGAATGTCAAACTGTAAGTAGATAAAATAAAATTGGATAATTATATATATAATGCTTTAAGAATATTTTAGGCCCTCTGAGAGGGCGTAGAGGGCCCTGACGGTTCCCCACTGATATATATATATATATATATATATATATATATATATATGGATGGATGGATGTTTATTTAATCCCGGTGGGAAATTCACATATTGCAGCAACTCCAATATGCTGATGCTGGGGTTCACCTGGGGAGTAACACTGCAGTTGGAGCCTACAATACCAGCATCACTGCTCCGACACGGAATGAAAGCCTGGCGTTCATCAACAGACATTTACAGTGACAATATCAAAACCCAGAACTTTCAATTCTACATTTTACCTAGTCTGATTGTGTGACTTGTGTATTTGTGTGTTAACGGGCCGCCCAATGGAGGATGGGTTCCCTTTTGAGTCTTGGTTCTCCTGAGGTTTCTTCCTATTCCCCACCATCAGAGGGAGTTTTTCCTCGCCACTGTCGCCTTTGGCTTGCTCATTAGGGTTCTGGACCCATAGTATTGTTAACCTTGTAAATCCTGTAAAGCTGCTTTGCGACAACTTGAGTTGTTAAAAGTGCTATACAAATAAACTTTGATTGATTGATTGATTATAGGTAAGCTAACAAAATGATCCACTATGACTCAACAGTTCCACAAAATGGGCAAAACATAATACCTAGCAGTCCTCCACATGATAGCCAATGTTTTCCTGACTGTTAATTATCACGTTTGACAGAAAAGGTTCAGGGGGTGCTTCATCTTCTTATGACATGGGGGGAGATGAGGGGGCCTTCCTTAATTTGCAAGGCCCTACGCAGGCTGCATAATTAGTGTATAGGGCACACCGGCTCTTGATAAGAGGACTACGTTCAGTATCAGAATGCTGTCGCATAAGAGCTAAACAGACAACTTTAGTAGATCTTCAGAGTCATGTAGGGTGACCACCTGTCCCGCTTTACATTGTACTATACAGCAGCATCACACAAATTGAACATTGTGACCCGGTTTTGCCTTGGACCCTACCTAACTCAAAATAAAAACACAGGAGAGGAGGAGAGCAATAAATGTCTTTGTATGTCAATCAAGCTGTTGACACGTGCACACACGCCTCCTCAACACTGTCAGCAATCTCAAATTTGAGAGTGCGCTGTTCGGTCAGGTTAGGCAACCTTGCCCATGGCTAGTTTGGAAGATGTGATTTCATTAGCAAATTGACTGCAACATACTATATCATGACTACAGCATGGACTGACTAATGAAACCGGTGCTCTGTGGATGTTATCAAGAGTCAGAATCAAGTCAAGAACAACTTTAGATATAACTGCATGGAGTTGTACAGCTATGCACTGCGAAAACCCTACTGGAAGCAGTATGATAAATTCAGGAAGAACAATTAAAGTAAGATGAGCATTCTTTGTGTAAAATGTAGAATAGATATTTGTGGTCATCTGTGTGTTTGGGAGGATGTTTTTCTTTTTTATCTCAGATATGGCCATTCTTATAAAAAAAGGTTTTTGATTTACCTTATTTGCACTGAAATTGTTAAACTTTGTATAGGCTAGGTCTAAGGTTTTGTTGAACTTTAATAGGCTGGGCTTGATTTTTGTGTGTGTGATTTTTGTATATTGACTGGTGTATTCCAACAAAGACTACAGCGATATTGTAACGGTAGGCCAGGCCAGCCACCCTCTTCACAACACTCCACCTCCCGTTCACTCCCCCGGTCTCAATCACCAATTAACTAATCACACGCACGTGTCCCTCATTACATCTCACTCCTAATAAGCCCACAGGTCCTGCACATCTGTGCTGTGTATTCCTTGTGCCTGTCGGGGTGAACCTGCGCGTGTGACGTCTTCCGCCGCTGTCCCTGCACCGACCCCCAAGTTTAAGTGACTTTTATGCCTTACATGCATTATCTGGCCTTGTGAAAAAAAAGTATACTAAAATTATGCTGAAATATATATGTACTTAAGTTGTGCTATTTTGGATCATGATTTAGATCTCAGCGCTAAATCAGAGAGAGAGAGAGAGAGAGAGAACTACTACTTCCAAACCACAGAACTACTGACCATATCTACACTTTACACACCCTGATTAAGGAACACGTACACCAAACCAAAAACGGAAAAATCTTCGCCTGTTTCGTAGGTTTCAAGAAGGCGTTTGATTCTATTTGGCACGAGGGGCTGTACTACACACTCCTTCAGAGCGGAATCAGTGGTAAAGTGTACGACATTATCAAATCAATGTACTCAGAAAACCAATGTGCTGTAAGAATTGGGGACAAACATACGGAGTTCTCCCAAAAAAGAGGAGTGAAGCAGGGCTGCAATCTGAGCCCCTCACTGTTTAACATTTACATTAATGAGTTAGCGGTGCAGCTGGAACAGTCTGCAGCCCCCGGACTCACCCTGCATGATAGGGAAGTAAAGTTCCTGCTCTATGCAGACGACCTAGTGCTGCTGTCCCAGAGCGCACAGGGACTACAACAGCACCTGGACCTTCTGGAGCAGTACCGCCAGGACTGGGCCCTGGCTGTAAACCTGAAGACGACCAATATTATGGTCTTCAAGAAAAAGCCCAGATTCCAGGGACATAAATACCAGTTCACCCTGGGCAGCACTGTACTGGAACACACACTCCAGTACACTTACCTCGGCCTCACCCTCACTGTGTCAGGTAGCTTCAGCACTGCAGTGAATGCACTAAAAGAAAAAGCACGAAGAGCTCTATACGCAATTCGGAAGAGGTTTCACAACATCGTTATTCCCATTCCAATCTGGTGCAAATTATTTGATAATGTAATCCAACCCATCGTGCTGTACGGAAGTGAGATCTGGGGTCCACTAAACGAGCACAGCTACACTAATGGCGCGATACGATCCTTTCCACTAGGACCTGCTTGGCGTGATACGGTTCGATTCGCGACGGTTTGTGAGTGTTTCCATTAGTACCAGGTACCAGTTTGCCAGTACCTTCAGGTACTTTTTCGTACCGACTCGCTCGAGGTTCTAACCGTGCCAAAGCGGTACAGTTCTGTGACGTGGAGGAACAGCATGACACTGATTGGCCAGGGAGTGTCGTCACAGGTTGCGTCAGGAGAGCGACTCCTCCACTATCGACTTCTCAGCCATTTTTAAAACCCAAGGAGAGAAGAATGGAGGACCAAAAGTCTGTTCCCTGGTCAAACGCCAAGGTACAAACCTTTCTGTTAATAATCAGCGATCAAAAAATCCAGGGCGAACTGGACGGGCCACTAGAAATGTAAAGGTTTTTAGCGAGGTTTTCGCGCTAATGGCCACTCATGGCTACCAGCGGTCCGTTCTGCAGTGCCGGTCCAAGCTAAAAAGCTTAAAAGCGATTACCGGGCGGTGAAGGACCATAACGGACGCAGCGGAGCAAACCGCAAAGACTGGAAATGGTTCCAGCAAATGGATGCCATATACGGTCACCGGCCAGCCAGTAACGGAAGAGAAAACGTGCTGGACACGGCAACGTCGGTGCTGGAGGCCACGGAGAATGGTGAGTGTATTGTGAGTTCACAGTTTTACTAGGCTCGTAAAAGATATAATATGAACGTAATATGAACGCAACTATTGTAAACGCTGGAATTTAGAGCTGTGTTTGTAGTTAATGTTACCACCACAGTCACTACTGTACAATAGCTAGCTCTTAGCCTTGCTAGTTGCTAGTTAACTGTAGCCATAAACAAAGCATGAGCAGCGATGACGTGCTACACATTTTGTGCAGTTACGCTATATTGTTATTGCTTTCACGGGAATGCTTGTGTTTAATATTTGTTATTTTTTACGTTCAAGATTCCCCTTCCACTGACGAGGCGAGCGCCTCTTTGGAACCTCCCACATCATCCGTGTCATACACGGAACCAGCGGTCTCTACACCGGCTGGATCACAAACGCCTGTCCGGCGGCCCAATACAGGTGAGGAACACAAAAAACATGTGAAGCACCGGAGTAGCATGAGTACCGAGTGCATTTCAGTTTTACTAATCAACTCCCATTACCCTCTTTTTTTGTCAAGGCAAGCGAAAAAGGACCCAGACGGACCTGGATATCGGCGCACATCTTCTGGAGATGCAGGCACAGGATGTGCGGATGCACGAGCAGCGTGAGGAGCACATCCAGCTGCTGCTCCGTGATTGTCGCGAGGCCCGAAAACAAGAAGCCGAGCTGAGGAGAGCGGAGTTGGCGGAAAATAGTAGAAAATGTTTCCTTCAACCGGGCTTTCCTCGGGGTGCTTGGCGAACTTGTGAACACCATGCGAGACAGACGCCAGTAAAAGCACACAAAATGTTGCTTGTAGTACTATAAATATTTATTTCATATAAAGCTATACGTTATTTTTAGGTAATTTGCTTTTTGCACTTTTTTTTACTATAACTAATTATTTACATATTTTGTACTTTAAATATCTATATTTCATAATAAAGTTTGATTTCATTTGATTGTATGACTGATGCTTTTTATGCAGGGTGTGTTCAGCCTGCTTGAGTAATACCAAATTATTACCAATAATTAGAGCAACCACATACAATAATGAAGATAAAGATAAATAAGATACAATAATGGTATGTGTTAAGGGGCATCGACCGGTGTTGTGGTCGCATACAAATGATGTCACAACACTACAACCCGTGCGGCAACAGCGACTCCATCCACATTGGGGTGGTTCACCATTGTAATGGAAACACAACGCGACCGTACCGTTCCGTTGTGAATCGATCCGTATCGAACCATACCGCGCCAAGCAGGCCCTAGTGGAAATGCGCCATAAATGGGACAAACAACCAGCAGAAGCCCTGCATGCAGAATTAAAGTCCAAAGAAAAACTCCAACCAACGCATGCAGGGCTGAATTAGGCCGGTTCCCTTTAATTATAAACATCCAAAAACGATCCCTAAATTTCTGGAAGCACCTAAAAACAAGTCCAAGAGAAACCCTGCAGTTCAAAGCCCTACAGAGCCAAGAACTGACCCCTGAACAGAGTCTCCTCAGTCAACTGGTCCCGAGACTTTCTGACCCTCATCTCCATCTAAGCACCAGTCAGCTCATCACACGCAGCAAGAACAAACCCAGGCTCAGAGTAAACTAGACTGCTTCCGTATAATAAAAACGGAGTACAAATTAGAAGAGTACCTCCTGACAGTCAGAGACCCACAACAGAGACGGATCCTTACCAAATACCGGCTCAGTGACCACAGCCTGGCCATAGAGACAGGCAGGTATAAACGCTCCTGGCTGCCCAGAGAGAGGCGAATATGTGGTCAGTGCGAGACTGGGGAAGTAGAGACTGAGCTGCACTTCCTCCTCCACTGCTCAAAATTCAACACAATACGAGAGCACTTCACACACAGGTTCAAACAAATAATACCAAACTACCACAGACTCAAAGAACCAGAAAAATTTGGGATACTTCTGGGAAAGGAGCATACTGCTCCCCTCGCTGCCCAGTATATATTAACATGTCACCGCCTGAGAGACAGTGGGTAACACCTACTCACTTAAAACTGTGTATAGATAGTAATATGTACATAACACTTATGTACACACCCTACTTCCTTTTGTAAATAAAACACCAGAATATATACTGTAATTATTGTTATTTTTAATCATTGTACTTGTTTTTTGTTACTATTGCCATTTTTTTTATTCTTTACCATTATTGTAATGCTTTGGCAATATTGTTGTAACTACAGTCATGCCAATAAAGCTTCTTTGAATCTGAGAGAGAGAGAGAAGCTCTACAGAAAGCAATCAAGTCAGCAATAAGAGCCTTTTCTTGCCAGGTTTGAGGTTTGTAACATGGACATTGCAGCAAAGACCAAAATTCTCTCTGTGGACTTTGTGGTACTACTGTCAGAGGGAGATGTAAGTTGAATTTTGGAGGCAGGTAAAGATGATCAAGGAACTGTACTCTACACTCTACAGTGCCTTCAGTCCTAAAACAATTGTGTAAATTTTACAGTGCACACATTGGGCCTGAAAGAGTTTTTGAAAACAGTAGCAGGACTTCTCAGAACATGGAGCAATTTATAAATTCTCCAGAGTACAAAAGGTGATTCTTAAATAGAATTTGTTCATTCAATTAATTCATTCAACTACAGTAAGTTGCATTATATACAATTGTATGTAGGGGTGGGTATCACCACTGATTTTCCATTTCGATTCGATTTCGATTCACAAGGTCCCGATTCAATTCGATTTTCGATTCGATTCAATATCGATTCTTGTAGGTGTAATGTATGGCATACAGTAGACTGGAATACTGTTACTTTAAGAGATGGGAGCGCTGCAAGGGGTTCTGGGAAAAAACGCTGTACTGAAAGAGAGTCTGTAGTAATAAAGCGCGCGGTGTAAAAGCCAATACGGAGTCGTCGTCTTCTTATGTCTCGTAAGACAAGTACGGACATTACATGGTGTCAGAAGTTAAAGTTGTTCGAGTATAAAGGAAAGTTACGTCATGGCGAAGTTTAATCCACCGAGCGAATTCAAGTTTGATCGGCCTGCGGATTGGCCGGAGTGGAAACAGAGATTTTCGGTTAGCAACTAAGCTAAATAAGGACAATGGAGAAATACAATTTACTTCATGGGGAGCGAAGCCGAAAAGATATTCAGCTCGTTCGATTTCGCTAGTGAAGAGGAAGAGAAGAACTTTAACTTGGTTCTCAAAAAGTTTGACGATTACTTTATTCCCCGCCGTAATGTTATACACGAACAAGCATGTTTTTACCAACGCGGCCAACTGCTCGGGGAGACCGTGGAGCAGTATATACGCGCGCTGTACGAGCTGGCTGAACACTGCGTGTTTGGGGACAAGCGCGACGAGCATATCAGAGACCGCCTGGTCGTGGGCATCCTGGATAAAGACCTGTCTCATAAGTTTCAACTCAAAGCAGACTTGACATTGGCCGAAGTTATCGATCAAGTGCGACAGGCGGAGGAGATTACTAAGCAGGTTAGTCTTCAGTCTAACCCGCCAGAGGCTCAACATGCGAATGTAAACGCGCTACGTCATCGCAGAAGCCCGCCATCAGACAGAAGAGAGAGGCAAGGGCAGCGGCAGGGTGGTAGCAGCCGCCAGGGGAGCTATAAAGCTGAAGCCTGTGGGAGATGTGTTAAGCCTGGACACACGGATATGAAAAGATGTCCTGCACTCAAGAGCAAGTGTAATAAGTGTCACAAGCAAGGACATTGGGAGCGTGCATGTCGCTCAAAACAAGTGAGAGAAGTCACGGAGGAGGTGGAACAGCCATACTTCCTAGGGGAAATAAGTAGAAAGACCTGCAGTCGGGAGGACTGGACAGTTAACCTAGTGGTGAACAAGGTTCCAATCACCTTTAAAATAGACACAGGGGCAGATGCCACAGTCATCAACCTTAACACTTTTAAAAGGCTGACGCCTAAAATAAATCTTAGCCTGCCCGACACCAGCTTTATTAGCCCAGGAGGTCATCTCAGCTGTATGGGGCTGTTCCGAGCTTTTACTAAGTACAAAGAGAAGCAATACTCCTTCAAAGTTTATGTCATGAGAGGAAGAGTCAGCTGTCTCCTAGGCCTTCCCGAAGCCGTAGACATGGGCCTCGTGAAAAGGGTAAATGAGGTCAGTGCCGTTTTCAAGTCACTACTGTTGAGGAAATACTGCCTAGACTCACAGGGTCAACTGTATTCACTACACTGGATGCAGCTAGTGGTTTTTACCAGATACCCTTACATGAGGACAGTAAAAAGCTCACCACCTTTATCACCCCGTTTGGAAGGTACGCCTTCCGGCGCCTTCCATTCGGGATCACAAGTGCGCCTGAGATTTTCCAAAGAAAAATGGTTGAGACTCTAGCTGGATTGGAAGGGGTAGAGCTGTTCATGGATGATATCCTTATTCATGGAGAAAACAAGGGAATTCACGACGAGCGCCTAACAAAGGCCCTGAAAGTCATCGAGGCAGCAGGGCTCAAGTTGAACGAAAACAAGTGCAAATTTAGGCAGAACCAGGTCCGGTTCCTGGGCCACATCATCGACAAGGAAGGCGTCCGGCCTGACCCAGACAAGGTAGCAGGGATAGAGAACTTTCCGCAGCCACAAAACGTCACAGAACTGAAAAGGTTCTTGGGGATGGTGAACTATCTGGCTAAGTATGTCCCTGAGCTGTCCACGGTGGGTGAGCCACTCTATGCACTTCTAAAAGGCAGGGTGGAGTGGCTGTGGGAACCCGCACAACAGATGGCTTTTCAACAGCTCAAAACCCTGATGGCCACAGCCCCGGTTCTGGCGTTCTACGACTTGGAAAAACCCACTGCCGTGTCAGCCGATGCCAGCAGCTACGGGTTGGGAGCTGTCCTTCTCCAGCAGCACGGGGAACAGTGGAAACCTGTAGCCTACGCGTCAAGGCGACTGAACGACGCAGAAACCAGGTATGTTCAAATCGAAAAAGAGTGCCTGGCCAGCGTCTGGGCGTGCGAAAGATTTGAAAAATACCTGTTTGGACTTGACAACTTCAGACTGATAACCGACCACAAGCCCCTAGTTCCTCTTATTAACAGTAAAGACTTGGACGACGTTCCTGTTAGGTGTCAGAGACTGTTAATGAGGCTCATGCGGTTTAGTGGAGTAGCTGAGTTTGCACCAGGCAAAACCCTAGCAGTGGCAGATGCTCTGTCCAGAGGCCCAGAACAGGCTTATGACGACAGAACTTTTCAAGATGAGGTAGCTGCACACATAGATACTGTCCTAAGTCAGGTGCCGGCCACACCACAGAGGATCAGAGAGATAAAGCTCAGCACAGCTACTGATCCACAGCTCCAGATCGTTTGCAGCTTTATTACCTTGTAAACCCTGTAAAGCTGCTTTGCGACAACTTGAGTTGTTAAAAGCGCTATACAAATAAACTTTGATTGATTGATTGATTTATTAGGTCAGGGTGGCCTGAGTACATAGACAAAGTCCCAGAGTCGGCAAGGGATTTTTACCAGGTCAGAGGAGAACTATCTGAGTTAGATGGCTTAGTGGTAAGAGGGTGCCGTATAGTTATTCCTGAAGGAATGAGAAAAGAGACACTGGAGAGAATCCATGATGGGCACCAAGGTCTAACCAAATGTAGAGAGAGAGCACTACAGTCAGTTTGGTGGCCAAACATGAGACAGGACATCATTAACAAAGTGCAGCAGTGCTCGTTTTGTGTAGAAAATAGGAACATGCACAAGAAGGAGCCTTTACTTCCAACTGAGCTACCATCGAGGCCATGGCAAAAAGTAGCAGTAGACCTGTGTGAGTTTAAGAAGCAGAATTACCTGGTTATTTCTGATTACTTTTCTAGATTCTTAGAGGTCTTACATTTACCCACTGTTACTAGCAGCCAGGTTGTCTCTAGGTTAAAGACAACCTTCGCACGCTATGGAATTCCAGAGGTGTTAGTGAGTGATAATGGTCCACAGCTGGTCTCTGCTGAGATTAGGAAGTTTTGTAAGGACTATGACTTTGCTCACATCACTTCAAGTCCCCATTTCCCTCAAAGCAATGGCCATGCAGAGAGAGCTGTTCAGATCGCAAAGACCATCCTACGTCAGGACGATCCCCTCCTTGCTCTGATGACATACAGGGCCACACCCAACTCTTCTACAGGAGTTAGTCCAGCCGAACTGTTAATGGGCAGGAAGATCAGGACGACTTTGCCCACCCTGCAGGATAATCTGAAACCGGACTGGCCCAACATGGACAAAATCCAACAAGCCGATGACTCGGCCAAACAAAGGCAAGCATACTACTACAACCGGCGCAATGGAGTAAGAAGCTTGCCATTACTGAACTCGGGGGACTCAGTGCTTATGAAACTGGATGGACAGAAACAATGGAAAACTCCTGCTGTTGTCCAAGGCACATGCTCAATTCCTAGATCTTACATAGTGGAGACAGCACGAGGAGACCGCTTTAGAAGAAACAGGCGCCACCTGCTGGTGAATCCCAGCCATCTCTCCCCAGACAGGGGAGGTTCAGAGGCAGCCACTCCAGTATTGGACATGGACATTGAGTTGACCAAGGAAACTGCGACACCGCTTTATATCACACGAGACTCTTGCGCCGGGGTCTAAGGTCACTCGTTCTGGCAGAGTGAGCAAGCCAGTTGCTAAACTTAATCTATAATCTTGCGTGTTAGAAATACTTGAGTTTACTTTGCTATTTCTTGCATAGCACCATATTTTGGGGGGAGATGATGATGATGATGATGATGACGGACTGAAAGGTTGGTGATTATAGGAAAGGGTTTCAGTTACCATTGATTCACAGGTTGTGATGGAACAAAGTTAAACGTTAATAGTGATGGTTCAAAAGTTATGTTTCCACATTTATGTATTCTCTTTTAAGAAGGGGAGATGTAATGTATGGCATACAGTAGACTGGAATACTGTTACTTTAAGAGATGTGAGCGCGGCAAGGGGTTCTGGGAAAAAACGCTGTACTGAAAGAGAGTCTGTAGTAATAAAGCGCGCGGTGTAAAAGCCAATACGGAGTCGTCGTCTTCTTATGTCTCGTAAGACAAGTACGGACATTACAGTAGGGACATTTCAGTTACAATAAAAAGTGTAGTTTGAATGTGAAATGTTGTAATGATACAAGGAACACTCAAACTTTATTAAAATGTATTAAGATATTAGTGTTTATACTGTGAACAACAGTTACATTCTTTTTTTATATCAATTAATGCACACTCTTTCACATAGCTCCTTTACCAGAAAAGGCATTGAAAGCGGTTTTGAACAGCCTTTTAAAATTCAAATTAAGTTTTTTTTTTTACATGTAACAAATACATTTATGAACATAGTTCTGAATATTGTAAACATTGAGGTCCAAAAACTAAGATTTATTCATGACTGCTTTTTGACATCTTGGAGATTGTCAAATTTTTCTGCAAGAAAAGGAGCTGATCAACATGTTGAGGAGTGAGAAAGCTCCTTTTTGCAGTAACAATATTGCCAACTGTTGAGAAAACTTCACAGCTTTATACTTGACGCGTCGCAACCGGCGTGAGGGTCCGCGCGCCGAAAACGACGTAACTCGCTTCACGAGTTCGTGCACCTCTCGAATTTTGTAACTTTGCGCGCACCGCGCTTCAGCGCAATGAACAAAGTCATGTTTGCAGGGTTCATACACCTTTCAGGGTATCTGCACATTTTAAAATCTCAAATTCAATGACTTTTAAGACCTTTTTAATACCTCTCACAAGGAAAAATAATACTATTACTGGGGATGCAGGTGTGTTCCACATCGTTGACCGGGGGGGGGGGGGGGGGGGGGGGGGCGTTTGGCGAACGAAAATTGTTGACGTTGTTGAGGCCGTATACTCCAACGCTAGAAATCTAGCACTAGGACCCTGGAGCGGTTATTTTCTGCAATAGCGCTAGATTCGGCAAAGTTCACATCGCGCCAGAACAACTGAACAACACACACTTATAATAATTTAATGCCTCCCCTCATAAAATTCCAGACATTTTAATACATTTTTAGGCCTTGAATATGGAAAACTAAATTTAAGACATTTTAAGACTTTTTAAGGACCCGCGGGTACCCTGACCTTTAAAAGGTGGAATTCAGGCACTTTGGTTATTTTTTTGGCACGGGGAGAACTTGTAGATAGTTTATTCGCAAATGCCTTCTCTAGTGGAGTTTGTTTGGGTTCTGGCATTTTTTGAATATCAGGATGGTGTCGCGTTAAATGATTTCTCAGATTTGTGGTATTCCCACAATATTTCACCTCCATGTTGCACAGTTTACACACGGCTGTGCTTTTATCCAACTCTTCCCTACCATCATGGTTTCTGAATCCAAAATGTAACCATACATCTGCAGGGTTGCCAACTTTTCAAGATCGCTTGGAGTGAAATTTGAACCTGGAGGGGGTGGCGGTGTAAAATGGACACAAATTAAGTATTATATCGCGATCGATCGCTCGCCAGTGGTTGGCGCCAGAGCGAACTAGTAACTCATTGAATCATAGATGTGGATCAGAGGTACATTTTTTTACTCTTGCTGCAGCCATGATTAACTGATCACCCCAGCCAAGTGGCGGTGCTCGAGAAAAAAAAGGATGATCTCGCGAGATAAAACGCGAGACGTTAAAACGGTACACATATGCGGGGAAAATTGGCTAATTCTAAAGATCGATCTCAGGTTTCATAAATCGATATTGAATCATTCAAATGAAGATCGATTTGAATCGAAAGATCGATTTTTTAAACACACCCCTAATTGTATGTGTGTATGTGATTGTCACAACTGCATCATAACTTACTCCAGAGCACATAACATTTTATATATATATATTAGTGCTGTCAATTCCAGGTGCCGCGATTAAATTTGCTCAGGCTTCCTGGATTGTGTTGATTCCACTAATTTTACCTGGATTGCTAATTAGAAAATCTAGCAAGCTTGAGCAGAATCCTGGTGAGGACTTAATCGCAGCACCTGGAATTGACAGCAATAAGTATTTGATCCCCACTGACTTTAAAAGTTTTAATACAAATTAATAAATGAAACGTCTCATTGTGACACGGGAGGCGGCTGATGGACGAGACACAGATCCACAGGTTCGTTTCCACAACGTCACGTTTATTTATATAAACAAGCGCTTTAGAGCGCACGAAGAACAGGTAACACACACAGAGACGTGTAACTCTAGACAACGACGAGCACAGGACACTGCGCGAGCGCACATTAAATAGACAAACCACATTAGCCTCACGTGATCACGAGACGATTCACAGGTGAGACTTAATCACACGACAAAACCCTAACCACGGATATCCACTGACGCAGACAAAGCACGTGGACAACGTTGACACACGCCCAAAAGGGAGGGGCCGGGGTCCTCAACGTGACACTCATAATTTTATGCAAGCTTTATTTGAACAGTGCCACATAGAATATCAAAAGAAAAACGGAGAAAATTACAAATGAGAAATGAGAACTAAAAAATAATTTGCATTTCATTGAGGGAAATGAAGTATTTGATCCCCAAATAAAACATCATTTAATACTTGGTGGCAAAACCTTTGTTGGCAAGCACAGAAGTCAGACGTTACTTATAGTTTTTTATAAGGTTTGCACACATTTCACGAGTAATTTTTGCCCACTCCTCTATGCAAATCATCTCCAAATCCTTAAGGTTTTTAGGCATGCATTTGGAAACGCGAAGAAATGCAAATTATTTTTATTTCTCAATTTTCTCCATTTTTCTTTTGATATTCTATGTGGCACTGTTAAAATAAAGCTGGCATAAAATTATGAGATGTTTCATGAATTTTTTTGTATTAAAACTTTTAAAATCAGTGGGGGATCAAATACTTATTTCCTCCACTGTGTATATACAGTGCCTTGCAAAAGTATTCACCCCCCTTTACATTTTTCACATTTTGTTACCTCACAACCTGGAATTCAAAGGGAATATTTGAGGGTCTGCATCATTTAATTTACAGACCATACCTACAATTTTCAACATTTAACTTTTTTTTTTTATTGTGAAGCAAACAACAAATAGGACAAAATAACTGAAAACATCAGTGTGCATAACTATTCACCCCCGTAAGTCAGTACTTTGTAGAGCCACCTTTTACAGCAATTACAGCTGCAAGTCGCTTTGAATAAGTCTCTATGAGTTTGCCACATCTTGCCACTGGAATTTTTGCCCATTCCTCATGGCAAAACTGCTCCAGCTCCTTCAAGTTAGATGGTTTTCGTTGGTGAACAGCAATCTTCAAGTCTGACCACAGATTCTCAATTGGATTAAGGTCTGGGCTTTGACTAGGCCATTCCAATATGTTTACATGTTTCCTCTTAAACCACTCAAGTGTTGCTTTAGCAGTATGCTTTGGGTCATTGTCCTGTTGGAAGGTAAATCTCCGCCCTAGTCTCAAATCACTGACAGACGTAAACAGGTTTTGCTCAAGAATATCCCTGTATTTAGCACCATCCATCTTCCCCTCGACTCGGACCAGTTTTCCAGTCCCTGCTGCTGAAAAACATCCCCACAGCATGATGCTTCCACCACCATGTTTCACTGTGGGGATGGTGTTCTTGGGGTGATGAGATGTGTTGGGTTTGCGCCAGACATAGCATTTTCCTTGGTGGCCAAAAAGTTCAATTTTGGTTTCATCTGACCACAGTACCTTCCTCCATACAGTTTGGGAGTCTCCCACATGCCTTTTTGCAAACTCGAAACGAGCCTTCCTATTTTTGCCTGTAAGTAAAGGTTTTTTTCTGGCCACTCTTCCATAAAGCCCAGCTCTATGGAGTGTACGGCTTATTGTGGTCATATGGACAGATACTCCAGTCTCTGCTTGGGAACTCTACAGCTCCTTCAGGGTTACCTTTGGTCTCTGTGCTGCCTCTCTGATTAATGCCCTCCTTAACCGGGCTGAGAGTTTTGGTGGGCGGCCCTCTCTTGGCAGGTTTGTTGTGGTACCATGTTCTTTCCATTTGATGATGATGGATTTGATGGTGCTCCGGGGGATCATCAGAGATTTGGATATTTTTTTATAACCCAACCCTGACTTATACTTCTCTACAACTTTATCCCTGACTTGCTTGGAGAGCTCCTTGGTCTTCATGGTGTTGTTTGGTTAGCTTGGTGTTGCAGCCTCTGGGGCCTTTCAGAAAAGGTGTGTATATACTGACAGATCATGTGACACTTAGATTGCACACAGGTGGCCTTCATTTCACTAAGTATGTGACTTCTGAAGGTAATTGGTTGCACCAGAACTTTTTAGGGGCTTCATAACAAAGGGGGTGAATACATATGCACTTGCCAATTTTCAGTTTTTTATTTTCATATTCTTTATATACATATATTTTTTCCTCATTTCACTTCTAAAACGTAGACTATTTTGTGCAGATGCATCACATTCAATTCAGAAAAAAAAAACAATACATACAGGTTGTAATGTAGTAAAATAGGGAAAAATCCAAGGGGGATGAATACTTTTGCAAGGCACTGTATATGTATGTATATATATATATATATATATATATATATATATATATATATATATATATATATATATATATATATATATATACACACATATACATACACACAAACTCAATGAAATGCAAATTATATTTATTTCTCAATTCATGTAATTTTCTCCATTTTCCTTTTGATATTCTATGTGGCACTGTTAAAATAAAGCTGGCATAAAATTATGAGATGTTTCATGAATTTTTTTGTATTAAAACTTTTAAAATCAGTGGGGGATCAAATACTTATTTCCTCCACTGTATATATATATATATATATATATATATATATATATATATATATATATATATATATATACACATATACATACACACACACACAAACTAATTTGATGTGTAATCCTAATTCATTATATCTTACATTTAAAAACATTTTATAAAAAGACATTGCACAATGATCAGGGTTAGCTGTACATTTTTAATGTACTCTTAGTTTTGCTGTGTGGGTGTTTGCCACAGTCGTGGTATTGAGCATTTTGTTGGTTACAGTTTCAATTTAGTTCATGACAAAAGTACTACTTCCTGTTAGGTGTGTTAAACATAGAAACTTCAGAAGTTGTGTGCAATGGGCATTAGCCTATAACACATTCAAAACGACCTTTGTGGTGGCCAAAGTGAACGCAGCTAAAATGGTGAAGCTACACCCCCTGGCCTGATATGACTCAATGATAATGTAGCTGAAAATTGGAAGCAGTTTAACCAATGTTTCAAAATACATGAAGGCCATCTGGGTGAGGAGAAATGCAGAAGGACATTTGTGGACAATATGCATCAATACCTTGAGATGGCATAAGGACAGAGAGCTGAGTCTGCCACACTTTATTTTGGCATGTAGAACACAAAAATGTTTCATGAAGCAAAAGAAAGTTTCATGCATATGTGTATATATATTCACAACAGAACCTAATTCTCAAAGGTTACAGGAATGTATATAGTAAATGAGTTAAGGAAGCTCATTAACACAACTATAGGTGTAGAGCTTTGGTTTTGAGGAAGAGAAAATACTGAAAAAAATCAGGACTGCATCACTATTCACAGTAGGGGTGGGAATCGTTTACTATCTCATGGTTCGATTCAATTCCGATTTTGGGGGCCACGATTCGATTCAAAATCGAATCATTGATTTATAAAAATTTCTGCTTCAGTCTATAAAATCTGCATGATCTACTAGTCTGCTTTGCAAAACAGAATGGCAAATACAGAAAATTAAGTGTCTTTCACTTTTAATTAACAAAAATAATGTGCTTTGGTAAAATAAAATGCTTTTTGTTGTGTTACCAAAATTCTTTACCTGCGTGAAGCTGGCCCCCCCTCAAACCAAAAAGGCTGAAATAACACTGCAGTTCGTTTGTGCCCGTTTGTGCTGTAAATATTTTCGTTTGTGCTATTAAGGCTTTTGAGTAATTTAAAATGCATTTGAAAAAGATCCAATTATAGCCTATTTTAAAAACCATAAAAGCACAAACTTTAATTTTAACAGCACATACGAGCACAAACGAACGAGACTAGTTTGGATTGATTTGGACATGGAGGGGGGGCTGGTGACGTCACGCATAAAAAAAAAAAAAAGAATTGGTTACATTTTAAAAACCATAAAAGCACAAACATTAATTTCAACAGCACAAATGAGCAAACACGTAGCACAAACGAACGAGACTAGTTTGGAGTGATTTGGACGTGGAGGGGGGGCTGGTGACGTCACGCGTGTGAAAAATAAAACGACTGTAACTTTACAAAGCAAGTGATTGAAGCGTTAATTTTAACAGCACAAACGAGCACAAACGAATGAGACTACTTTGGAAAAATTTGGACGTGGAGGGGGGGGCTGAGTGACATCACAGGTCAGAAAATGCATTTTTTTTTTTTTTACCCGCCACCACCCCCTTTTCGGAGGACCAATAGAACTTTTATTTTATTATAACAGAAGCAGAGGGAGGACATGTATATATATAAAAAAATAAAAAAATAGAGTATATAAGGAAATACCAATTAGAAAATAAGGAATAAAAGAAAGGAAAGAGATGGAAGGAAGAGAAAACAAACAACCAAACAGACAGAAAAATATATACATATCAGTAAATCTAGTAATAATCATTTAGTAAGGAAAGAATAGTAAGACAATGGTACATTTTTAGTTCCAAGTGCTTATTTGACTGTGTGTATGTGCATATGTGCTGGGTCATTCGGGTAGAGGTGGTATATGTGTGATATGGTTATGGATGTATAATGTGTGCAAGTAATCTGCTAGAGACTAATGGAGTAACCTTCATTAGACTAATGAAGGTTAGTATTGTTAGTCATGGTGAATATGTTTGTCATAATGTTTATCCAGAAATTGTCATTGGCAATAATTGAGAGATGATCTTCCCATTTTTTACTAGGGATGGTGACTGTTTGATCTAGTTTAGATAGGAATCTATATACACTGCTCAAGAAAATAAAGGGAACACTTAAACAACACAATATAACTCCAAGTCAACCACACTTCTGTGAAACCAACCTGTTCAGTTAGGAAGCAACACTGATTGTGAATCAATTTCACCTGCTGTTGTGCAAATGGAATAGAAAACAGGTAGAAATGAGAGGCAATTAGCAAGACCCCCCCCCCTATAAAGGAGTGGTTCTGCAGGTGGGGACCACAGACCACTTCTCAGTACCTATGCTTTCTGGCTGATGTTTTGGTCACTTTTGAATGTTGGTGGTCCCTTCACACTCGTGGTAGCATGAGACGGACTCTACAACCCACACAAGTGGCTCAGGTAGTGCAGCTCATCCAGGATGGCACATCAATGCGAGCTGTGGCAAGAAAGTTTGCTGTGTCTGTCAGCGTAGTGTCCAGAGGCTGGAGGCGCTACCAGGAGACAGGCCAGTACACCAGGAGATGTGGAGGAGGCCGTAGGAGGGCAACAACCCAGCAGCAGGACCACTACCTCCGCTTTTGTGCAAGAAGGAACAGGAGGAGCACTGCCAGAGCCCTGCAAAATGACCTCCAGCAGGCCACAAATGTGCATGTGTCTACACAAACGGTTAGAAACCAACTCCATGAGGATGGTATGAGGGCCCGACGTCCACAGATGGGGGTTGTGCTCACAGCCCAACACCGTGCAGGACACTTGGCATTTGCCAGAGAACACCAGGGTTGGCAAATTCGCCACTGGCACCTTGTGCTCTTCACAGATGAAAGCAGGTTCACACTGAGCACGTGACAGACGTGAGTTTGGAGACAACGTGGAGAGCGATCTGCTGCCTGCAACATCCTTCAGCATGACCGGTTTGGCAGTGGGTCATTAATGGTGTGGGTTGGCATTTCTTTGGAGGGCCGCACAGCCCTCCATGTGCTCACCAGAGGTAGCCTGACTGCCATTAGGTAACGAGATAAGATCCTCAGACCCCTTGTGAGACCATATGCTGGTGCGGTTGGCCCTGGGTTCCTAATGCAGGACAATGCTAGACCTCATGTAGCTGGAGTGTGTCAGCAGTTCCTGCAAGATGAAGGCATTGAAGCTATGGACTGGCCCGCCCGTTCCCCAGACCTGAATCCGATTGAGCACATCTGGGACATCATGTCTCGCTCCATCCACCAACGTCACGTTGAACCACAGACTGTCAAGGAGTTGGCGGATGCTTTAGTCCAGGTCTGGGAGGAGATCCCTCAGGAGACCATCCGCCACCTCATCAGGAGCATGCCCAGGCGTTGTAGGGAGGTCATACAGGCACGTGGAGGCCACACACAATACTGACATTACATCAAAGTTGGATCAGCCTGTAGTGTGTTTTTCCACTTTAATTTTGTGTGTGGCTCCAAATCCAGGCCTCCATTGGTTAATAAATTTGATTTTCATTGACAATTTTTTGTGTGATTTTGTTGTCAGCACATTCAACTTTGTACAGAACAAGTATTCAATGAGAATATTTCATTCATTCAGATCTAGGATGTGTTACTTGAGTGTTCCCTTTATTTTTTTGAGCAGTGTACTTTACTCAGAGTTTTGTCTGAAGAACAGATGTTAAGGAATTCTGATATTACTGGACTCTGTTCGAGTATTGCTTTATGTTTGATTTTTGAGTTTAACATGGATCTTTGTTGGAGGTATTCCAAAAATTGGCTTCTTTCAATGCTATAATTCAGGGATAGATGTGAGATAGTTGCCAGATTATTATTGTGTATGATATGGCGTAAATGTGTGATACTTTTTTCTTTCCATTTTTGTAGATTTGGTGTTTTTTTTGTGGTGGGAAATCGGGGTTGTGCCATATAGGTGAGTTTATTGTGGGCGCAGTTATAGTATTTGTGTTATTGTGAAGTTTCCACCAAGCTGTCAGAGTTGATGATATCATTGGGTTTTTGAAACATGGGTGACGTTTGAGTGCTAGGCCTATACTAATAAATGGTAAGTCTGAGATTTGTATGTCATTAATAAGTGCCTTGCACAAGAGCTACATTGACAAAACAAAAAAAAAATGGGGCTACAAATTCATGACGGAGTGTTTTTTTCAATAGCGCTGAAATAAATGCTCCGGTTTAAAATTAATTCTCACGTCAAAATTAAGAAATATTTTTAACAATTTATTCTGGGTCCGGATGGGATGGCATTTGGGTCCGTATCCAGTTAATCAGGAATGAGATTGGGTTGATTGGGTTGAGATAGGAATGAGACAGGACTGCGTTCGGGTCCGGATCCGGACCGCGGTCCGCCTGTTGGTGACCTCTGTTCTATGGTTTCCCCACGTCTGCCACGCCCATGTCGTTATAGTCTTCACCTGTTTCCATAGTTGCCAGGTTTGCGGTTTTCGTGCCAAATTGGGCTTGTTTGAATATGCAGCCGCGGGTAAAAATTCTGGGGTCGCGGGGTGCGGTTCTTTGGGCTACTTTTGAGTTGGGCCACCACGGGGGGTTACAAGTCAACACAAGTCTTAATTTGTTTCCATTTTAAACACTCGTTTATGACTATTCCTTACTCGTCATCGCCATTCACGACTTTATATTGTCATATCGTGCACCCCTAAGTAGGCTACTGGATATTTTCTAACAACTCCTGAGATAACTGTTGTGTGGCATCCTGCAGAGTTCATCTGTTCAGTGCACGCCTCACTACAGAAGAGGGACACTTTATACAAAATAGTAGTCAAATCAATCAATCAAATTTTATTTATACAGCGCTTTTTACAACAGTTGTTGTCACAAAGCAGCTTTATTAATTATCAAACGCTAAACTAAATAAGTGGGTTTTCAACCTAGACTTAAAGATTTTGACTGTGTCAGAGTCCCGGACGCATTTTGGAAGGCTGTTCCAAAGCTGGGAGGCCTTATAAGAAAAGGCTCTTCCCCCTGCTGTTACCTTATTAATTTGTGGAACTAATAAAAGACCAGCACCCTTTGATCTTAGTGGACGTGGGGGTTCATAGTAGGAAATAAGTTCCTGGAGGTATTCAGGAGCAAGGCCGTGCAGTGCTTTATAAGTTAATATTAGAATTTTAAAATCAATACGGAATTTAACTGGGAGCCAATGCAGGGCTGATAGGACTGGTCTAATATGCTGAAATTTTCTAGTTCTGGTCAGAACTCTGGCTGCGGCATTTTGAACTATTTGAAATTTATTTAGATTCCTATTTGAACATCCTGACAGTAGTGAATTGCAGTAGTCTAATCTAGAGCTAACAAAGGCGTGCACCAATTTTTCTGCATCATCCTGTGATAATGCATTTCTTAACTTGGCAATGTTGCGGAGATGTAGAAAAGCTATCCTAGTAGTATTATCTATGTATTTATCAAATGATAGGTCGGAGTCGAGTATCACGCCTAGGTTTTTGGCTACTGTGCCAGGTGTAATGGGGTAGTCTGCAAGATTAAGCATTAGATCTGGAATTTTCTTCTTAGGGCCCTTAAGTTGGAGGAAGTTTAGAGACATCCAGCATTTAATATCTCTTACACAGGCCTCAATTTTTCCTAAACTGAGTTTGTCATCAGGTTTGGCTGATATGTAAAGTTGAGTGTCATCTGCATAGCAGTGAAAACTGACACCATGTTTGTTTATAAATGTGCCCAATGGTAGCATATATAATGTAAAAGTGGTCCTAAAATGGAGCCTTGCGGGACCCCATATTTAACTTTTGTACGTTTGAATGGAATATTATTGAGCTCTACAAACTAATTTGTTAAATAAGAGTAAAACCATGAGAGGGCTGTGCCTGAGACTCCAACCCAGTTGGAGTAACCCAGTTGTGTCCACAAATCTTCTAACAAACCCACTTAGTGCATTCAAGTGCATCTTCTCTGAACAAAGAAACAGTATCCAACATGTCTTGATCATCTAAATATTTCTCGACACCGCAAAACATCTCAAAATCCAAAAGGGATACATCCAAAAACAAAGAAATAAAAAGTCTCTGCCTGAAGAACACACTCTACATCATGAACACTTTACTGACACACTTAACAAAAAGGAACACTGACAAGACACAGGAACCGAAAACTACAACTAATAATAATAATAACTCCAATAATAACTGCACTATGTGGTGAACTAAAGTGGCACATGGGGGTGTTTTTGTCATGAAACGGTAAAAGCACATGACATTGGAAAGATGGTGGCTGTAGGGCGACCAAGGTTGTATGCATATTGTACACTTCCGTATACCAGTTGAGCAGTGCATACTGAATTGAATCTAGTGCATTATTTTTAAGTATGCTATTTCGCACACAACTTTGGTGCATTCCATTATTGCATACTGCTTTCACATACAGTGTAGCCTGGAAGTATCTCCAGCATTAGCATGCAAACAAATTTAATCTGAACAGCAAAAAGGTTTAAAGGGTTTTTAATTGCTCTTACTGTTTGTAAATTGTAGTGTCGTTTCACTGCCTCCAAACAGATTGTCATTAGTTAAGTTTGCTATTTATTGTTAGAGTCTGTGTGTGTGTTTAGTGATGTTTGGTTTAGTGATGTTTGGTTTTGTCTCCCCTTTTTGTTCACTTTCATCATGTGCCTACCTTTTAGTTGTGCTCCCTTTAATTTATCCTATAGTCTCAGTCATTTGCCATTACAATACATTTTTAATAGTCAGAAATTTGTTTTGTTAAAATGTTTCTCATAATTACATGGCTTTGCTCTGACCATGTTTTATGCAACTGTCACAGTACAGCCCCTGACCTCTGGGCATGTCTGCATGTGTCTATATATGGTCCATTTCTTGTGGTGTGTTTGTATCGCTCGTATTTTTCATTGCAGCTGTCTTGTTTCATCATCGTTATTGTCAGTGCATTTAAGTGTGTGTGTGTTGTTGACGTTCTTTGTCAGTCTTTCTTTGCTTGTATGCTGTTGTTGTTTTCACTATGTGTGTTTTAGTCAATAAAAGCAAAAGTAAAAAGAAGCTCTCTGCCTGACATCCTGCTACAAGCTTCGCATTATAGCAGCATTCTTTAGAAATTCATACTTTAGAAATTCATTTATGAGATCACATTTTAGAATTTCATTTACTGCCAGTCAGTTTTTGAATGCCTGACATGACCTGCAGCTGCTCCTCTAGAATAGATCTAGCGGTTTTACTCCACTTGCTGTTATATATTGAGCATTAAAAGTACATTTTAAACAGACGCCTTAAACCAACATCCAACCCATGTTTAATATATATTATTTGGACTCAGACAGGATTGTAGGAAAGGAAATGGAAAAATTACAAGTTGATGGTGCCTTATGACATTATAAAAAGTCCCTGACTACATTTCAGGAAGTTATTAAAATATCAAGGGCAAAAACCTTCTCGGACAGTATTTCTAAAAACTCATAAACCTAAAATATATATTATATGGTAGGTAGTAGTAGGTAGGTGGTAGTCCCCATTTGTTCACTGATAACTGTAAAATTACAGTGTACACCAACTCAAATTGAACACATAAATTCTTAGATCTCACCTTCAGATGTTGAATAGTCAATATCCAGTTGGCTAGTTTCTTTCCCTCTTCAGTTTCAGTTTTAAACCCCCTCCCTCTCCTTAAAGAGACATTTAATGTAGTAGGCTCTGTAGTATGTAGTCTTTCTATGAACCCCTTATTTTGTATTTAATTTAATTGTATGGCTACATTGTTTATTGAAATATGTAAGCAAACTATTTGTTTCTGGCATTGCTACATAAAATTAGGGATTGGTTTTGTATTGTATAACTTGGGGTTAAACACTGATTCACGGATTTGTAAATTACTTTCACATAAATTAATTATCATGACACTATTGCATAATGTAACAAAGATATGACTTAGTTGAGAAATACAATTCACCCTTTATGTGACCATATCACAAATTAAAATGAAGATGGGTTGATATGAAAATTGGAAAGATCTACATAGTTCCAGTTTGTTATGTAAAAAGACATTTCTTGTTGTGTTGGTGTGGATTTTGAAAACAGGTGTGGAAGAAGTGTGCCCACCTCATATTAAATAGGAAAAGTGATCAGGACAGAGGGACTTAGACTTCCACAAAGCCTAGTAGAGGAGTATTCTGTAATCACACAGGAACTGAACCATAAACAAAGAAGCATGTAGAGTGAGTCAGTTCTGCAACAGCCAATTAAATGAGCAAAGATTAAAGTCATAAACTAATATGCCCTGCTAGTAATCAAACACTAAGCAACCAAAATAAGCTAGCCACAATAGATGGAAACTGCTGAGATTAAGACCTCAAAACTCCGCACAGTGTATGGGGCACACCACCCAAGATCTAACATCCAAAAGATCATACACCAGCCAGAGGTCAAGACCCACTGTTGTGTGATGCATAACAACCATGACTACATGCAAGCAGTGGCCCCTACGAATGAGCTAAAGAGGGAATGCCTCAGATACATAGTTTTTAGGTCAAGGTGGAGGGCCAGTAAATGCGAGGAGGTTAGTGAGTATTGGAAGTACATGGTGAGTACACGGTGATGATGGCAGATTGCATGTTGGTATACAGTGGCGGACTTAGCAATTTGGAGGCTCAAGGCGAATTTAGCTAGGGGGCCCATCAACATTAATATGCGAGAAATAAGTTCAGGTTCCCACTACAAGATTTTAGGCTGGTTTTTCAGTCGCCGACTGTTTTTGTAGATCGCCGACAGAAACTGTGGTCGGACGCAAATCGGGGATCATTCGGCGCTCGCTCAGTCGTGTAGTGTGAACTGCTGAAAGACGCTCGCCGAGCCGTCGCCGAGTGGCCGCCAACTCATCGCAGACGACCGGCAGATATCTAGCATGTTTCATATCTAGCCCAGTCGGCGACTGTGAGTCAACAGCAGCGTCTAGCTTCATACAACTTTACTACAAGACTGTGTTTAAGTTATTGTGACAGCACTGGAGAAATAGTGCGATTGACTATATCTATGTACACTGCAACGGAGAGATGAAATAATTCTGGCAATTTGGGACTATGGAGTGGTTAAACGGTAAAAAAAAATTATAATAATAACGAAAATGTGGAGTACATGTACGTTGTTTTTATTTTCTTCGTGGTGTTGCTGGTTCTCGTGTTTTTGGACGGCAGCCAGATGAGTCGGCGATTCCCCAGTCGTTTAATTCGTGAGCCCGCGTCGCCGATCAGTCATGTAGTGTGAAAGCCACAACAACTGAGAGACTCGCGATTACAGCACAACCAGTCGTGTAGTGCGAACGGCACAAAAACCTGATGACTGAAAAGTCGTATAGTGTGAACCTGGCTTTAGCTAGACAAGGGGGCCCTACAGTGGGAGGGGCCCAAGGCAATTGCCTAGCAACGCCTCTATGCAAAGACCGCCTCTGTTGGTATAGGCAGCATATTGAACAATTAAAAATAAATTTACATTACATGCTGAAAGATTTCATTAAAGGTAAAACCTACAAAGTACTGTGCCCCAAACAAAGTATAGATCTGTACTGTAATCTACATAATGGATACGACATTATATAAATGAATATGACATTATAGCACAGTCTACAGCAATAAAAGGGCATTGGTTTTCCTGATCATACCTGATCCAACTAATCACCTCATTACCAGACAATTGTTGAGTTAATAAAAGTGTTGACGCAGAGGAACACGAAAATGTGCAGGACAGTTGGCCTCAAGAAACACTACCCTTTATTTGAGGAGAACTACTACGCATTACACCTACACGAATTACACGAAGAATCAAATTCTAAACCCATAAGCATTAATATATGGACCTGCTTTTTCACTTTTAACAGTGGACTCTGCAGTAGCTCTGCATGTACTGATCAGCAGTGGCACTATTTTGCAATACCTGAACACTTTTTTATTTACTACAGCAAATATTTTCGGGAGCATCGCTTTCTCCGCATAAATCCCCTCACCCACTTCTGTTAATTGTCTAGGTTACAGATAAGCTGAGCTGAACAGCTCCTCCCTAGCGGTACAGCACTATTTAATACAAAATTATCGTTGTGTGATTCAGTATTACTTATGTATTCTGTTAAAATAGGGTTGTCAAATCTTTTCGAGTCTTAAAGTTCAAGTCCGATTTCAAGTCCGATTTCAAGTCCAAGTCAGTTAAGGTAAAGTCTAAATCGCAAGTCTTTAGTCATGATGTCGAATCAGGTCACACGTCATAGGTTTAGTGTTTACTTACTCGACTCCAAGTCATGTTATTCGAGTCCACACGTCTGCAAAACATGGGACCTTCACAGCGTTTGTGGAGGTTTTGTTTACTTTTCTTTTTCTTAAAAATGTTGCCATTCCTTTGTTTGCCCAGCAGAGGCTGCGGAAGGATTTGTTAACATTTCAGTATACGTGTGACTCACTTCTCTTTTCCGCTCTCTTTGCCACACCCTCAGATATTTAGTAGGAAGCTCACAGAGCCACACTCCACCCGTTGCAGTTTGAGAGTAACTTTACGATAGGACTTTACAATAAAATTCTGAATCTCTGGATCTCACACAGACGCCTTATTCATCTATATCTTATTCACCTGGCTATTTGATTACAACAGGTAATGTGAAACGTTTCCCTTTGAATTGTATAATCTGCCATCAACACAAACACAAACTGCTCTCGTTTTCTTGATGTACGTTTGCTGCTTCATTTGCCACATTTTTAGCACTGAGGTGAGTTTTGTCCGTTCTGAAGTGGATAACAAAATATTTTAACTCTCAGTTTAACTCTCAAGTTTTCAAATGCACGTTTTCCACATTTTATTATACTTGTAAGAAATTTCCAGAAATGTATGTAGGCTATACACACACACACACACACACACACACACACACACACACTTTAATTAAAGTGTGTCTGACGTGCCTAGACTTGCTCACTAGCTCTTTTGTGGTACACTGGTTTTCAGTTTTCGGTTTTGATGGGTAGGATTTTTTTTTTGTCTTTTGTCAGATTTCTCTAAAGGTCCATAATATTTTGTATCTTCCCAGTCTTTGAAAAGACTTTTTCAGCATATATAAAATTACCCCTTATATTATATATAATTATATATATTATAATTTTTTGGCATATTGTAAATAACCATGAAACGTGTTTTTGTGCAGGATGTCTTAAGCTGGTATAGTAAAATATAAACATACAATAAAAAGGACATTTGGTAAAAACTAGAGGAACACAATGTGTGCTCAGTTCAGTATATTTGCACACACCCTCTCTACTGTTACACAGGCTTTGCCAACTGTGCTGGTCACTATCTCTGCAGGGGCCAGAGGCCAATGTCAATGATTACCTTGGCCAAAGCTGAACTGTACAAGAATTAATTAATTATAGTCATCATGCTTTTATGGAGATAATCATATTCCAACAATTCTATCTAGCCAATGGATACATAAAAAAACAAAAAGGTCTTGTGTGTAGAGTATAATGTTCTTGGTATGGACACATGAAGATCCATGAACTTGCTCTTGTTGCAAGTCTATTTCATGCCTCCTATTTTCCAGTTTGAGCATGAAATTCAATGATGGCATTATAGGAAGCTGAAGCTGACTTTATTATAGAAGTAGATTTGCCTGTACGGAGATAGAGCCATATCTGTATGGCTATACGCACACACACACTCTGCTGTTACACAGACTTTGCCAACTGGTCTTGCTGGCTGGACACACCAAAGATTTACAGATAATGCAAAGAAAACCATGAGAAATTGTGTGACTAACCAAGTTACCAAGATACCCACATCATCTGTGTGTGTTGCAGGATGCCTCTTGGGGGTGGAAAGACGTGTGGCTGCTGTCAGAAGACGGTCTATTTTGCAGAGGAGGTTCAATGTGAGGGTCAGAGTTTCCACAAGTCCTGCTTCCTGTGCAGTGAGTTTACTTCTCTCTTTTCCTGTTTCACAGCTAACCAAACCAGGTGGTTATTAGTGAAATACATCATCATAGATCAACCCTGAATATAATATAATATAGTATAGATAGAGAGAGAGAACATTATAATAGAACACGCATTGCTACAAATGCCAGTTTGCTTTCCACTTTTTGACCTACTGCATAGCCTTATGATTAAATTTGATTATCTCTTCAGGGTCATAAAGTACATCTAGAGAATAACCCTGTTGCACAAAGAAAGTCATTATTATGCCTTATTTGAGTATCTTTGAGTTACTGCTGTTATACTGTATAGCAGTACACTGTTTATTAATATATGACGGACAAGCTTTTGTTTACACGAAAATCTTCTGCACTTCTCTTCCTCAGTGTAAAGACAGATCTTGTTAACATATGGAAATTTGTCCACATGATTCAGTCTAAGGTCTTTTTCTAAGCTAGGTCTTTTGCAGGTATGTTCTCATAATTATATGATGATGGTGTGTATATTTAGATAAGAAGTATCTGAATGCAAGAATTCTGTGTTGGTCTTTTTTGCGAACGTCCCCATCTCTCACTGTAGGTGTTACAATGCAGTATAGGCTGGGATAGCTGTAACAGAATAGAAGCTGTATAGGCAACCGTATTTTATGTTATCTGAGTCTCAGTAACTATGACTACAATGAGTAGTAAGTAAATTGAAATCCCAAAACAAATGGTAAGCAACCCTACACCTGTTGTGTTAGCCTGTATACAGTGATGAGGAATGAAGAAACCAAAGGCAATAAACACAAAAATACCAACATACACGGTGCAGCAACACAGTTTTCAGTCCATTCTTATTGTCTCACTATCGGCACTAAGATTCAACATTATTAGTTGTTGTAGTAAGTGAACTAAGTGGCAAGTATTGCAGTGAAATATATTCAAATTCAAAGACATTTCATTAAAAACAGGAGTAACTAGAACTATACATTGACAGCTATATTTGCAAACTAACTACAATGATGGAAAAACCAGAGATGTAGCATCTTTGCATTCAGGATTCCTACACAGACAAGGAAGACCTAGATGCCAGCAATAAAACGAAGGTTAGTGTGATTCAATCAACAATAAACTCTTGACTATGGAATCTGATTAGCCCCTGATTAGCAAACTGTATAAAGACATTGGATACTTAAAACAAGTGGAGTTGCGTTTTGAACAGGCTAAGGATATTCAGTCCTACTCACTCTTGAATTTACAGACAACTCGCTAACAACAAAGTTGAATAAAATTATCAAAAGAATTGTTAACAAGATAATTGGGAGTCTGTGTTTTCTCCCTCAAAAAATGTATTCATTCTAGCTGTCCCCAAAGGTAATTACAAAATGGCTACCACTTAGCATAATAACATCTCACTCTACCAAGGACCCCATTCTGTCCTCCATTTACAGACCTCTATCCCTCAATAACAGCAGTACTGTCTGTTGAGGATTGAGACGCATGTTCTTGTCTTTACATCAACAATGAACGGTGCAGAAATACCATATTTATCTCAACTTACGTCCTGTCTCTGATTGAGAATATGACTGTAAAACTGGCCATACTACTTCCCCAAAGGGTTTTCTGCTGTTATGGCCATTTAAATGTCACCTAGCATCAGCATGAGGTAAGCATTTTTATGTTACGTTTCTATTTGCACAGACTTTTTTTTTTTGCTACATTGCAGCCAAACTACCAGTACATTAATGTTGCGAGGCCCTACAGCTGGTGTAGAGACTACACATACAACGCAGCACCCCACCCCTGCCTTGGCTGCTCAGTCCACACCTTTTTAAGCTAATGACACCAAAGACACTACAGCTCCAACGGGTCAGGCTGGTTCTGAAATGGTTGATAACCTGGCCTGAAGGGATCATCTCAGAGCACACAGACTGGAACATATTCAGAGATAATGCTGCAAACAACAAACGTACTGATGCAGTCCACAGGTGATGTGAACAGCCAATGCATAGATGATGCGACTTCCTTAAAAGTAATCACAATCACTAACCAGAAGCCATGTGTAACTGCAGAAATGTGTGAGCTGCCAAAAACTCGAGATGCTGCTTTCAGATAAAAAACTGCTTTTTCCACTATTTCTGTGCATGTTTGGAGGCACAAAAACAGCCCAACAAAGAAGACTTCTCCCACCAAGTAGTTTGTCTAATCACAGCAGGTTACAAGAAATTTCTGTCTAGAGTCTAGACATATTCAGCATAACCATTCCACAAGATCTCAAAGAATCCTTGAGCCTGCTGGACCCACACACACCTCCCTCTGCAACTGAACTGAATCCTGGACTTCCTGAGTGGGAATTGGTAGCATAATCTCAGGAACCACCACTAAGGTCACAGCAGCCCCTCTGCGTGGATCGAGTGCTCAGATTGTGTGATGTTCAGGTTCCTGGCCCATTACTGTGATTCAAAGCACAGCTCAAATAATTTCATCAAGTTTGCTGATGACGGCAACAGTGATGAGTCTGTATATGTATGGAGAAGGTGAATCATCCAGACAACTGGTGCAAAGACAACAACCTCTCAATGTTGATCAATCTAAAATGATAATTGTTGAATTTAAGAGGACCTTGGACCTTGGTCAAAAAAGCCCAGCCATACCTTCACTATATTTTTTTATATTTGCATAGGATAGAACTACCTTACATTAACTCATCCTACCATATGCACTGCATCTGTATGATGACCAGCATGGTGGATGAACACTCCCATTCATCGCACCACCTGCTGACCCATCTGTTTTCCCATAGAAGATACCTTGCATAAATGCCACCACCACAGTAACTTCTTTCCAGAGGCAGTCTTAACACTAACATGGACTCATCAAAATTATTTTCTACCAGGACCCATCAAGACATACTCTACCATCCCCCAGGTTAACATGTACCTTTCTTACACATAATTGCACACCAGCATTTTAAACCAGAGTATTACCTTGTGTCCTGTTGTGAAAACCCTTATAGGCAAGGGTTAATGTCCTGAGCAGTGGACCCTGTGTGTCCTTTGTGGTTAATGCTCTGGGTATTTATTTTATTATATTTCTAGTTTCTTATGCACTTTGTACTGCTGGGTTCTGCATTTGCACTTTGCTTTGCTATGTACTGTTGTGTAGCGCCATGAATCGGATGAAATATCTTGCTTTAAGGTATGCTAAATATATAAACAAATGACAATAAGCCTCAATTGACATGACATAATAAGGCCTCTTGAGGATTATCAAAGTTGAAGTGTAACTTTTTATTTAGGCTAAAGGCACACATTTTAAAACTGAGACAATAGCGCTTATTCAGAATACAAAGTTACTTGAGGGCAGATTTGATTCGTGAAAGTACAATGTCAAAATGAGCAGTGAATCACATGTTCTGTCACATCAGAAGTTTTCGAAACATTTGGTGTTTGTTTATTTATTTGCAGTGGGCACAAGGCAAGGGTTTATTCATGATGGTGTGCCTTCAAACTGAGGAATCAAATAAGCAACCAGCTTATCTGTGTAATGAATCAGTGACTCATTAATATGATTTTCTACAAATGCTGCATTTAAGTGATTATTGTAATCTGTGAATACATATTAATCTTCCTCCGCTCTCTTTGATGACAGTGGTGTGCCGGAAAAACCTAGACAGTACTACTGTGGCTGTCCATGATAATGAGGTCTACTGCAAGACATGCCATGGCAAGAAATATGGGCCAAAAGGCTATGGATATGGTGCTGGGGCTGGAACCCTAAATATGGACAAAGGAGAATCACTGGGAATCAAACATGAATTGTAAGCTTTTGATTCAGAATGTCTACAACAAATATATATTTCCATCAAATGGAGATGAGCTGAATTTCTTTTTAATTACAGTACTCAGCCACACCAGCCCACAAATACCCCAGACACCGCCAAATTGGCCCAGAGGTTTGGGGGCTCTGATATTTGCCCAAGGTGTAGCAAATCGGTGTATGCAGCTGAAAAGGTCATAGGAGCAGGCAGTGTAAGTATACTAAATACTGTTAATCTAATATTATTCATTAATTAATTTATATATTCTGTGATGTATGTGACAGATGCGTTCACAAAAAATGGAGACATTGTACTGACCGATACTGACACCACTTTGGATATTTTTGTCCTGCAAGTTAACCTCTCCTCCCTCCACCCCCACTGTCTAGTCATGGCATAAAAGCTGTTTCCGTTGTGCTAAATGCGGGAAAGGACTAGAATCCACCACACTGTCTGACAAAGATGGAGAAATCTACTGCAAAGGTACAATATTGTTTTAATATTTAACTCTATATATATATATATATATATATATATATATATATATATATATATATATATATATATAAAATATAACTGTATAGTGTGTGTATGTATGTATATATATATATACTATATCTCCTTGGATTTCTTGTGCTCTACAGGTTGCTATGCTAAAAACTTTGGACCAAAGGGGTTTGGGTATGGCCAAGGTGCTGGAGCTCTTGCCCATGCTCAGTAAGACTGCTCAGTCCTTATTCTGTCCTGCTCAGTCCTTATTCTGTCCTGCTCAGTCCTTATTCTGTCCTGCTCTCCGGTCCGTACTCCTTATTTCTGCGTATCTAAGGAGGCATCTCACTGATGCTTTATATAAGTTGCTTTGTGCTGCATTGAACCTTATTACGATGAATAATAATGAATTAATTAAAAAAGGAAAATCTAATGAATTGCATAATAATGCAACTTATGACAGAAAGTATGTGAAAATAAAACTGCTTGTGCATACATATTGCTTGTTTGTGTTGTCTAATGAATGTGATTTTATTTGGAAAGTCAATGACCTACTAAAACAGCAACACATTAATCAGTGTATGTTAAATATGTATGTTTAAAGGATTGTCAGTGGACCATGTATCAGCATTATTTATGTTTGATGCAGGAACTTAAATTGAAACTGTGATGTCTACAATTTCAAATAATTTGTGAAATATTGTCCGTTTTGCTCATAGACAAAAGGTCTTATTTGTAATGTTTTTCTTTATTTTCATTCTTGTTTTTGTATTCATAGCCATCTCCATCAGTTGTTATACAATATTTATCTGATCAACATTTGCAAACAGATCCTAGAAACATCCATTCTCATCCGCTTATCTGGGTCCCGGTCGCCGGGGCAGTAGCCTAAGTAAAGAGGCCCAGGTTTTCCTCTCCCCAGCCACCTCTTCCAGCTCTTCTGGGGGGATACCGAGGCGTTCCCAGGGCAGCCGAGAGATAGAATCTCTCCAGCATGTCCTGGATCTTCCCCAGGGTCTCCTCCCAGTTGGACATGCATTACGGATCGCTTTTGTAAGCTTGTCTTACAATATAATTTGGTTATGTTTGCTCTCCTCCAAGCATGTTCAGTCATCCACTGATGTAATGTGGGTGGTAGTTAAAATAACAAAGGTCTGGCTGCTAACTCCATATAGCTCCATATCGGAGGAAACACATCAGCTTTCACCTTCCTGGCTTGGTGGGATAATGTGATGAGGGGCAGTTAGTTAGTGGGTGCAATTGGAGACATGACTAACATTAAGAGAAAACCAAGGTAAAAATAAAAAGGTAAAAACCAAGTTTTCCAAATTCAAATTATTGAGGCAGTCTCTCACAGAGATAAGGGTGATTAAGATCATAATGGTCAAATGCTCACCACTACAAATGATTCCGTGCCCTGCCACCCGCCGAAGGATCCTGTGGTTGCTTCCTGTGGTGGGGGGATAGCGTGTAGGTACTTTTCATTGGTAAGTAGTCATACATCTACTTCTTGTTCAAGATAACACTGTAGGTATTTGGGAGGGGGATGGGTTGCTACATTTTAATGGGCAACTTGCTTCAGAACAAGACAACAAAGATCTGTACCAGAATACTGAAATGGTTCAGTAATATTCAGGTCATGACGACCTCTGGTGGCCAGATGCTTATATCACAGCTCCATTTCAAAGCTGTAAGCAAAGGAGAAATCTGGAACTTAACAGGTCTCCACACACATACATGACACAGGTGAAAGCAGATGTAACAGTTTCCTGCAGAGTTTCCAATCTGCTGTGCACTTTTCCTAGATTAAACTAAAGTTAGCTTAACATTTTCAATAAATATATATGGAGCTTTTTTAGTGTCACCAGAACCTGAACCTGAAATCATTATTACTTGAAAAAACAGTCTGTAAAATTAATTCAGGTATGCAAAAATTCAAGTTAAAATTCAGGTTCAGGTCGAAATTCAGGTTTGGGTCGATATTCACAGGGTTCCCACGGCTCCTTGAAATCCTTGAAAGTTTGTAAATCTGAAAAAATAAGTTCAAGGCCCTGGAAAGTTTTTGAAAACGGGCATAAAAGACAGCCGTCCTTGAAGGTCCTTGAATATTTTGGGGGGTTTGAAATTTCACATGGATGAAGACCGCAGTCAAGGAATAATAGGGCACAGTTGGTAGGAAGTCAATATTTACAAAAGATTGCTATGAAAAAGATTGTCATAATGTTTTTAATTTCTCATCCTTTGTTGAAAAATATGATCTGATATGATAGAAAGTCTGCAAAGTGATTCCTTTAGCATTAATTCAATTAATCAAAAATGTCGTTTTATATTCAGAGTTGAATGTTAAAAGTGAATGACTAACTTGGTTGACTTCAAGTGTAATAAGATTATCACTAATGGTATGAGACAAAAGATGTAATAGAGATTCTTTAAAGAAACATCCTAATACAAATTATAAAACCACAATGGCTTGTAAAATGGCCCATATCTTCTAAAGTAAAAGAGCCATGTTTCTTGAAATAAGATTTAAACTTGATGTGGAGTCATGTGTATGGAGTGATTTTTGTTTCAATAGTTCCACAAAAGCAAAAGTAAATCCAAGAGCAGAAAGTATATGTTATGAATGCAAAACAGAAAAATATATATCAAAAGTATATATTTTTATATAATTGGTTATTTGAAACTTATTTTCGTTTGCATTTTGACAAGTTTTTGGTTCCATTGTTTTTGTTTTTTTGGATTTTCCCAGTAAGGTCTTTTGCTTCTGGAATCTCTCTTTGCTTCTGGTTCGTTTTTTGCTTCTGACTTTTGGAACACATTTCACGTGTGGGAGGGTCTTAGATGAAGGCGTTCCTCTGCAATCTCCATTGGTCACTGATTCCGGACTGACACAGAGCTCTGAGACCGCCTCTGGGACCAAGCCACGCCCACCCCACCAGCTTCCTAGCGTTTTCAAACATGGCGGAACGCGGTGGTTCTGTTTCACAGTAGCATGTAAACTAAGTTTTACCATAAACGTTTATACAAAGGTTATAATTAATTGGTAAATGGTCTGTAGATATTGCAAATGTACACTGTATAATAACTACATTAAGCATGGCAGTTAATATTTAGCACACTTCACCAGCGCGAGCTTTTTAAAATTTTAGTGAACTGGATGCAGGCATGAAAATCTGTCACCTTGCGGCGAAATTCGCCGTTTTGAAGTTTTCATATTTTGTGGTAAAACAAACTCTTATGAAAAATAGGTAGATAGTGAAATAAGAAACAAGATTTTTTTGTAGTTCTAAATGATGAACCCTGGTATTTTTTACACTCATTTTTGCCGCTGATGTTATTTATTGGTTCATTAAGATATAATGGTTTTGACTGAGCCATCTGGAATGGCGAAAGCGGCTCGCGTTTACGGATCTGGCTCCATATATTGACAAGACAGGTCAATATTTTTCAGCGCGACATTACCGTGAGAGAAGTCAACAGGGAAGAGCGTGTTTAAAGCTAGCCTTTAAATTATTTTTAATTTAATCGCTGCTGTAGCTTCTGTCACCGTTTTGCTACATTCACAATAGTAGCGACTAGTTACTCGCTCCTCCTGGATCATTCGCTAGCGTCCCCGCGGGTCTAAAGTGAGAAGGAAACTAATCCGCACTCTGCGTTTCAATGGACTACTCTTCTTACTCTCACCCCTCCAAGTTAAAATCTTTTTGTTTTTATCTCTGAGTCGGACAGTGTCTGAATGTCATGTCTGACATGTATTGTGTTTAGTATCTCTATGTTCAATGGTTCAATGAATATTGTTCACTTCTTAATAAAATATGGACAGCACAAGATGCATGTGATGTGTGTTTGTGTGTGGTACCTGCAGAACACTGAAAAACAGTGTGAGTGAACAAAGCTGGTTGTATATAGGGTGGCCACTTTTCAGTATTGCTTTAATTTTGGTATTTGGCTTTAATTTTGGTATTTTTTACTATTATGGATTTTACTATATTTGGCATCACCTCTCGTACACCAGCTGCCCCCCACCCCCCGTCCGTCGCCATATCAGATATTGCAAATACTCATATTTCTTCCACACATCAATGTTCTCTCCATCCAGTTCACTAAAATTTTAAAAAGCTCGTGCTGGTGAGCATGCTTAATGTAGTTATTATACAGTGTACATTTGCAATATCTACAGACCATTTACCAATTAATTATAACCTTTGTATAAACTTTAATGGTAAAACTTAGTTTACATGCTACTGTGAAACAGAACCACCGCGTTCCGCCATGTTTGAAAACGCTGGGAGGCTGGTGGGGTGGGCGTGGCTTGGTCCCAGAGGCGGTCTCAGAGCTCTGTGTCAGTCCGGAATCAGTGACCAATGGAGATTGCAGAGGAACGCCTTCATCTAAGACCCTCCCACACGTGAAATGTGTTCCAAAAGTCAGAAGCAAAAAACGAACCAGAAGCAAAGAGAGATTGCAGAAGCAAAAGACCTTACTGGGAAAATCCAAAAAAACAAAAACAATGGAACCAAAAAGTTGTCAAAATGCAAACGAAAATAAGTTTCAAATAACCAATTATATAAAAAATATATACTTTTGATATATATTTTTCTGTTTTGCATTCATAACATATACTTTCTGCTCTTGGATTTACTTTTGCTTTTGTGGAACTATTGAAACAAAAATCACACCATACATGTGCCTTTTGTAAGTCAGAAGATGAATTCCAGGAGCATTTGTTTTTTCATGTCAATATTCACAAAGTTTTTGCATGGACACTAGAAACTCGATTAATCTCAAACTTAACATTCTTTCTTTGGATACCATTTTACTTTATGTGGAAAACTTAAGTTCGGATTTCTTTGATGCCATAAATGTAGTCGTACTTTTAGCAAAATACCACATTCACTACAGTAAGTGGAGTGGTTAAAAGCCTTCTTTTCTCTTTATGATTGAATTATTAAAGAATCATTAGGTAGATTAAAAAAAAAAAACTTGGAAAATGCTAGAATCATCTCACACAAGATTTCCCTATAAATCTATAGTTCTAATCTCATTATATGGCTTTGCTCCTCTGTTTTATGTATGTACTGTATCTGTATATGCATATGTGTATTATTGTTATTATTATTTGTCTACTGTCAACATGTCATTATTTTGCCAGCACAAGTTCATTTAAAATTATATTGATTCTACAGGGCCTATGCTGACTTTTACTTTGCAAAAGTTTGGTCATTCTCCTGTAGAGAAATTTGTTTGTTTATTCAGCACCGAAAGCTAGTGTTTCCTGTATGTAGTTAACGTATGTGTAGCCGCTTTACATGAATGTCACCTTCTCACAGGTTCACTGCTAAATTGCCAGACATGTTGTGTGTGAATAAAATTTTCGTTTAATCAGTGCTTAACGTCATGCACAGAACATTTCAGGATGCATGGCTTGAAATGGCATTCGGTCTTTTGAATTTGCATTGAATTAACATTGTTTTTTGACAACGTAAGCAGCAAGAAAGTGACCCCTGTGCCACCCAGAAATGGCACCTTGTGGCAGCTGCCACATAATCGTGGCACTTAGTGTGGCCAGTGCTGCGTGACTGTGGCCTCCGTTGTCCAGGATTTCGACCCGAACCTGAATTTCGACCTAAACCTGAATTTTTACTTCAATTTTTGCATACCTGAATGGATTTTACAGACAGTTTTTTTCAAGTAATAATGATTTCAGGTTCAAGTTCGCATCTTCCTGCAGAGATGGTGCAAATGCTGGATTAGATCTGCATCTGTGACCAGGCATCTAAAGGGGTTTTCACCACCTGCACTATGGGTTATTTTCAGCAATAATGTTCAGAGTCTAATTTTTGTTTGTGCTGTCTTGAGAAAGTGAACATGCTTGGCTTTTAAAGGGAATGAAAGGAGTTCGTCTGATTGGATATTGTGGCGGTACAATGTGTAGCCTGTGTATTTATTCTCGGCTCTTCCAGTCACTAGTTATGGGTCAATATTGAAGATATTTCGATGGTTTGTGATTGTTATTATTGTGTGCTTCTCTCTGGTATCTTTATGTACACATTTGAGAGTGTTCATGCCAGGTTAGTTAGGTGAGTCTTACTGTCTGGATGTTGTTCAGGTTACCACCTAGTTTATTTGTTATTCACTGTGTGTAAGTCTTTATTTCAAGTCCTCAGTACCAAGTCGTGTTATTTCCCGGTGTGTGATTGTATTTAGACACTTAATGCTCTGTGTAATATAGTGTCCTCCTTTAGTCCCCGTTTTGTATATTGTTGGATTACTAGTCTTGTCTTCCCGTGTTTAGTTTTGTGTTATGCTGCGTCAATCTTGTGCCCTCCGTGTCTATTCTGTGTTAAGAGAATTTATAAAGAATAGTCTTATCTTTACCAAGTAAGGTACTGTGTTAAGATCATACTGCATATGCCAAAATTTCAAGTTGAATCCTTCTTGGTCTATTGGAATGTACTTTTCATCTATGTACTAGTTTTTTTAACACCATTTTTGGTTATTTATTCATATCTAGCCCACCAGACAAATTGTTTTCTTCACTACTGATGAGAGAAACAGCTTACCGTTTGAGACTGAATCTGTGGAACAAATGCTGTGAGCTCTAATTTAACCCACCAGGACAGATTTGATCAAGGTAATATCAGGATATGAAAGTTCGCCTGTTATATACAGAGAAATATGGATTTGGAAAGAAGAGATCGGGCATTATTAGAAGAATGGCTTAGTTTATTGCTTGCCAGCAAGTTTTCTAAAGTTTTTTTCTTGCTAGGTTACAAAAAAGCTTGCATTTTCACAAAAGCATTCATCTCAACACTTAGCATAGGTATTATTAACATTGTTATAGGTTTGCATGTATTCAGGCACATTTCATGATGTTAAGCAGTTAACACTCCTACCCACTACTACACTCTTCTGGATTCACAAGATTCAGAATCTATTAAGAGAAGTGTGAGTTCCATGCACGAAGAACAGCCCTGCTACCAAATACTGTTGTAACAGCATACAATAACTGAACGCATTTGATATTCTGTGAAATACAGAAGATACATTGCACATTGTTTTGTATGCTTAGCAAAGTTAAAAAGGCAGTTTACTGGTTCTCATGTGTTAGGCAATGAAGGGGCGGTGATGCTGGAATATGTCAATACAGAGGAAAGTACAAAATGAAGCTAAGACATTCACTTAAATACAGACATGGCGGATATATGTGTCTTTGTTACTTTGTGAAAATGCTGTTTACAAACGACCACATAAAATGCTTCAGCAAAAATGCTACATTTTAAAGGTTAATTTTTATGAGATTAACAGCATATAAATATAGTAAAAAATCAATTAATTGTTCGTGTCTATTAATTTTTATGATCCATTCCTTTTGCCATATAAATAGCACCAGCATGTTTGAATATTGTCTTTGCTACATTTGTTTGTCATTAAACCCCCCTACACTGTTAGCTAAAAAACAAGGAGAACCTGATCTGTTCTTTGTGCATTTGTCAACAGCACACCAAAAATATGCATGCAAGAGCAATTGTAATGCAGTAAGAAAAATGTATTGTTACTGTCCTACAAGTGCAAGTTTTATCTTATTAAAAATGGTACATTCAAATGTGAATACTATGATGGGTATGGGCTACTGAGATGAAATGAGCTCTAAAACCAAACACACCCAACTAATCTAATAATAAAGTCACCTCAACAAAAAGTCAAAACCAAACATTTAAAAGCCATCATCATTGGTTAGATTAGCACTGCTGTTGGCTAGATGTTTTTAGGTGGGGGGATCAATTTTAACTAGCAGTTATACTGAAGTGCATACACTGGCAACAATGATACACTCAGTACACCCATCCTAGCACAACACCCACTACAATAGTCACTGCTGTGGTCTGGCACACAGATAATAGCCAGTCAACCATTTTGCAGAGGGTGGTGGACAAATTATGTATGCCAAAGCAGAATTACAGGATGTAATGTGCAGTGGACGTAGGTGTGATGCTTCTAATGAAGTGTTTTATGCATCTAAGTAGCTTAGACTGGTAAGTGTCAAGGAAGGTGCCAACACCCGTGACATTAAGAAAGGTATGTGTATGAACTTTCTTCACTTCCTTGTGCAGATGTGGCATATTATTTCCACCCTGAAATCTTAAAAGTGGGAATTAGTTACAGATTAGTTACAGTAAAAGTTGCACAGACTGTCATGTACTGATCAAATAATCACAGCAAATGAAGACAATGGCACAATTACAGTATGTTATATTTCCTCACATTTGATCTACATAGCCTTCATGGTTTCCAATTTGTACAGTTTACAAAAAAAAAATACATTTAATGTATCGTATTACCAGCATTAGTCATTAGTAACTAAGTCAAAAAAATTTTCAAGTTCATTGTGGTGTTTCAAAATTGGGAACCCCTGAAATATCACTTTCTGGTGACTCAGTGTAGTTGGCATAGTCCTGGAGTTTCAGCAACATGGTCATCTAAGTGATTAGCAGACAAAAGAAAACCAAACAAACACATTTATTTCAAATCATTAGGCAAATAACAATTTAACATCAATTGAAGTGTAACACATACTGAAGACTTATTGAGGATTCTCACCAGAGGGTCTGACTCCATGGGAGGAAACTGTGTGTCTTTAGTAGACCGGTCATTGCTAGGCTGTGAGAACATGGTGTTGGGACCAGCAGTTGGGGGAGGGAGGTGGGAAAGCTTCACCTGGTCCTGCTGGGCTGAGGGCCAAGGGAGTGTGTCCCTCACCCATTCCACTGGGTCTTCCCATGCATCTTTTTTACCATGGACCTGTAACAGAAGACCACAAAGTAACGACACACACCTGCAGAGTAACACCAATGGGCCCCAAGGAGGGTTGCACAAGGGGGAACTCTTGTAGTTCAACGAAGGCTGACCCAGGATCCAAACATCAGCCCATGCATACAGCCTTCCTTTTGTTACCGAGCTGTATAAGTAAGCAAAGAGTTTACCCTTTGAATAAACTAACTTCCTAACTCTCTGTGAGGTATTGATGGAGAAGGTGGAGTATGGACCATCCTTGTTCCAATCGCACACTTGCACCTCTGGGGACCCTACTCCAGGGAACCAATGTCCCTATGTTTTATAAGCCTAGTTATTGAACATGAAGAAACTTTGATTTAAACATGGATGTGCTCTGGGGAACTAGTATACGTATACTGTTTTGTCATTGTGTTATGGGAGCCAGATTTACAATGCCTCATGTCTAATGAATTGCTATTGTGGTGGACCTCACCAAAGCAACATGAATGACTACTTGATCATCATCTGAGAGGAAGACATTTCTCTTACCTTCATACCATCCTTTGCTCCCTCCTGCAGATAGGGAATAATTGACTGATTCCACAGGTCAATAAACCAGGAACGAAATTCTTCTATTGTTACAGGACATGAAAGGAAAAAACATGGACCTGCAGAAAGAAGTGTCATGTTAAAATGTAACCTCATGCCAGAAAAAATAAAAATCACAAAGAATATTCTTTCAGAAGAAATTTCATGCATTGATGGAAAAATACAGCATACCAATGAGGAAATCGGCAGTGCCGTATTTCTCCAGAAATGTGTGGAGGTGGTACCAGAGCTTTGAGACCCAGTCCAACACCTTCATCATCTGCCCCTCACAAATCAGGATCTCACGCTCAGCTTCAATCAGCTTTCTATGCAAGTAACGCAACAAAAAGCCATTGATGGGCTCTACGTTGTTGGAGAAGGTGACCATCCTGAACAGGAGATAGAGGGCCATGTAAGCAGCAAGGTTGTAGACATAACCATGTTACAAATCATGTGCAATTCTAAGTGATGTTTATTTAATTTACATTTACTGAAATAGTGCAAATAAGTGCAAAACTTCAATAGTTTAAGTAGATAAATAAGCCTGTAATATACTAGCTAATATGTTGTATTTCCTAGCAATTTCATTGCTGTTTTAGTTACTGAATACCTAAAACTGAGGTGCAGGCCATGGTTTGGTGATATCTTCACAGGCTGGTTGGTGGTTCCAATGATAAATGGGCTATTATAAGTCAATAATTATAATTAGAGATGTAAAATATATATAAGTAAACAAGTAATTCAAATATTTAGTATTTTATTATTAAATATATAATATTTATCTTACCATTTGTAATATTTGCACGTTAATGTACTGTGGACAAGCTCACTAATAGAGGACGCATCATTGACATCATCCAACACAATGACCAATGGAATGTCTTCTGCATTGCTGTCATGCTCTATCTGATTGGCCAGATTTGACAAGTACAGCTGAAGCTCCTAAACAAAATAATGTTCAGATGAACATTCAAACAAAGAAATTAATTACCGTACATTAATTCACACAATGATTGTGTAAATAAACAAAGTGCATTTGAGTAAAAACAAAATGGTGATATATAAAACAGAATTATATTTTGATGTTAAAAGGCAGTCCATCTACTTTGGAATAATGCACTCATTTTCAATAATTAAATGGCCAAGTGCTGAGATGCTGATTAAAAAGACTTTTCAAGCAAGGTATAAGTTACTAGTTAAAACACAAAGCCAAATATTAAATTTCTGGTTTTATTGTTATGACTACATCTCACTGATTAATTTTTATTTATTTATTAGATGATCAAATAAACTAACCTTGCTGGTTTGCTGGTGCATATTGAAGGTGATGACATGGCCGTGCTCTGCCTCATGACCACTCCTCTCCAGTAGGTAGTTGGCCAGACAGTACGTCAGGTGGGTCTTTCCCGTTCCACTTGGACCTGACAAAATCAGCCGCCGGTGCTTTATCAACAGACTGATGTAGTGCTGCATCATGGATTTGGGAATGAGTGTTTCAAACACAAGACTGTCCACTGATTTTTCATTAAATCCTGAAAGGGTTTAAAAAAAAAGAGTGAAGGAGGGAGTGAAGAACAGAAACTGATAGTAAAAATATTAAAATACAGGCTGGGGGAATTAAACATAATAAGGGAAAAGAATTTAAGTTACTGGGACTACAGCAAAAACAGCAAGAAAGAGAATTTGTGCATTGCACTATGGGAATACAATTATGCCTGTTTATATAAAGACATATACAGTGCGGAAAATAAGTATTTAGTCAGTCACCAATTGTGCAAGTTCTCCCACTTAAAAAGATGAGAGAGGCCTGTAATTGACATCATAGGTAGACCTCAACTATGAGAGACAAAATGTGAAAAAGAAGACCTACAAGACCACTACTAATCTCCCTCGATCTGGGGCTCCACACAAGATCTCAGCCCGTGGGGTCAAAATGATAACAAGAATGGTGAGGAAAAATCCCAGAACCACAAGGGGGGATCTAGTGAATGACCTGCAGAAAGCTGGGACCAACGTTACAAAGGCTACCATCAGCAACACACTACGACGCCAGGGACTCAGATCTTGCAGTGCCAGACGTGTCCCCCTGCTTAAGCCAGTCCATATCCAGGCACATCTGAAGTTTGCTACAGAGCATTTGGATGTTCCAGAAGAGTATTGGGAGAATGTCATATGGTCAGATGAAACCAAAGTAGAACTATTTGGTATAAACACAACTCGTCGTGTTTGGAGGACAGTGAATGCTGAGTTGCATCCAAAGAACACCATACCAACTGTCAAGCATGGGGGTGGGAACATCATGATTTGGAGCTGTTTCTCTGCAAAGGGACCAGGACGACTGGTCCGTGTACATGAAAGAATGAATGGGGCCATGTATTGTGAGATTTTGGGTGCAAACCTCCTTCCATCAGCAAGGGCAATGAAGATGAAACATGGCTGGGTCTTTCAGCATGATAATGATCCCAAGCACACTGCCAGGGCAACAAAGGAGTGGCTTCGTAAGAAACATTTAAAAGTCCTGGAGTGTCCTAGCCAGTCTCCCGATCTCAACCCCATCAAAAACCTTTGGAGGGAGTTAAAAGTCCGTGTTGCCCGCCGACAGCCCCAAACCATCACTGCTCTAGAGGAGATCTGCATGGAGGAATGGGCCAACATACCAGCAACAGTGTGTGCCAACCTTGTGAAGACTTACAGAAAACGTTTGACCTCTGTCATTGCCAACAGAGGATATACAACAAAGTATTGAGATGAACTTTTGTTATTGACCAAATACTTATTTTCCACCATTATTTGCAAATAAATTCTTTAAAAGTCAGACAAAATGATTTTCTCAATTTTTTTTCACATTTTGTCTCACATAGTTGAGGTCTACCTATGATGTCAATTACAGGCCTCTCTCATCTTTTTAAGTGGGAGAACTTGCACAATTGGTGACTGACTAAATACTTATTTTCCCCACTGTATAAAGAAAGTTGAATGAGTCAAAGAGACCTTTGAGAGTCACAGTGATTAGTCCAGACCCTTTATTCAAACATTCACAGGGAGGGCTCGCTGGGCTCTCTGATCCCAGGAATCTTCTGCTCTGATTTACATTGTAGCTGTAGATGGAGTCTACAGACAGACCCATACTACTACTTGGGTCCACCTTGGAAATGTAATCCTAACAAAGAAAGTCAAACTACAAATGAATCACATTCATATTTGCAACCATTTAGAATTGAAGAATTGAAGTCCATATACTTTAACTATTAAAAGCTTGCATATAATGGAACTCACCTGGAAAGCTGCAATGATGAATTTGTCTAGTGTAACCCAATCAGTTCTTGAGTTGATCAATACTGATCCTATATAGAAATCCTGCTTTTTCACCTGATAAACCCAACAACACAGGTTAGCAAATTGCAAAGGTATCTACATTCAAAAATAATTAACCAGTATATACATACTAGACACCCAGGACCAACCAAAATAGGAAATATGCTTAGCATCCTCTGGCACTGACAAAAAATGCCTTTTTTTATGCCTTTTCTTAGCATCATCAGTATTCCCTCCCTGCTTTCTCTCCCCCACCTAGTAGTGGCAGTGATCACGTAGTGCCCCTTTAAAGGTCAACCATCCCTGTGATCTCTCACCGTGGCCTGCCCACCACCACTGTCCTAGTCTACCCAGTGTCCTGGGAGGCTCCACACATCTGTGCCAGGCAATATGATCCACCTTGCTGCCTGGCTCTCAGGCTCTTTGAACTGCATGAGCAATGTCAGCAAATTGTGATCTGTCCGCAGAATGAAAGGGGATGCCATAGAGGTAAGAGCCATTACTAGATGTAACAGTTCTCTCATCATACAATAGTTTTACTTTGACTGGCTCATCCACCAACTGTTGTAGGCCACAAACATCTCAACCCCACTCTGTGCCTGTTAGACGTTGGGAGTTAACATATTAGCATCAGTGCTGTCCTCTGATCACAAAGAACTCCCTGCCTACTCTGGAGAACACCATCACTGCTGCACTGTGTCCATTAACCAGTGTGCCATGGAGTGGGCCACCGCTGCACTCTTGTCCGTTTTGGCTGGATCTGTTTCCACTCACAGTTCCACTCATGCACTTCCTCAGAAACAACCGGTTTACTGCCTCGCTCCAACATGTTCATTTATGCATGTTGCATATATATGCATATAGCAAAGCCTAAAAGCCACAACCTTGAACTGCCAACGTCTGGTGCCTATCGTGAACACTGCCAGAGAGCTGCAAGATGACGTGGAAGTAAATACTAGTTGGGCTTAGTGACAGCGTTCAATTTCAGCTCAGCAGCCAGGTAGGCTGGTGCCTGGTTGTATGTTGTAAGTTGCATGTTTTATGTTGCATCAGCTTTTCCAGCACAATGTGTTCAGCAAGTATTGCAATGCTAATTCCTCCTGTGCAGCCTTCTCAAATGATGAGTATGCCTGCCAAACCCTTGTACGTAGCTCTGTGGCCAACATACTGAACCGCTCTCCCTGTAGTCTTTATCTCTCTTGGAACAGGTGCCAGATAGCACTAGCAGTGCCTGCCTAAAATGTCGCTAGAGGGCTGTTGTCAATGCTCCTGGGCCTAGACAGTGTTCAAGTGAAATTACCAAAGAACCAGTGGTCTACAGACATCGACACCTGGACAGGAATCAGGTTTCCTGACATTCACTTTTGCAAAGTCTGAAAGGCATGCAAAAGCCTAGTTGTATATGATGGCAGGTTTTGATGGTAAAATGAAGGTGATGACACTTGGACTTGTTATTTGGACTTGGACTAAATACCTCTCCAGATAGCTTCTTATCTGTAATATGCACCAAGACTCTGAGTCGAACTTCATCACTTTGGCAGGATAAATTCATTGCCTTCATGGATGCAAAGTCTAGAGAGTGAAAGGAAAAGGTAAATCTGACAAAGCCTCATTCTTTTGAGGTTAAACACTGTAAATTAAGGCCAGAACCAATTGCCACATTTCAAAGAGTGTGACAACACTATGCAGTGGAATGTCATTTGTGTGAACTTTAAATAAATTAAAATAGAATTAGGAAGTCATCATATGAATAAATACAATGTTACTGCAACAAAATATAATGCAGAAATTCAGTGTGTTCATGGTTCATCCTCCCCCTCCTTGACCCAAAATCTGTCTCTTAAATGATGCTGATTCATTACTGATATACGTCTGATCCACCTGTTCTGCTGTGCCCTGTTCCCATGACAATGCTGCCGCCCCATAGCTTCTATCCAACCTGTCACCTGACCTGCTGAACTCCCAGTCTCCTACTCTGTCTACTTCAGTCTTTTGCCCTTAGTGCTCCCCAACCCTCTGCTCATGTTGCTTCCTTGTTGTATGCTGGACTGGAACCTCAATTCACCTAGGGTTAGTTTTTTTTTTTCATTTTGTACATGAAAAATTATATTTAATGTGAAAAAGTGGTATCAAGTGGAACTTAACAGACTTTTGCTTTATACTGAATGTCACGGTGAGGGGGCCGGGTCGCCACCAGAGGGCGCGCATCCCGGCCAGCAGGCGATCCCAGCACACACCCCCGAGCACGCAACCACTCCCACCGTCCCATTCACCCGAGTACTAACACCTGTACGCAATTATGTTTCCCTCTTTTTTAAGCCCGCAGGTCGTTCGGTCCAGTGCTGCACATTGTCCCGCTGGAAGCCACACGGGACCTCTAGCTCGTCGTTTGAAAGCTACATACGTCCTTTGTTTTTGCTTATTGCCTGTTTTTCGTTGTCTGTTTTCGTTGCCATTGACATGGAGAATAAACTCCCTTCATTTCAACCTGTGCCTCCGTCCCGACGCCCCCGGCGTCACTCTGAAGAGATTATCCAAAAATCATTTTTGGAAGTCTATACATATTTTAGGTTTAATGACAAACTTGTATATGAATAATGAGTAATATACACTGAAGGTAAAACTTAATCACTTTAAAAACATACCTTATAGAAAATGTCTAAAAAAAAAACAAATTCATATTCAATGTAAAAAAAATAATAATTTAAAAGTCTAATTTTATCCCATTTGTGGGACAAAAATAAAAATGCTTGCACAGTGTAGGGCTAATACAAAAGAGAAGTGCCTACAGGTCTTGAGATTGACCGTGCCAAAAAGAGAAAAATGTAAAATCAACCATAAACAAATAAATAAATAAAATGTAAAGCAGTCTGTAATCATGTTACACCAATGATAACTCAGTTGTTTTTTATACATTGCCTATTACACTCGCAGTAACAACACATTGCCTGTGTCAATGCCTACATTGTAAATAATGTATATGAAAAGCAGTCAACTTACTGGGCACAGAGCACTCATAGAGGCTGAAGCTCAGGCTCTTGGTGAGTTTGAGCTGGTTGGACCTTAGCACAGTAGGTGGTCCATATGGCTGAGAGAGAGAAGATATGGGGGGACCACAGTGCAGCAACAGTGAGGATGGAGCATCTATTTTCAGCTGGTCATTCTCTGCTTTCAGATTTTCCACTGTAAGCTGAAAGGGAATCGTGTCATCATTCTGTCCAGATTTCTAGAATGTTTTGAAGGAATATTTCTGTTTCTGAAGGAACATATTTGCCAGTATATTCTAACACTATAATGGATTAAATCTAGTGTTCTAACTGTTTATAATCAGTGATTAGTCCAAGTTGCATTTTAGGTGTGTTTTTCCAAAAAAAAGTACCACGTTTTCCACAGAATGATTGATGTGATGTTAAAGAAAGAAAGAAAAGTATGTGAAAGAAAGTATCACATAAAAGACCGACAAACCTGCATTCTGTTCATGACCCCTTTCAACTGTTCTAGTTGATGGGCTGAGTTTAGTGCCTCTAGACGGATATCCGTCAGCTTCATTTCTTTCTCCAAAAGCTCTGAACGCAACTCAGATACAACCTTTTCTCCACTCTCGTGCTCCTCTTGTCCTTCACTAATTCTGCAGCACAAACATGATTGTTTATAGTTTCTCAGGTAAACAACTTCACAGAAAATTTAACTGTTCACTCACGCAGAGAAAGAGGTGGTTTGGAGGGGCATGGGCTCTTCTCTCTCATGGGCCTGGTTGCTGGGGACAGAGTCCTCAGGAGTGGCAGTTTCTTCAGTGTCGGAGTACAGAGCATCAGCCTTTGTGCCCTTCTTAATGGTGAACGCCTTGCCAAGGGAACTCCGTAACTGGAGGGAGACGGAGAGAGATGGAGATAGAGATAGTGAGAGATGAATATGTAGACAGGTAATGGAGTCAATTATATTAATGTAGCAAAACAGCCAGGAGAGATTTTAGGATTATAATGTATTTATCTAAATTAGATAAATAGATAGATATTTAAGTATTTAGGTATTTATCTTCTCATCACAGGTAGTGTGAATGTAGTATCATTTCACAAACATAAAAATTATTGTTAGACAGCAATATTTTTACTGCTTATTTAAGGAACATGCAATGGTGGTTTTTATGTGGCTATTGTTTATTCTCTCACCAGTTAAATAAAAAGGCCTCAGTGACTTAAGCATGTCACAATTTAACTCCTTAAAACATTTTTTACTTTTACTGTTTCAGTTTGGCCAAGTGTTTACTGATGATTCAAATTTTATTTAAATGTTTACACAAAACAAACATGACTGAAATAACACTTTGAGTAGTCCTTTATAGATGATTAATAAACTCCCAACAGTATCATGATCATTTACTTCAAGAATCCATGAAGTATCACTGATATGTCTGCTGAGTGTCTAAAACTGACCACTCAAATGGTCACCAAAACATTTATTTAGTTTTAGACAACTGTATGTATATTACAGAAATAGTTTAAATCTTAAATATGAAATGAAAGGTGTGAGGTTTTGGTATTATCACGGTGGGTCAGCCCAGACGCCACGAAAAGGGCGCGCGCACACACACTCCTTCCCTCTCACGCACGCCCACTCCGACACAGCGCACACCCTCTCATTCCCTCTCACGCACGCCCACTCCGACACAGCGCACACCCTCTCATTCCCTGACACTCCTTCCATCCCAATCACCTGAGTATTGACACCTGCCACTGATTAGACTCGGGCTCTTTAAATGCCCTCAGGTTGCGTCATCCAGTGCTGCGCATTCAGCCTGCACCCCTCGCCTCGCTACGTGGGATAGCCTGCTCTGCACCGGACCTGCTACTTCACTTCATCAAGTATCCTGTTGTGTTTATTCTGCCTTGTGACCTGAGTGTTTGCTTTTGAGCAATGGATAATTAAAGCCTTTCGCTCACAGCTTACGCCTCCTGCTGCCTCTGTCCCCACGTCACAGGTATCAAAATTTTGTGTTAATTTGTACAGAATGCTCACCTCAATGCTCCCAGTAAGATAGTGAGCTACTGGATTTACCTTACGAAAATCTGCTGTGTTTTTGAAAATTCGTAACCATTGTAGTGTTTTTAAGCAGTAATTTTGGACCAAACGGTAAGGTCATCATTAGTATAAAAAACACCTGTACTTTCGTCTTTTCATACCCAGTTCTTTTTCTTCTTCTTTTTAGCATCCCCCTTCAGACTGCTCATACTTGAGTGGCTGGAGATGCTGTTTAAACTGGAGATGCTCTCTGATGAGTTCTGCCTCTTGATTCGCAGCTCTAAAAGAGAGAATGAGGCAAAGCAAAAGTAAATTCATGTTGTGCAAGAGTTAGTGAGACAGATGTTGAGCTTACCTGATGAAAGTGTGCTGTGCAAATCCCTAAACATTTTAGCCATCAGACCTTATCACTATATATCATATCACTGACATGTCACTATAGACTAGCAATAGACATTATTTATACCTCTAAATAGAATAAAACAAATGTACATTTGGAAGCAGCCTGCATTTTGCTTGCTCCATTACCTCAAGGCCGAATCTTGTGCGTCAACGTGGCTGCCATATTTTCATAAGGAAGATGCATCTACTAATTCATGTAGGCAGGAAATCCATGCATATAATAATGAGAACATACTGAATTTTCAAACAATTTACAAATGGTTTGGTTTGTTACAAATATAAGATATGTATTTATGGAACAGGCTACTTGGTTCTCAGAAGAGACATCATATTGCTTTCTCCCCATTCCAAGAACTTCAAAGCTGAGAAAGCAGTAACCATCACAGTTCTTAGCATGCTGTTATTCTAACAAAAAACAACAAAAACACTTCTTTTAAGAAGTTAAAACAGGGTTTACCTTTGGCAGTGACATCAGGTTTGTTCAGGGCTCCTTGTATGACATCCTGTGCCTCTGTGTTCTTCATTTTCAAATGTTCTATGGTATCCCTCAGCTCCATTAGCTCGGAGTCCTAAAGGGGCAAACACCATCAAAGACACCATTTATATTTAAGAAACATTAATGCTTCTTAAACATATATCACTGTTCCCTCAACATATGTATTGTAAAGCTGACCTTTTTGTTTTTTGCCTGTCTCATTGTTGCATGTGCCCCACATTGTGTATGGAGGCTTGTGAACCTGCAGCATGTTATGAAAGGGGACCCTTCATACCAACCAATCCGCTAGTTCTGATCTGGTTGAACACAGTGACCTGCCTCTTTCATACGTCAGTTGGTACTGGCTAGGCTACAGTTATTTCAGGTTAATTTTGTTCAGCTAATTTTGTTATAGCTCCATGTTGGTGAATTAAATACACTGGGTCATTATTAACATATTCCTCGATTTTCTTAATGTTTAGTCAGTAACCGACAGTCTACCTATTTCATAGTACGTGTCTGTCTGGTAAACAGTGTTTCTGACAGTGGTTACCTTCTGTTCAGCACTGGCTGAGAGGGTCTGCAGGCGGTTAGTCATCATGGTGAGACTCTGCTCAAATGCTGCCACCAGGTTGGCCTATTGAGGTGGGGAAGTGTGGGGGGGTTAATTTAGAAAACACATAGCTGACAAATGCCCATGTAGTGTCTATATCCATATTTTTGTAAGAAAATTTGGATTTAAGCCTCCAATGAAATACACAATGATCAGCCACTTCATTAGAAACGCTTCTTTACTTTTTTTTAATAAGCTTGTGGGTGTATAGTTAGAGACAGTAGCTCATTTCTTGAGCCCATCCTCCACCAGCAAGATATGGATTCTCAGTATATAATTAAAATCTTGATGGTCTCCCAATCACACCATCGTTAACAGTTAATGATCTTTTTGCAATTATGAATCACAGTCTTTTGTTCGATGCTCAGTAAATAATATTTCATAGAAATAATTTTTCTAGGACAGCCTTTATCCACCTGCAAATAAATTGCAAATATTAATAACCTACAAAATTGCAAATATTAGGAGCATACTATCTTTACATGTCTCAGAAAAGATAGATGTGCATTATTCACTTCCAGATTGAACAACTGGAATACCTTTGTGACGGGCGGGGGTGAGCAACTAAAAGGAAGCGATCACGCCAAGTCTCAGGGAAAAAGGATGGTTTAATAGAAAGTGCGCAAACCAAAAACCCGTGCACTATCTCCAAATTAAGGATATAATGACCAGCGGTCAACTGGTACAAAGACAAGACATATATAGGCAAACAAACGACCCTCAGGTGAGACGGATCACGGGCTCCGCCCACCTGAGGGACGCACATGACGTCACTAAACAACAACAACAACAACAGCCGCTGTGGACAGAGGCGGCCGGTAGGGGGCCGCCTCACCGTGACAACCTTACTATTTGGTTATACTACAGATATTTTCTCTCTCTAACACTAACACTCTAAGTCTCTAACATTATGGAATAACCTTCCTGTCAATGTTTCAGACTCACACAGAAGTATTTAATTTCTCAATATTTAATGTTAGGCTTGAAAACCTTATTTTACAGTCAGGCATTTTCTAAAATACCTCTCATCTTTGTTAAATGAGTAGAACTAGGGGTTCATGGGTATTAAGATATATAATATTGTAATCTAATATAATATAATAATCTGGGATGTTATGATGCTGTCACTGTTTGTCGTTCAAGTTTGTTGACTGAGAGTGGCAGAGTGCTGACGTTCCAGGGATCCTGTCTACATTTCTTTCAGGATCGATCCTTACACATTATTGCTCCCTAATTTACACACTCCAGTATCTGAACATGCCTAATACTCTATAGACAGTGTACTACAGTGTTCTACTAAGGCCAGTTTGAAAACTATGTTCTTCTGAATATTATGCTTTACTCTTTCAAAAAAAAATAAACAAATACCAAGATAATTTTAGCAAACTGAGAGGTGACTGTCAGAGAACGTGAGAGGGAAACGAAGAGCAGCACAAGCAGCACAGACAAACTTGCAGTTCTTTAGCCCTGCGGCAAACAGGAATTTTAGGATAGAAAGTTGAGGTAACTTTCTCCTGATCTAGACAGGTACTGAAAAGAAACTAAACAAGGATCTGTATGTCCTTTACACATCAAACAGACCCACACAAGCATTGCTCGGCATAATGTCTACTCGAATCATCTGACATATTTCAAAGCTCTTAAATATCACTAAAAATCTCAACCGCATGCGAGGGTATCAAATCACAGTGAGATCAAGATAAACATCAGTAAGAGGCAAATAGCAAAATTAGCAAAAAGCTAAAATAATTACTCCAACACTGGGGAAATTCACAAGCTACAGAGATACGTACATTAGCAGACAGTTGAGAGGTTAAACTGGCCACCTTCTCCTGAGAGGACTCCAGCTCTCTTCTCAGCTTACGTATTTGCTGTAGATATAAGACAAAGAGCAATTAGTTGCAAAACCACACTTACCTGAGGTGCCAATACAAAAATTAAAACTACTGTAAGTATCATACCAATCCAGCAGGTGGCAGCACCACCAGCAACATATAGACTTTCTTCAACAGAAGGAAGAGGGTGTGTCCGATAGCAAATTTAGGTGTTTTAAATACCTTCATCAACAAAACCTCATTTTCTCTCTAGTTTGCTCTTTACCAACATTACACCTTTTAAGAGAGGCTCCATCAACTCTGGCCTGTGCCAGACTCTCAAACTCTCAAACCTGAGCTGGTATATCTATCTCATCAATTAGTGCAAATTGCAAGTGCTATTTTGAATGTATTTGTGCTTGGTATTCAATCAGTTTTGTTTAGATAATCATAATCAAGATTTGTACACTGGAAGCTTTCTTTTCCTTGCATGCAATCTCTCTCGCCTACAAAAAAACATCTCGCCTTTCCCAGGCTCAGACCACTTTATTGTTAGTTATCAAAACTAGCACCATTATACTTTGGTCTGTAATGTTTGAATACATATTCCAATATTTTTTTTATTCCTGTTTAATCTTCGGGTCTGGGGTAAAAAGTAAAAAAAATTACATAAACATTTTAGGTTTATGTACTATATGTGTTTTATACACACACTATGTTTTATACACGCACTCCTTTATAATCGTGTGTCCTGTCATCAATAGATTAAAATAAATAAGTACTGCGTCCTGCTTTAAAAACGTGATTTGAATATCTGTCACGTGCTGCATGCCGGCGTGATGTTGGACACGCCCCGACACGACGCAATGCTGGCGACGGAGAGCGATTTTATCGCTTTCGGTGTGAATGCAGTTACTCTGCTGTTCAAACTCAGCACAGATGCATTTGCTTTGTTCTCCATCGGGGAATCAAGATAACAAATCCTGCATTATACCATTTACTAAATTGTCTGTGTTGGTATCATTCAGATTGTGGTTGATGTCAATACTTTCAAAGAAATTTTAATCGTTCAGAGATCAATCATTAGTTACTTTCTTTAGTTAAGAAAGATTGTGATTCTGGTTTGATTAGAATGAGACTGTTTTGAATGATCACGGAACAGCTCCGGACCCTTCTCTGTGGGCGTGTCATTATGTCGTCTGCGTGCAGATATGTCCATGTTTGTACTTCCGTGGGTGTGGGTTGTTTGTGAGCGTGTTCGTTTGTTACACCTGTGCCTTGTCTCGAGGTCACGTGGGTCTGTGTAATTCACCTATTTAATGTGCGTTCGCGCGGTGTCGTGTGCTCGTCTTTGTCTAAAGCTACGTGTCAGTGTGAGTGTGTTAATGTGCTGCTTGCGCTCTGCACTGAGCTTATTCGTATATTCTCATTAAATGTTCGTTGTTCACCGTAATCGTCTTGGTGCCTGCTTCCCACACCCAAGCGTTACAGAAAGACGAGCCGCAAAAGAATGCCAGGATACGCCACCCGAGCACCGAAGGGGAAGAGAAGAAGCCGGCACCATCACGGCTCTTCCCCAGTCCGACGCCGCGAAGCCCCCGTCACCGAGCGGGAGATGAAGCAAGATCCCCTCTGCACTATATGCTCTGCGCAGCTCAAGAGTCGGAGGACGCGGAGACGGCGGAACACTTCCGCCAATCCGCGGTGCACATATGGAAGGAGAAACACCCCCCTGCGTCCCTAGAGCCGCCACCTACTGCGGTGGGCAGCCGTGTGTGGAGGGAGGGGGAATTCAAGCCCCAGCGCGCGGCTTCTCCCGTGCGTGTTCCTGAGAGTGCCGAGGAGAGGAGAGAGGAGGTGTTTCTCCAGGCGGCGTGGAGAGAGGGACTCCGCGCGAGACCAACCCCCTGGCCGAAACCGAAGAGGGCACGGAGGACCCGCTGGTCGTCTACGCGGGGATGGTACGTGCCAATCCTCCCGAGGACGAGTCCGAGGAAGACGGCTCGGAGGAGGAGGAGTATCCCCCCTCAGTTTGCTCAAGGAGCACGGTCTACTACGGGGAGGAAGACGTCAGTCCTCCACCGTCGGACTACGGCGAGGAGAGGGAAGACTTCAGTCCCCCTTCGTCGCTGCACCCAGCCCCGTCGGGAACCGACGAGCAGAGCGAGGAGAGTGAGGGGAAGAGTCTTCGGTCGGTGAGTTCGCTCTCGACCGTATGCAAAGGGGGTGGGAGCGGACCGGACAGTTCGCCCGCGTTGGAGAGTGGGGACTCCTGTGGGGAGGAGCCCATGGACCACTCCCGATGTGAGACCCCCGCACAGTCCATGGACTGGAGCGTGGCCGAGGAGGAGATGCCGGCGATGGACACCACCCCCGATACCGGTTCCAGAGGGGGCTGGCGTGGCAAAGGAGGGGCTTCCTACGGGGGGTTCCCAGAGAGGGAGCGCCAGCAGGCTTATAGGGCGGCAAGCCCTTACGGCACTCTCGGAGGAGGGAGCCGCGGACCCGAGAGGAGGGTTGCCGCGAGACCCGCCGGTCGCGCTGCCTCCAAGCGGAATGCAAGTCGCGCTGCACCTCGCGAGTCCGGCAGGTGTGCGTCCCCCAAGCGGTCAGACAGTCGTGCTGGACCTCGCGCGTCCGCCAGGTATGCCGCCCCCAGGCGGTCGACCAGTCGCGCTGCACCTCGCGCGTCCGCCAGTTGTGCCGCCCCCAGGCGGTCGACCAGTCGCGCTGCACCCGACGCGTCTGCCAGCCGTGCGGCACCTGGCGCTGAGCGGGCGGAACAGGCGGGAGGAGAACCGCCTCCTGCAGCATCTCCAGCCTCCGGAGCTTTCTCGCCGCTACAGGCTTGGCCCAAGGCGGGAGGCGTGGCTCCGGGGATGAATGTCTGTGTTCCTGTGTTTTTGTCTGTCCCCTTGTGTCTCCCTAACCCGCTGTTCCCGTTTGTGCCCTTCGTGTTTGCTGTGCCGGTGTGCGTGTTTGTCCTCGTGCCCATGTTTAATGTTTTCTCCCCTGTCTTCCCAGGGAGGGTGTGCTAGAGCGGTTCGGGGGTGACAGCTCTCGGAGGCTCGTGATTCCGGCGGCTCCGGACCTGCCCGTCGGTGTTGGTTCGGGGCTTTCCAGCTGCGCGGGACGCTCCGGGAGTAGCGAGCCCCTGGTGGCGGGTTCTGTCACGGAACAGCTCCGGACCCTTCTCTGTGGGCGTGTCATTATGTCGTCTGCGTGCAGATATGTCCATGTTTGTACTTCCGTGGGTGTGGGTTGTTTGTGAGCGTGTTCGTTTGTTACACCTGTGCCTTGTCTCGAGGTCACGTGGGTCTGTGTAATTCACCTATTTAATGTGCGTTTGCGCGGTGTCGTGTGCTCGTCTTTGTCTAAAGCTACGTGTCAGTGTGAGTGTGTTAATGTGCTGCTTGCGCTCTGCACTGAGCTTATTCGTATATTCTCATTAAATGTTCGTTGTTCACCATAATCGTCTTGGTGCCTGCTTCCCACACCCAAGCGTTACATGAATTAATTATCTATTAGATATTTATTGAGACAATTAATAATTGAAGCATAGTAAATTATATGTACTTTAAAGGATTAGTAAGGGAAACCTCTACACTACTATAAGGATTCTCATTACCACACATTTCTCATTACCACACATTACCACGCATAAGATCAGTTTTTTTTTCCTTTTTCTCAAAACTATTTGAGAAACAAGCAGATTACATGGCAACAGGCCATGTGACAGTCATAATAACAAGCATAGGGACAGAGAACACAGCAGGGACCAGGACACAACCAGCAAAAGGAGACAGGACAGGAAGAACAAGAACAGAACATGGACAGACACACACATTAAAATACTTATTGTGCATACTAAAAAAACAAAATGAACCAAAAAAGGTTTAACTATAAGCAGGACTTAAAACGTTATGATGGTATACTGGTACTGAAAAACTGCTGTTTGTAGGGATGCAATTGCCTACCTACAGTAATTCAAGCTAGACTTCCTGCTTATGCAGTACTCTGCAGTCTTTTGGCCCTCAACTTGTCTATTGTAGTGTTAACTTGGAAACCATAATACATTAGTCCATTTTTATTAATTCCCTGCAACTGGGCTGTGTTCCTACTGCAGTCGAACTGCATTAGGGTCATAGCACTGATAATATGAACAACAAATTACTAAAACTTTTTTTTGATGTTTCAACATATTTTGATACTGGCAAAATGGTTTAATTTAAATACAGCAGGCTTTCAGACGTTAAATATTTGTCAGACTTGCCAACAGAAAAAGCATTTAGCAACTCATAGGATAGAATGATACACAGTAAGAAAATAATATCCTGAAATACAGAATACAAAAAATAATAAAATTGTGATTTATGCAGCAAGTTGAATCATCAAGTTGCAAAACTGAAAACATAATTGCACGATTGATAAAATAAGGCATATATGAGAACATACCTTTGCTGTATATATATATATATATATATATATATATATATATATATATATATATATATATATATATATATATATATATATATATATATATATATATATATATATGTATAACATATGTATGTTATAAATTCAAGCTATAAGCCTTGCTTACAACTCACATAAATCACAGATGACAAAGCTCTGCTCTGCTATGTTTTGGCCCAGATCACCCACTGCCTCAAGCCACTGTCCTACACCTTTGTGACTGGCTCATCCACCACATTGAGGTCCAAAAGCAAATCTGTTACTTAGATGTTTTGGCTCATTTAAGTCTCCGTCTGGATTCTCAGCTCCCTCCATAAATGTGGATGAATGGAAATCTGCAGCATTTACTGCATATAGAGTGTTACGTGCATGTGCACATTTGCCAGGGTTTTGTTTTTCAGGAGATGGACTGTGGGCGGAGCCTGGCCTTTTTAAGACGCCACTAGGGGGAGAGAGAGAGAGAGAAGACCTGAGGGAGACCACAGAGGAAGAGCAGCTTGGGCCATGCTGCTTGAGCCTGAAATTGTTTGCTCTAAACAACCTGGAGTAAGGGTTGAGCTATGAGCCTTGTAATAGATGTTTCTGTGGGATTATGTTGTTTGGTTGTTTTTGGGGCTGGACAAGTAAGGTAGAGCGCGCTCCTACATATCCATCACGTAGGCCTTATCTTGTTTAGATTCAGTAGGTAAGGGGCGGACACCCACTTTGTATGTTTTAATTATTAGAATAGGTAGATAAGGATAGTTGTGTTTTGTTTTTCCTTGGATTAGAGAGGTAGTTCTTGTTGTTTTGGGTTTCTAGCTTAAGGTGTGTTTGTTTTGTTGTGTTCTTTGATTTGGTGTCGTCCAGGGTCCAGTCTTATTTGTTTTTCCTCATGTTATTATAATTATATACATATATATGATCTATATCCCATAGTAAACAGATATTGACCTTGGGAATTTTGTTGTGGTCTTCTCTTCTACATCTCAGTCTCATCTTCATCCATTTCCACCTGATTGCCATCTCCACTTGTTACATACTCCTTTCCCCCCCCCCCCCTAGACCGAGCTTGAGGGGTTTGTAACAAGAGATTAAAACTATTTTGCAAATGTGATATAAAATAAACGTTTCAGACATTTGCTGACTACGCTGAAAACTGGAGGGATTTTGAATGTGCTTATGCCATGATGAAAAAATTTAATATAAGACAAAGACAATAAGGACAAAATGAAAAAGACTGAGAAAAGAACTCACTTCCCCTTGTATCCGCTCTTCAGCCTGAGAGAGTGCAAGGAAGAAGAAAAGCTCATTAGTGCGCTACTCTGTCATATTACAACCAAATCTACCATCACTGAAGTCACATGGAGTAATGAAATGAAAACAAAGAGAATGGCTAGTTTAATTTCTTAAACTATTATTTATTATTGTTATGTGTCACGCCCGTAGCGCGGTGAAGGATGAGACAGAATCTTTGGTAGAACTTATGTAACGTTTAATGTATTACACGAAAAGCGCAGACAGCGCACATAAAACAGGCACACTCACAGACACGTATGACTCAGACAACGACGAGCACAGGACACTGTGCGAACGCACATTAAGTAGACAAACCACATAATCCCCACGTGATGACGAGACGAGCTACAGGTGAGACGAATCAGCACAAGACGCACCCGCACCCACGGAGATCCACTGACGCAGACTAGTAAACACAGACAACGTAAACACATGCCCAAAAGGGAGGGGTCGGGGACCTCAACGTGACAGACGCCCCCTCCAAGGGCACTACCCGTCCCGGGGTACCAACAGGACCAAGTGCCCCGAACCCACGACGATGGGCGGATCCGACGCGCTCAGTCCTGCATCTGGGAGGTGACCGCCCTCGGTGTCGGGTCCGCCACGAACAGCCTAGAACACCCTCCCTGGGAAGACCGGGGAAAACACGTTAGACATACATAACAGGACATTTACAAACACACAAACAGGTACATTACCACACAGCGGCATGAGAAGGAAAAGGAGATTGGGCAGACATACGGGAATACATACGAACACTGGGACAGACACACACGTAAACGGCGCCAGGCTGTGCGGCAAAAGGAGAGCAGCCAGCGGAGAGAAGCCGGGAGCTACGGGTGCTGCGGTGGGCGGTCCTCCTCCTGCCCTGACTGGTCTCTCCACTCGGTGGACCACAGGGAAGTCCCCCTTCACCTCGCGATCGCCCTCCGGACCTGGCAGTGGGAGCGTCTTCCTCGACCTCCATCTCCTCCTCACTGCCCAGGCTCCAGCTCATGGGCTGCTCCGGGCTGCCACCCTGGGAATAGTACATTTCGCTTCCCTTGGAGCGTTCCGGGGATACGCCCACCTCCGGACTGTTCCTCCCCTTCACAGTCCCGGCAGAGAGCTCAGAAGGAGGCGGACTCTCTTCCTCCTCCTCCGTGTATGAACCGTCTGCGCTCTCGGAGCCACCCGAGCACACGGACGCAGGGTTGTCCCCTTCCTCCTCCTCACCATAGTCCACGGTGGGAGCAGAGCACACGGAGGGCGGACAGTCCTCCTCCCTCTTCCTCCTCGCTCGGGGAGTCTTCCTCCCCAAACTCGCTCTCCAGGGTCTTCTCCGTCGAGCAGAGTTCGAAGGAGCCCACCCGCAGTGGCGAGAGTTCCCTGGTGGGAGAGGCGTGTCGCTCCTTCCAGATCCGCACCGCGGACTCGCGGAAGTACTCCGCCCTCTCCGGGCAGGATGACTCCCGAGCCTGACGGAGCATGAAAGCACACATGGGGTCCTGCTCCATCATCTCGGGAGTCACCGTGGCCTTGCGGTGCTGGGCAGGGGAGGGGGCATGGTTCCGCTTTCTGGGTCCTTTGCCCTTCTTTGCCCGGGTGGTGTAGCCTGGCATGGTGTCTCTCACGGCTCGTCGTAGCGCGTCAAAAGATGAGACAGAATCTTTGGTAGAACTTATGTAACGTTTAATGTATTACACGAAAAGCGCAGACAGCGCACGTAAAACAGGCACACTCATAGACACGTATGACTCAGACAACGACGAGCACAGGACACTGCACGAACTAGACAAACCAAATAATCCCCATGTGATGATGAGACGAGCCACAGGTGAGACGAATCAGCACAAGATGTAACTGCACCCACGGAGATCCACTGACGCAGACTAGTAGACGTAGACAACGTAAACACACGCCCAAAAGGGAGGGGACCTCAACGTGACATTATGGTTATAGTGTTTTTGGCATGTCAGTACTTTGTTGACAGTTAACAGAAATGAAACAGTAATTCAAAACCATTGTGTTTGCTTGTATTCTTAGCTCTTCACTTAACATATCCTATCCCAGACCTATCCTTTGATACTGTAGTCCCACAATGTTCTTTTTAATGTCTTTTCAGTTTATTCTATCTCAGCAGATAAAGAGTTTGAAATGGCCTAAAGGAAACTCAAGAAAAAAAACTTCCCAAATTTACAGTATAACGTATATTTGTTAATGCTTTCATTGCCCTTGGAAACATGGCTTATTAGTGCAAACTGTAAGAATACCTTGTAAGAGAGACACTAAATTATTACTTTTAGTGCTACTATTGATGAGTGAAAACTAACCCAAGGACACTTATACAAGCTAGAGCCCTATAAAATGTCAGCACACATTAAGTCATGCTCTATATATGATTCTTTCATACTCAAACTTTGTTGCATGTGTAATGAGTCCATGTTCAGGGCAATACTTACTGAAGAATAACTGGAGGAAGCACTAGACGTCAACGAGATCACTGAGCCATGAACTACAAAGTGAGAGTGGTTGTTTTAGTTTAGTCTGAAACTACAAAACTACAAAGGTGAAACAGTCTTGCCTACTAATAAGGTTACTGCAGTAACCTTACAGAAACACCAAAGTCCTTTTCTCTCACCATCGTCCCCAGGTTCTTTGTCCATGAATGATCCAGAATGGATCATGCTCTTGGGACGTTCGGTCAATGACAAGGTGCTGCCCAGCAAGGTCTGGTACAGGTCACAGTCAGAATCATGGATGGGGATGCTATTGGACCGGGTCATCTGAGGGATACACGTGCCGGGGTGTGCAACTTCAACAGACAGCAGAAGGTCCAGTAAGTATGCCATTATATGACATCTGCTCCCCATTCACACCAATAATGCACTAATTAGAAGTCATTTTCAAACTGGTACTATGTGGTACTATTGGTACTATAGTATGTTTAAAACTCCAGTCAGCACAGGCATGTACTCACCAGACCTGATCGGTGGGATCTTCTGTGATGGAGATGGTAGTGAAGAGGGGCTTTCTACCTCGGTCATGTTCATGATCGTGTGTGAGTCACACCCCTCTATATCATCACTCTGAGAAGAGTCATACTGACTGAGGGGCAAAGAATGGATCACATTATTTCAATTGTATTGGTGAATTTTTCATTTCATTCATGGTGGGAAAAACCATAATAGACACTGAATCATCTTTTTTTATTACACCTACTGTAGGATGTTGATACATTTTGTATCTGTAGAGAAATGTACAGAGGCTACTCTGTACAGCATACTGGCATCTACCATGACAAAGACAGTGCTATACTAATCACATTGTAATGAAGTGTGACCCTGAGACATGAAATTTGCTGTGGTCACATTTTTAATACGATCTGTAGATATCAGACCTGCAAAGTAAAAGACGTGAAACAGTAATGTGGGAAGGCTTAGCTTGGAAAGTGTAAGCAGTTTTCAATGCAAATAAAACTGGCTGTTGTAAAGACTCCCTTATGAGGTCCTACAATAATACTATCATCAGATATTAAAGAAAAGCTAAGTTCTATCAAAGCATGTCTTTTTATAGAACATTAAAACCAAACAGAGAGGATTTTGTGTCACGGTAGGTCGGTCCCAACCCGTGAGGGAGACCACACACACACACACACACACACACACACACACACACACACACACACCCACTGATTCCAACCAACATCTTTAAATGTATTCAACTGATTTTTTTCTCATCAATCCACATTCAGTTCTCAATGAGAAAAAAAACATGGCTTAGGATTGTTTTGTAAAGGCATTTATATATAAAAAAATTCAATTTTCATTAGTATTGAGACCTTTACATTTAAACTTAGTACTTGGAGATAACTTGCTTCTACTTCAATAAAATTATTTAGTCATATGTTGGAATCCTGTGTAGAAATTGTATAAGCATTTCTGTGAGTAATGTGTGTAGACTGATTTATGATAAAGAAAATTGCATCTCTTTTAGAATGACTAGAATGAAGCGTATGTAAAAGCTGCATGTTGATTGTAAAGCATTGGGTTCCGACTTAATTCCAAGTTAACTTGTCACAGCTTACCAATGGCAATCTTTAATATCTGTCTTTCAACATCATTGAGAAGCTTCCACACTCACACTCACTTACACTAAACTGTCTGCTATAGGTGTTAGAGAGACTTTGTTGCCTGAAGATCTGCTGTTTCCCAGACTTTTCTCTTCATGCTTTGCTCTGACCCTGGGGCAGAACACAGGAGAGGAGCCTGGGAGAGTCTCTTGCTCTCCTGTTGAGCCAGAGAAACAATCCAAGGAGTTAACACTGAGAGTGGGAACAGGGCTAGGAGTGAGCCCAGAAGCAATGGAACTGCGATCCAGGACATTGGAGCAGGATAGCACTTTGGGAGGAAAATGTTCTTTCATGTTGACTATGTGGCAGTGCAAGCTGTTGGAGTTGTGTTGAACCAGGTGGATGGGTTTGGACTGGGACTTGGCACTTGAAGGCCTAGGAATACAAAGAGAGGTATTAAGAGTGTCTAGAAACACAGCAGGCAAGAAATGGTTCGCAGGACTTACACTTCTCTGAAATGCAAGTAAATGAAATGTAGAAAATATAGCACTTTGAAAAATGAGAAGAAACATTTTGAACTGAAATAGTTATAACTGTTTACTTTTTAACTGTGTAAATTTTCTCATAAGTGAAAAACACGATGGAACAATTTAATTCAGTAACTGATTATGTGTGAAACATAGTCAATAGGTGCTGATAGGGTTATTAGTCTTACCGTTGAGAGCTTGGATAAGGCAGGTCAGAATATTTCCCCCGGCTGTAGGACTGCCTGAGTCCCAATAATTTGGAGGGAGGATGTACTTTGATCTCAGTGTATGTAGAAGACCCATTCTTCAGTTCTCCATTTTCTCCACATTCAGCTTTTGACACCACCATCTTAGCTTTAGCTTTCTCTTTTTCCTTGTCTGTCTGATTCCCTAAACTGAATCTGTTACAACCGCCACTCAGTTCCTTCAGCTTGGACTGGATTTGCACTGGTTTGAGGCTGAGCAGACTACCGTCTATGTTACTGCTAACTGGACGCGCTCCTGACTGATTTCCAGGTAGATTCATTGTGCTGGGCTTTGAAGGCCTGGGAAGACTACGATAGCGGATGTTTTTACATGAGTTAGGAGCTAAGACCCCCTGATCAGAGTTTGACACATCAGAGCTGGTTTTAGCATTGCTGCTACTAACACTTGGGGGTTTTAGGGGAATGCTGGAAGACTTGGATGTTTTGCCCATGGTTGTAGAGATTCCTGATACAGAACTGACACTCGGTGTGAGAACAGTAGCAGTGCCAGTAACTGTGGGAGGCTTTTTGAACCCAAAGGAGTAGCTGGATCCAGTAGAAGGTTGGACAAAGCCAGAAATGGATTTGTGATTCTCGCTGTGATCCTTCTCTGCATCCGAACATGAACGCTGTAAACCAGATGATTTTACTGTCATCTTCGCTTTCTCCACATTGTGGTCATTCTTTGATACTGCAGAAAGATGTGAATAACCACAAAAGATATTGTGTTAACACATAAAATGCATTAATTATGCCAGCATTTGTAATAACACAGTACATGATGAAACATAATTCATTTAATATACCTGACATAATTCTTATATTTTCCTGCCATTGACTTCAGTGTAGATTAAATCATTCACACTGCAGGATTTAGACTTGCAGGTTCAGGTCCAGATATTTAGTATGATTGATGTTTCTCAGGACTCTGCAAACCTCTTCAGTCGCGCATTTGAACAATTCACACATACCAACTGAGAACCAATTTGCAAGCCCCAAGTAAAAGGCACTTTGCATCAAATCTGGAGACATTCGAAAATAAATGTTTTGTTTAGTAAACTCACATTCTCTACATAAAAAAAAATTACTCTGTTTTTTCACTGTACCAGACACCAGTCTCTAATTGATGTTACATCCAGAGCCTACATTGGGTCATAACAGTCAATGGAAAAACATGCACAACACCTGAAAGTTGGGGCATTTCTGATTTGTTGGTATATTTCTCTGTTTAGGAGAGGCAAAGAGGTGATTCACAATGTAACGACGTCAACATCCTATTGCTTCAATCTATGTATGAATTTGTTTGGCCAAAAGAATTCTAAAACTTCACGGTTTTATTCATGCATCTCATCATGAAAATCTACTAGGGTTAGCATTAGTTAGATGCAGGTTTCAACAGTGCTCATAGGCTCTTTATAAGAGAAAATACAGAGTGGACAATTTGTGCTTCCTCAGACTCCCATCCACGGATTGGTCGGTCATCACTGGGGAATTGATTCTCACCAAGAAATGTAACTTCCTCTGTGTTCAGTGAGGTATCTGAAATTTTGGTTACTTGGTGGTCAATGAACTGTTCATTCAGACCACAAACATCAGACCATAAAGAAAGGCTGAACAGTTTAATCAAATAATGCTTGTCAAAGATGAATTATGGAGTTCCATGCCCTGAATCTCTAACAGCTGTGGTAGGGAGAGTTCGGTATGACAGTATTTCGGTATACCACGGTATTTATATATGTTGACAGTACATTAACTACAGTGGCCTTTTACCAGTACGCTACAGAAACAAATTTGCAAACAGCAAATCTGACAAGAAGGGTAGGTACAACACACAGGAAGTGCTTGTTGCTGAACTTTGTGTCAATCAAACTGGAGTGAGTAAAGCTAATCCATGTTTTGTTTAACCCATTTTAAACAGTTGGCATGCTTTAGTTTTCTTGTGTGAAGTCATTGGCACTAGCTAGCTTGGGATGTTAATGAAAGTAAAGTAAATAAAAGTAAGACTTTAAATGCTTTCTGACTAGCTAGCTAACGTGTACAGACACTTTCATTAATATTTTCATGTCAATTAAACTTTCAAATGTTAATGAAAGTAAGTGGACTGTAAAAGCTAGACCCCCCCAGGTAATACTGTATACCACCGTATAAGCTGAACATTGTATGATGGTATGAAAAAGATCAATACCACACAACCTAGTTGTGTCCTAGTTTACAACCTAGTCCTAGTTCTGTTTCGTTTTTCTGACATTGCTGGCTTTTCAATAACAGACCATTGTAACAACTACGATTTTGGATTTGCCCTCAATAAATGGTGCATCTCTCAGTGTTTGCGCAAGCCTCTTACTTCACAATGTTACAATATCCTTGGGGTTTTTTTTTATTATTATTATTTCCACAATATAGAGGTTGCTAGCTACATTTCCTTTCTCCATCATATTGTGCAAATAAATGTAAACATATATTGAAAATTAAAAAAATATTTTATGAAGCCTGGAGATTAGTTAACCTGTCTCAGCTGTTATGGGTCCGCACACCACCCCCTGATGCCCCACTGTCCATTCCCCCTCCACCAAAAACCACACTGCCCTGGACAGATGGTTTGCCAGATGGGTTTCAGACAGGTCTTTGAGAAAACTAGAATATACATTTGCTTCTTTTTCTTTTTCTTTGCTTCTTTTTCTTTTCATTACTTATTATTTACTGTTTACATTTTATTAAAAGCTTCAAGTGATTATTTCAGGGTTGTCTCTTTTTCCTTCATTTTAATAATTATCATGTTATGATCATGGGGGGGGGTTATTGGAGTATATTTAATTTAATTATTAATAATTTAAGAATTAAGAATGCCTTAGCTTAAAATTGAGTCTAATATTTATCTGTGTGCGTTTTATTTCTGTGATTTCTGAAAAGTATGAGCAGGTTTTTCATCCATGTATATATATTAAAGAATATACTTATTTGACATTACACTATAAATAAAGCTCATATCTTTGTATCAGATCATAAAGATTTGATATATCAGACACATTACAGTGTGTATGTCACGGTACGGCGGCCCCCTACTGGTCGCCCCCGTCTACAGCAGCAGCTTGTCCTGTGGGTGTGGCGTTGTGTTCGTCCCTCAGGTGGGCGGAGCCCGCAATCCGTCTCACCTGAGGGTCGTTTGTTCGTCTATATATGTCTTGTCTTTGTACCAGTTGACTGCTGGTTATTATATCCTTAATTCGGATCAGTTCACGGGTTTTGGTTTGCGCACTTTACATATTAAACCATCCTATTTCCCTGAGACTTGGCGTGATCGCTTCCATTTATTTTCGCTCACCCTGCCCGTCACAGTGTATAGATCACAGATGGTCTATTTGATTTCCAGGTGGACAAATGCTAGTTCTTCTGTTTCTATATTAAGTTTGCTAGGTAAAAAGAAATGTCTTGTTCAAGGGTTACAAAATCAAAATGACCCAAAAGCAATGCAACATTTGTTGTTACCACCCACTCACAAATATACAGATCTTGTTCAGAGGCAGCAGCTGGCTGGGACTTTTGCCAACCACTTCTTCTGTATCACTGCACAGGGCCATCTTCCTTCATCATCAGACTTAATAACCCAGCACTGCCTATAATCTCAGGCTGTTATCATGGAGAACAGACGATTCATGGGGAGAAGTGAAAAGAATTGAAAAGAAAGGAGAATTTGTTTACAATGATCTTTTAAGCATTAACTTGTTTGACTATTAAAATCAGCATTATATAATTACAAGTTGATAGCACGGCCCTCCCGAGCCAATTTTAATTCTAAACAATTATCTACTTTAAATAAAGCCAGGTGAGGTTACTGTTGTTATTACCATTAAATTGTTTCTGTAGTGCTGTCTGTTTGAGGTCATGTCAGAAAATGTCCTGGTGGTGCAATCAGATAAACCGATGTTGATTTACTCATCCATCTACTCCAGTGGAACAACAAACACAGCTCACCCACCCTTCACCAACTACAAACACCTATACTGAAAAAGCTAATGGACTATAAACAATGTAATAAAACAGGAACTATTTATATTTAGTTCCCTCTTGAGTCTTGGTTCTTCCAAGGTTTCCCCCTTAATTCTACCCAGTTATTTCTTGCCACTGTCAGTGCTGGTTTACTAGTGATCTGTGCCCAGATATGTATTAAGCTGCATTGTGATATGTTGTAAAACGCACTACATGAAAAATCCACACAGAATAGGAAATCTTTGTATAGATTACAGAGATGGGAGTGGCTACTTGATTTATGTATTGATGTCACAAAATCCCCATGTGTAAAACATCGTACACTGGTCACTAAAAACAGTAAAACTGCTGCATGAAATATTAATTATTATGTAATTGTCACATTGTGGTGGGGGGGGGGGGGGGGGGGGCCTGCCGGTCGCCCCCGTTTACAGTGGCAGATGTCCTGTTTTTGGTCACGTGATGTTCGTCCTTCAGGTGGGCGGGACCCGTGATCTGTCTCACCTGAGGGTCGTTTGTTCGTCTATATATGTCTTGTCTTTGTACCAGTTGACTGCTGGTTATTATTTCCTTAATCTGGATCTATGTCACTGGTATTTGCGCACTTTCTATTAAACCATCCTCTTTCCCTGAGACTTTTAGTTGCTCACACTGCCCGTCACACTAATATAGAACTATTATGAAACAGGAAATTTGGGTGTGGTCTAAATTTCTCATTCACTTTTCGGTAATCCTACACACATCTATGCAAAATTGTTATTTACCAATACCTTGAGTTTTAGCAGGGTACAATCATGTTGTAGAATTTACCTAAGGTTACCAGAAGTGTTGCTCTTCTGAGAAGGTATGTAAGAAAGTACACAAGTCAGCCCCCCTCAGTCCGTTTACTTGGCACCAACCGAATATTACGGTGAAGAGGAACCTGACGTCAGTCCCCCTCCGTCCGTGTGCGCGCCCCCCACCGAGTCCGACAGCGAGGGCGAGGAGGCAGCCGGCTCTTCCGCCTCTATTTGTTCAGAGGTGACCGTGAGGTCGGAAAAGGGAGACGGGCAGGAGGAGGAGGCTCGTTCTGCTTCAGGAACGAGCAAAATGGTCTGTTCGCCCTCCGTCACCTCCGAGGAGAGAGGCTTGGCGGGGTCAAAGGTCCAACGTGGGGGTACGAGACGCCCCCAGGGGTGCCTCGAGAACCAACTCAGGAGCGGCGACAGGCCAGCCCTCCTGGAGCGCCCAAGGGAACTGCGGGTGCACCCAGGACCAAGCAGGCGGAAGCGCGCTCTCCTGGTGTGTCAAGACCCACTTCACGTGCTGGACAGTCAGCTCCGAGGAGCAGAGTGACTCCACCTCTCATTTTGCCTGCGGTCCTAGGAGGGCTCACACCGCTGATCACGCTTCTACAAATGGGGAGAGCGATTACTTGGTTGCCTGTGCCTGTGTGTGTGTCAGGCTCGATGTTTCTTCCTAATGCCCTTTTCCCTCTTGTGCCCCTTGTGTTTCATGTGCCAGTGTTTGTGATTGTCAACGTGCCTCTGTTTAATGTATTTTCCCCTGTATTCCCAGGAAGGGTGTTTTAGAGCTGTTTGCGGCGGTTCCCACCATCGGGGGAGACGGCTCTCGGGGGCTCGTGAGTCCGGTGGCTCCGGACCTGCCCGTTGGTGTAGGTTCAGGGTAGGGATGCACCGAAATGAAAATTCTTAGCCGAAACCGAAAATGAGAAACCCAAGGCCGAAAGCCGAAAACCGAAACACCGAAATACATTATGCCAATTATTAGTAACATTGGATTTATGGCTAACCTCACTAAAATCAAAGCATTGCTATTCAAAGAATAAATCAACTACAAAATTTGATTTGAAAATATGTATTTAGCACTGACATTACAGTAATGCATATTATAAAATAAAATTAGTGGTGGGCCGTTAACGGCGATAACGCTGACAATGGCCGACCACTAATTAAATTTAACTCGCTTCCAGACCGTTTTTATCTGAGAGGAGAAATATATGTATTTTATACGAGTTAAATTTAATTATAACCGACTGACCTGAAAGATAAATATAAATTCTCTCATAAAAACGTGACGTGAGTTGCAACAACATTAAACAGCTCAGGTAAACACGCTTCTGAGAAATGTCGTCTGCTCAGCAAAACATAACGGGGCTCAATGTGCTCTATTAGCCGACGAAATCCCTACGACAGAGAACGGCAGATCGTCTAAGGCAACGAGTTCCATAATTTTTGGTGTAATGTCCTTTTCCTTGGCGCCATCACTGGAAAACTTTTTTGCTAGCTTTATCCAAATAAACACGTGCAGGCGATTTTTGCTTGCGTCATCACAACACATTGTTTCGGCTGTGTTGTTTCGGTGATGAAAGTATTTCGGCCGAAAACCGAAAATGCTAATTTAAGCCATTTCGGCCGAACCGAATTTTCGGTGCATCCCTAGTTCAGGGCTTTCCCGCTTTGCGGGACGCTCCGGGAGTAGCAAACCCCTGGTGCGGGGTTCTGTCACGGTGACAGCTCCGGACCCCCCATGTGTAAAACATCTTACACTGGGTCCGAGTGCTCCAACCCCTCTGAGTACTGCGGGGAAGAGGCGAGCCCCCCCGAATACTCAGGGTACAGTCCACCTCCGTCTGAATACTCGGAGGGCGGGCCTTACACTGAGGAGGAGGAGGTGAGCCCGCCTGCGTCGGAGCGCTCTGGGGCAACCGTGAGGGAGAAGAGAAGGCTGACGGAGAGCGTTCGTCCTTCCCACTCCGAGGGGAGCGAGATGGACTCCCGGTGCTACACCCCGGAGGAGCCCATGGTATGGAGCCCGGGTGGCTCGGAGGAAGGGATGGAGACGGAGGAACCCTCACCAGCAGCCAGACCAGAGGATCCCTCACCACGTGGAGGTGAAGTCCCCCTGTGGGGTTCGCGGAGGCCAGAGAGCGTGCGTCGGGCCAGGAGACTGGTCGCGTTCCTACCGAGAGGACTGCAGGGGCATCCGCTAGCTGTGCCACTCTCGGCGGAGGGTTTGCGGCAGGGGCGGGAAGGGGAATGCCCACTGCAGCGCCCACAGCTCAGGGAGGATTTTCCCCCCTGGCAGCGCTCTACCAGGCACGAAGCCTGGTTCCGTTTTCATGTGTCCTTGTTCCAGTGTTTGTGTCAGTCCCAGTGTTTCTTCCTAATCTCCTTTTCCCTCTTGTGCCTCTCGTGTCCAATGTGTGTGTTCGTTAATGTGCCTGTGTTGTCTAATGTCTTTTCCCCTGTCTTCCCAGGGAGGGTGTTCTAAGCTGTTCGTGGCGGATTCCCCATCGAGGGCGGTCATCTCCCAGACGCAGGACTGAGGGCTCCGGATCCGCCCATCGGCGTGGGTTCGAGGCATTCAGTTCTGTTGGCACCCCGGGACAGGTAGTGCCCTTGGTGAGGGGCTCTGTCACGGTACAGCCCCTGACCCCTCCCCTTTGGGCGTGTGTTTATGTCGTCTACGTCAAGTCATCTGCGTCTGTGTATCATCGTGGGTGTGGTTGTGCCCGAGTGTGTTAATCAGACACATCTGTGGCTCGTCTCGTCATCACTCGGGGATTATGTGGTCTATTTAATGTGCGTTCGCACAGTGTCCCGTGCTCGTCTTTGTTAGAGTCCTAAACGTGCCTGTTTTGTGTTGATGTTCTACGTGCGCTGACTGCGCTTATTTGTATAATTAAAAGTCACGTTTTTCGTTTGAGACTGGACTCGTGCCTCGTCCTTCTCTCAGCGCCTCAGCGTCACAGATACACTATTTTGTATGATGGACTGATATTTGGAGTAACGTTTTTATGGTCCAAAGTGGGTATTGTTATTTCATACTTTAGTGTACAATTACAAAAACTGCCCACTTTTTCTTTTTGTTCTATGTCTCTGTTTTGCATTAGCAGAACTCACCGCTTGGTACTTTCAGCATGCTCTGCGAGTTATGGGTAACCGGTGCAGTTATGAACAGTGGAGGTTTGTGTTTCTTCTTCAGGCTGGGATGATGATTCAGAGTTTGCAGCTTTGGTACTTCACTTTTAGTCCCATTGGCATCCTTCCACATGCTAGCAGATGCAGTTTTGAGGCTGCCTGTGTCAAAGCTTCTGTCTCCTCTGCACTGGGCACTGACCTCCTCACTGTACCACGCCAGACCACTCTTCACAAGTGAATGCTTTTCAGAATCTGTTCGCCACTAGGGAAAGAGACATAAGGAGAAAGAACCCATCATGAATTAAATGTAATGCAAAAATGATCCTCTACAGCAGTCTTTAAAGCTGACAAAACCCTATGTTTAACAAGTTAAAACATTCATAGAGTGGGAGCACATTACAGGTCTTTAATATTTAAGACTAAGTTACTTGATAAATTAAGCTTATTGCTGGAACATACAGCTTCATAAATGTTTATGCTCATACTGAATTTTTTGTTTATCCAGGATCACACTGATGATCCACTATTTTTAGCCTTCTCTGTTGGTCTATGTCTTGCTGTTGCAAGTTGTGAATTTTTTTAATTATGCCAAAACTGGTCATGTGGTTTTAAATGCATGTTATAACACCACCAACAACCTTTACTTTCTGATACAAAACAATAGGAAAGGTTGTTCATTAGTTTGGCACAGAACACAGCCACTGTTGAATGATAAACTCTAAATATTACAACTGCAGAATAGACCTGTACTAAAGAGTCATTTTAACTTTGTTAATCTCACAAATGTATACAAAGTACCACTTTGGTACTTTGGTACAGCAGATAAAGGACCTCTGAAATGTTTACTTCAATACGATTGTCTACCCCCTCTGCTCTTGGGTCCATGTTAGTCCAAATTTGTGGAGACCCCAGAGGCCGGCAAACAAATGCCCGTGCCCGCACCCTACAGTGCTGATGTGTTCGGTCTCACTAAAGCCACACAACTGCCATCACACCGCAATTGAACTCAAGGAGCAAGGAGTGATTCCTCCATGCTGTAGGGTGTACCCGCTCTCTGAGGAGGAGGAGCAGGACATGGAGCATTACATCAAGAAGGCCTTAGCTCAGGGTTACATCCATCACTCTACCTCGCCTGCCTCTGCCAGTGTTTTCTTCATAAAGAATGGAGAGCTGAAGTCATGCATAGATATACAAATACCTGGTTTTGCCTCATGGCATTGCTACTGCCACGTCCATCTTTCAGGTATTCATTAATGAGGTGCTTCAGGAATTCCTGGGCAAATCAGTCGCTTATTGATGACCTATCGATCTATTCCTGTTCCCAGGACAAACATATGCGGGCGGTACTGAGCACTCTCCTTTGCAATAGGCTCTGAGGCTGACCACGAGGACAGCTCTCTTCCTCGGAGTGTGCTGGTGGCCGGCGATGCACAAGGACATCACATCGCCTTCTGAGTGAAGTGTGCGTTGGTCCTCATACTATGATTAAGCGACTCAATCCAGTCACTTACAGGATCAGCATGCAGGAGCAGCCATGCATTGTCAGCCTTTCAAGTCTCCATGCTGAAGCCTATCCATGAGGGACCTCTGAAAGAGGCTGAGGACACATGCCCACCACCACCACTCCCTCTTATTGACACACCCAACACACCTCCAGCTTGTTTTCTCTCACTGATTTCCCTCAGCATTTAAACCCACAGGTCCAGTCCTCCAGTGCTGCACACTGAGCCTCCATACAAGAGAGTCACTTCTACTTTGTTTAAGCACTTTGCACCTATGTATGTTTGCATGCTAAAAAGAAAAAAAAACTTACCATGAAGGAGTTGGAGCGGGAGTCGTTGGGCAGAGAGTTAAGAGAAGAGTCAGCATTGAATTCCTCTGATCTGAATTTGTCTGAACCATCACTGAAACCACTGCTGGTAGAGCTGCTCTCGTCCCAGCTATGAAGAACATAGAAAGTTCTATCAAATAAGCTTTTTATGCCATAAATCTCCTTTTATTTTAAACGGGAAGAAAACAGTGACTTTTTCCATCCCTAAACATTACAGTCACAAATATAGTGAAAAATCAGTCAACCAATAATATCCAAACAGCAGTTCAATGAACAAAAATGCCCATTGATGAAGGGCTACAAAAGTGTCTGGTAAGAACATAACTACTATAGAGATATGATTAATACTGTAATTATCATCATATCTATCTGCGCCTTACCAAAAATTTAACAGATGCCAGAGGTAAGTATTATATGTGCCTAATTAAAGAATGGTGAGGTATAGCATTTTGGTGTGCCTTCCCAGTTCCCTGACTTCAAATACAAATAGTGTTGTAATTGTGCAAAAAAAGTAGAAAAAATGACACATGATAAACAAGGATAGGAGATATTAACAAACAAAACAATCTCAGGGGTTTGAAACAACTAAACCGGAGGCAGAGGTGGGGACTCGAGTCACATGACTTGGACTCGAGTCAGACTCGAGTCATTAATATTAAGACTTTTGACTTGACTTGAAAAAATATTCAGAGACTTAGACTTGACTTGGACTTTTACACCAATAACTTGGAACTTGAATTGGACTTGAACCTGTTTACTTTGCAAAGACTTGATTTTTTTTTACCCCAAATCTAAATTTTAAAACACATATTAATATTTATAAAGTGCGCCCCATTAATTTCATTTCCGTCCTTCTGACGCATACCAGTCCTCTGCTTTTCCACACTCTGTACGTGTGTGTGTGCATGAGAAATCGGATGTGTGGCGTGAGAGCGTGTGAAGACGGTCAAATGCGTGTGTCTCACGCTCAATGCGTGAGGGTTGGCAACCCTGGGTTCTGTATCTGAACTCGGGGAAGAGAGCCTCTCTCTGTCACCATCATAATATCCAGTTCTATCTCAGCATGGATTGTGTATTTGAAGACATCTACGTCGAGAAAAAAATATATTGACAAAAGTGGAGCGAGTTTTCAGCTATGGGGACATCATTCATCGTGCACAAATGACATACAGACTTTTGGCCAGCAAATGCAATGCAGAATAGTTTACTGAAATGTCTAAAGTTGCAGATTCCTGTTAATTGTTCAGTTCTTATATTTGTTTGTCTTGTGTCACTCACACATGTTCTCCAAGAAACCAGATAAGAGAAGAGAGGGAAAATGCTGTTATGGTTCTTTGTATTGTACTGTGAAAATATCAGCACTTTTTATTTGAACATGGAGTTCTACTTGTGACTTTTTCACAGAATATTTATTTCTGGAAAATTGTAGTTTAAAGTATGAATATTTTTGCAGCTAAGTTTAACAAATTGAACTGTGCAATAAAGAGGTGTAATTTTAATTTTTTTTTATACTTCGTGTTTTCAGTTGCACATGTTTTATCAAGATTTCAGGAGAATACAGATTAAAAAAAGAACGCATGTCTGTTATTTACATTTAAAATATACCTGCAACATTGGTAAAAAAAAAAAAGACTCGAAAGGACTTGAAATTCCAAGTTTCAGACTTGGGACTTGACTTGACTTGAGTGTCTTTGCTTGAGACTTGACTCGGGACTTGAGGTATAAAGACTTGGACTTACTTGAGACTTGAGAACACTGACTTGGTCCCACCTCTGAGGTGTAGACAACAGATGAGACACAGAAAGCTGAGTAAGGGGTATGACTATAAGGAGCCACAAGCTATGTATTTATTTTAGTTGTGTGCATACATTAAATATGAATGCACACAGTTACTACTGTAACCTTTTATGACAAGTCAAAGTTTTCTGAGTTATATTTTTTCCTACCCATAAGTTTTTTGAGACTTAAGGCATTTTTTCCTCTATAGTCTGTTGGAAATACAGCTTGTATTCAGTTGCTTCTACTTAAAGCAGTTTTTCACATGCGTGACTAAGAACAGAGCTATGTTTTGATTTCACATGGTTCAGGATAGTAAAAATTGATTAACAAGTAGCTTCAAAGGAGCTTGGGATACTTGTGCAAATGCAGAACTTTTTAAAAATCCAGGACTCTGTAGTCTGGCCTGACATCCTGCACAGAGTATTATGGGATTACCTGAAATGTGGATAATACACCAAACAAATACTTCAGCAGCAGAGGTGAGCATTCCAGGTTCAGAAAGTAAAATTCCTTCCCAAGTTTTTACTCAAGCTTGATGGATTTTCTAATTAGTGCAAGCCAGGTAAAATGAGTGGAATCAACACAATCCAAGAAGCCTGAGCAAAATCTTGGTTGAGGACTTCTGTTCGGCAGTCTGTTTTTATGTTCCACCTGCAGTATGTTAGATTGGTAGTACAGCCAACCAACAACATTTCAGCAATGTATGCTGTTCAAAAGTAGTCTCTCTATATGTTCCATCCACAGCATTACTAGATTAGTAGAAATGTGAATATGTTGAGTAAAATCAAATCAAACATGATTTGTTTCTGTGCGTGAATGATTAAGCACCTGCATTTAACCCTCTTCACCAAAGAAAAGGAAGAATGTGTTGAACCAACTACCATTTTCATCCAATCTCAAATCACTATTAACAAATCTGCAAATACATTAATAACATGTTTTTATAATATTTATAACAAATTTAAATAGCATTTATTTAAAAAGCAAATAAGATATTTTCACCATGACGTACTTATGGGTTCATTTAAAAAAGCAGTTTACAGGCAAGACTGACTTATGAAAATATGCATGAGTATTCATGACAGACTGGTAGCACAGATGGCCACACTATGAGCCATAAGATCATCTAACTTAGCTTCAGAAAACTGACCGCCCTGGGCCAATAATCTCAAAGTCATTCAGCTCAAATCATACATTCAAGAAATGGGCCTATTCATGCAAACCTGTCAGGAACATGGTATGGAAAAGCACTTTAAAGAAATGAAGATATTCATGACCTTGGGATACAAAGCATCTTCATATTCTGTCAGCTCAGCTAAATCTTGCCTAAGTAAAACCTCAGTGAGCTTCTATACCCAAGAGCTTTCTGTACTATTATACCACAATGCTGTGGTTTTTTTCCCCCAAGTGAGACCTGATTCTCACATCTCAAGTTATTAAAGGTTTCCATTTTTTGTTCCTTGTATGAAGTTTCTATTACACAAGTGGAGAAAGTAGAGATTCTGACCATAAAGTGGTCTCATATTACTTAAAGTAATGTAGCTTGGTATCGCAAAGTGATGCCAGAGCTACTGATGCAAAGCTTAGAAGAAATAAATAATCATTTGTCCTCATTTTAGACTCCACACTCTCTCTGGATGCTCACATAAAGAACTCCACCAAAATAGCCTTTTTCCATCTTAAAAACATCGTCAGACTGCGCCCCTCTCTTACTGACTCAGTGGCGGAGACACTTATACATGCTTTTATTACTTCTAGACTTGACTACTGTAACTCTGTTTTAATTGGGCTCCCTATGAGTAGCCTCAAGAAGTTGCAGTATGTCCAGAATTCGGCAGCTAGACTACTCACGCACACCAGGACATGGGAACACATTACCCCCATATTAAAAGACCTGCACTGGCTTCCGGTCCATTACCGTATTCAGTATAAAATATTGCTTTTGGTTTTTAAATCCCTGCATGGTTTGGCTCCTTGTTACCTTTCTGGCTTACTGTCTACATATACTCCATCACGCTCACTTCGGTCTGCAGATGCTCACCTTCTATCCATACGCACTGCAAAACTCAACACTTATGGTAGAAGAGCATTTAGTGTTGTTGGTCCTAAGTTATGGAACTCTGTCCCCCTCTATCTCTGCACATGTACATCCCTAACTACTTTTAAGAAGCTTTTAAAAACTTATCTTTTTAGTATTGCATTCTTAAATATGTAGGTTCACTTATGTGTATGTGTTTATGTATATGTGTGTATGTGTGTGTCTCTTTTCTCAACTGCTGCTTCTTTCTAATGTTTTTATTTACAGTGGTGTAAAGCACGCCGCTACTGGACTCTAGAGCAGTGGAGATACGTTCTCTGGAGTGACGAATCACGCTTCTCCATCTGGCAATCTGATGGACGAATCTGGGTTTGGTGGTTGCCAGGAGAACAGTACTTATCTGACTGCATTGTGCCAAGTGTAAAGTTTGGTGGAGGGGGCATTATCGTTTATGGTTGTTTTTTCAGGAGCTGGGCTTGGCTCCTTAGTTCCAGTGAAAGGAACTCTGAAGCTCTGAATGCTTCAGCATACCAAGACATTTTGGACAATTCCATGCTCCCAACTTTGTGGGAACAGTTTCGTGTTGACCCCTTCCTCTTCCAGCAAGGTCCATAAAGACATGAATGGCCGAGTCTGGTGTGGATGAACTTGACTGGCCTGCACAGAGTCCTGACCTCAACCCAATAGAACACCTTTGGGATTAATTAGAGCAGAGACTGAGAGCCAGACCTTCTCGTCCATCAGATTGTGACCTCACAAATGCGCTTCTGGAAGAACAGTCAAAAATTCCCATAAACGCACTCCTTTTCCCAGATAAGGTGAAGCTGTTTAAGCTGCAATGGGTGGACCAACATTATATTGAACCCTATGGATTAGGAAGCTTAAGCTCATATTTGAGTCAAGGAAGGTGAGCAAATACTTTTGACAGTATTGTGTAGTTGTGTGTATGTCTGCTTATTTTCCTTAGAAATAACATGGGTGCAACATACTAACATGGTTCTATACAGTTTTCACTTGTATAATGCATTATTGTGTTATTGTTTAACAATTTGAGCACTCCGATTCAGTAAAGTTATGATGGTATGAAAGACATGCCAAATCCTCTGGCCTACATGCTACTTTCTGAGATCTATCTCATTTGTGTATATAGTATAGACGTGGATCAGTTTAATTTTGGAGCGAAAATCCCCACGCCATCGTGCTGCTGAAGTGCAAAGGAACACACCGAACACTTTATTGGCCTCTCACATTCAATAATTTCAACTGCAAATGTTCTTATTTTTGTTACTTATGATGTATAACCAATCACTTGTCATTTTACTGCACTGGTTCCTATACACTGTGTACTGCACCATCCTACTACACATGTGGATTCTACTTTTCATTGCCGTTTCATTCATCACATGTAATGTGAATTTACTGCATGTACACCTATAGACCTATACCTTTGGGTTAGTTCTGCATATGTATGTTTATTCTTTAGAGTATAGTGTGTTTATTACATGTTTAGCAGAGATTCTCCTTAAGTTTCAATGTCTGTCATTTGAGCTGTGCAAATGTGTGCAAAGACTGTGCAAAGACTTAGGTGATTAATGTCTAAAGTTCATCAACCTGGCTGTTCAACAGATGCTGAGCACATGAAAGTTCACAGATTCATTAAATACATCGTTGTAAAACAATTTGTAAAAACAATTTGCTGTCAAAAAAATTAATTTCAATGGGATCACAAGCTGATCATAACAGAAAACACGGATTCTTTGTCAAATAACAACCTTTGTAAATGTTTAGCTAATTACACTATTTAGCTGAGACGTTTGAAATTTGTTCAGACATTTAAATTAGATTTCAGGTTTGTACAGATTTCAGAAGTGATTGCACAGAAAACGGTCTAAATACAGAGAGAGCTTAATCATCGTTTTGTCATCCGCAGCTTGTGAGGGTAACAAAAAAAAAGTTTTAAGCTCCAAGATCAAAATCAGTAAGAGTAATTAGAGCTCTACGACTCATCTGCTCTTTCGCCTGAGGTAAGATTAAATAGATTATTTCAACTATATCACAGTTAGCTCTCGAGTACGGTAATTTGGCAGGTGCACTGAAGAAACCAACGTGAAATAACTTCAGAAGAAGCTGTCTGTAGGCTACAGTAACAGTTATGGTATAATCTTGGACAGTTTAAAAAAATGTCTATCTCCACCTTTTGCCCCCAAAACTTAAGATAGTGAGATACGACCTTGCAGATAACGCTCGCTCTCTGCGAGCTACCCTTGTCTTCATAGTATATTTGTATTTTTGCACTCTGACAATCGTTATCATCAGTGCATGAAATAAAAAAACAATTAATTTAATCGGGTATTTTAGAGAAAAGACGCAGCAAACACAATCGCAGAAAATGTGCTGCACGGTAGTTTACTTGAGTATGCATTCATAAAATAAAGTCCATTACTGTACAACCAATCGCAACAACACTAAAATCAGATTTCATCCTGTGGTAATCTGCGCTTCAACCAACCCACAAATGTTTGTCCTTCGCCACACTCATGAACATACAATAGAAACACTTCCCTCTGAAATAAATCTGCCATTGTCCTACACCGCAGTGCAACCTCCTTCATATTCAACACTTTTGCCTAAGCCGCTTTTTGCATGCACTTTATTCCTCAAACCCGGCACTACATACTTTAAACGAACATAAACGTTAGAAACGTTTGTTTATTCACAGCAAATCAGTTACAGCACTTAAATATCTAATTCTGATATTTAGCTGTTGCTAATTCCTCCTCTTTTGTATAGACATAAACCAAATCAGGTTTACCCCAAATCCCATAGCGAGAGCATCTTCCCTGTAGTTCATTGACAGGCACTGGTATCCTTTCACACCTTGTGTCGCCGCAACATGTTAGATATAAGACATTTTATATCTGCCACTCACATCCAATGTTGCTCCAGTATCGTTTACACGCATTTTACAATTATTTAATAATATTTTACTCACTGTACCTTGAAAGACCGTGCATTGTCTTTTCCACTCTCTGCGCCGGCAGTTGAACCGCTTTCCCGTTGAGGACTCGCCCGCTCATTTTCAACTCAAAGCTTTGTTCCCGTTTTACACACTAAGAACATTTCTCACAATCGTACTGTAATCGCGCAACCGAGCTCACGATTCACGAATACAGCGACAATCCACATTGAAAAGCCGAAGCAGAAGAGATGTGTTAAAAGCAACACCTCCCAGAAACCACCCCTTCCTTTTGATTGGAGTCAGCTATGATGCACAGCGCGCCATCTCTTGCCTACCTAAGTATCTGCAGATTCGTTTAATCACGGGAATTTGAATAATCCAATGCGGTATTTAAATTACATCGGTCAAAATAAAATTGCCCTGGTATCTTTATCAGTTACATTACATTAAATCTAATTCTATAAAATGTTTTGCTAATATGAATATACTATTAATTTGCTAGTATTGATATACTACTTAATTATCTTTAGAAGTAAATCAAGGTAGTTATTGTTGCGACCTAATATATAAAAAATATTTATCTTATGTTTTGTGTTTATTGGAACAACCCATATGCAAAAGTTTAAAAACAATTACATATGTGTCTATGAGTTTTACCCTAATCATGTAAATTCAATATATGTCATTCTAAGTATGCATTACATTTTTGTACTGTGTGACATGTCATGTATACATATAAAATTATTTATAAATAAATATATACATAGACATCTATGTCCTACACACTTATGTAATTCAGATAATTATTATCTGGAAGATAATAAAAAATATGTAAAGGGTGCCAATCCAATTATGAATTGTCCCCACCTATTCACCTGACTGACTGCAGTAGTTTCCAGTATGCGACAAAATCAAAGCATACTAAACTTTTTAGAAGAACAGCTACCGTTATAGCTTTCATTTTAGAGGAGTTTCAATGTTTAACTCAGGCACCACACAGTTATGACTACCAGGGCTAAATACCAGTAGTATTTTGCCTTCAACTTGTTCTTGTCCAATACTGAAATTGAATGTTACTGCAATTTGCTACACATACTGTATGTGAATCTACTAACCTTTTGAAACATATGAAGAAGATAAAGCTTGGGGTAATATTGAATCTTGGCTTTTAGTTGACTTTAGTGTTTTTGCAAAAAAACAATCAAACAAACCCCCCAGCCCCCAAATACACACATGAAATGTAAAATTTCATATATGAATATGATGCATTATTTTTTTTTTTTTTGCAAAAATAATAATGAATATTAATGAGGACAATTACTTCAAACACTAAGTTATTGAAGATACACCTTCTAAACATATCACCAATTCCTATTGTTTAACCCTTCACACAGGTTGACAGGAGGGTACATTACTGTCAATTTAATCTCAGTACACCTGTGCAGTATTGAGTACTCCACGTTGGGATAGAGCTACCTAAAGGCTTTAAAGAGGACTTATTTTATACAAAACTCGCATTCTACACCTCCAGATGCAGGAGGAGGGCCGCCTGCATCATGAAGGACCCCACCCACCCAGCACACCCACTTTTAGTCCCGCTCCCCTCAGGCAGGAGGAGGGCCGCCTGCATCATGAAGGACCCCACCCACCCAGCACACCCACTTTTAGTCCCGCTCCCCTCAGGCAGGAGGAGGTCCGCCTGCATTATGAAGGACCCCACCCACCCAGCACACCCACTTTTAGTCCCGCTCCCCTCAGGCAGGAGGAGGGCCGCCTGCATCATGAAGGACCCCACCCACCCAGCACACCCACTTTTAGTCCCGCTCCCCTCAGGCAGGAGGAGGGCCGCCTGCATCATGAAGGACCCCACCCACCCAGCACACCCACTTTTAGTCCCGCTCCCCTCAGGCAGGAGGAGGGCCGCCTGCATCATGAAGGACCCCACCCACCCAGCACACCCACTTTTAGTCCCGCTCCCCTCAGGCAGGAGGAGGGCCGCCTGCATCATGAAGGACCCCACCCACCCAGCACACTCACTGTTTGTCCCGCTCCCCTCAGGCAGGAGGCTGCGGAGCTTTAAGTGCAGAACTTCCCGTCTGAGGAACAGCTTCATTCTTGAAGCTGTTAGACTCAAACTCTAAATGAGAACCAGCACTCAGTTGGTCTCTCTGACAATCTGCACTTTACACAAGGACACTTTACCCACAGTCACTTAAAAAAAAACTTTAACAGTACTCAGATTTATTTATTTATTACAGATTTATTTTTATTCCACTTATTCTATTTAATTTTTATTTTATTTATTTCTTTTTATTCTATTCTATTTTTATTATATTGCTGCTATTGGGGTAAAAACTGGGACCTTGGGTTCTAAATTTCGTTCCACCTCATGTACCACATGTGATGTGAATGACAATAAAGTCTCCTTGAATCCTTGAATATTTTCATGCGCTTACCTGGCTTAGTGCATGATGCCCGGGTCTCAGTCTATGTGAAGCAGCTCTACCCAGCACAAGGCTGGTGCATCACTGGAGATGGAGGTTATCCCTGTCTGGCTTCACCCATCTACCTCATGACTCCATTTAGAGAGCCAGTACAGAATGCAGTGCAGTCCAGGTACAACAGACACCTATCCAAGGCCAGGTCTGTGGTGGAGAGGGCATTTGGGATGATGAAGACCTGATGGCGATCAATCTTTTTAAAGTCTGCTGATGTGAAAGAGGGGTCATAAAAGGTCCTTTACAGTAAATCATGATTTAAGCACTATAAATGACAAAATATTGTCTGTCAGTAATGTAATATAAAATCTTACCTTGTAATTAATTACAAGGTTTTTTATTTTTAGTTGTGACGGGCAGGGGTGAGCAACTAAAAGGAAGCGATCACGCCAAGTCTCAGGGAAAAAGGATGGTTTAATAGAAAGTGTGCAAACCAAAACCCGTGCAAAAGATCCAAATTAAGGATATAATGACCAGCGGTCAACTGGTACAAAGACAAGACATATATAGGCAAACAAACGACCCTCAGGTGAGATGGATCACGAGCTCCGCCCACCTGAGGGACGCACATGACGTCACCAAACAACAACAACAACAGCCGCTGTGGACGGAGGCGGCCGGTAGGGGGCCGCCTCACCGTGACAGACCCCCCCACCAAGCCGCACTCCCCTCCACTGGGTGTGTGGCACACAGCGGCTGCACACAAAACACGAAGGGGCAGGAAGGCAGAGACAGGCAGGAACACACCTCCTGCAGTCCGGGAGCTGGAACATAAAACACACAACATTACACAGCTCACCTCCCCGGGCGGGACTCTGGACCGACCGGGCCGTTAACAACACAAAACCACGCCCCAGTCGGTCACAGGGCCCTCACGCCCTAACCGGCCTTCAGCCAGTGAGCCCCACAGGTGTGAGGATGAGGGGCTACGGCTCCTCTCTCGTCCCTCGTGTGTGTGTGTGCGTGCAGGCTATCTCTCCAAGGCGTGGCTACTTCATCTCCTGGACCTACCTCCTCCCAGAGCTGACCCCTGCCTTCTGCTAGGGGTCACCCCAGCCTCCTGGGGAACCAACCCCTCCCGGGGCCTCTCATCGCAAGGTGGACTCCTCCACCCAACCCAGGAGCGCCAGAGACCGAGGCCCAGAGCACCCCCGACGCGGGCTAGGGAGCAGCCCCAAGGACCTCCTGGTCACCCCAGGCAGGAGGAAGGATCTCCTTCCTCAGCAGGAGCTTTTCAGACCGGAGCCCCATGGTCCCCAAACATCCGGGGGCCCCAGCCCCCTAGGGAGGGGCTCTTCATGACCGGGCTCCGGTCACCCCACAACACAAGGGGGCTCCTGCCAGGTGGAGATCCCCACAAGGTCCAGGAACACCGCCAAGGAGAAGCACCTGCACAGAGAAGAGAACACACACACACAACACAAACGCGCCCTACCCTATTCAGGGCCTCCCTCGGGAGCGACGCCCTCCGTGCCACACCCCCTGGCACGGGACCACAGCCGGTCCCCCCCCAAACACACATTCAAGGGGAGGAGCATGCGTGGAATTACACGCAAACACTTGACAACACGCTAGGACACAACACACACGTAAAGACTAGACAAACAAAACTGTGTACAAACAACGAACGGAACGGGATCCATACGTGCACGCTCGATAGACAATGACGCGCCGCTCAGGTTCGCAGTCGCTCCCCCACATTAAACACAAGACGACGGGGGAGCGAGGCGACAGTGATGAGCGGTACCCGCGTCACACATGAAACATTCAACACAAACACAAACGAGCGACGCACACTGACCAACATTACCATTCATACGTACACACTGACACCACACAAGATGAAGAGCATACCCAGGGAGACTGCCCTGGTCCTCGCCGTGCCACACACACAACACGGGCACGGCAGAGCTCTTCAAACAAACAGACAACAAACACGAAGAGTTTTTCCCAGGGCAGACAGCCCTGGTCCTCGCCGTGCCACAAACACAACGCAAAAGCACGGCGGAACTCATCACAAAACACCACGCAGACAAACACTTACCACGAGACATGACCACGAACGAAGGAGAAAGATAAAGAGACTCGGCGGCTTCCGAAGGGTGGCTGGTCATTCTGTGCCGGGCAGGGGTGAGCAACGAAAAGGAAGCGATCACGCCAAGTCTCAGGGAAAAAGGATGGTTTAATAGAAAGTGTGCAAACCAAAACCCGTGCAAAAGATCCAAATTAATGATATAATGACCAGTGGTCAACTGGTACAAAGACAAGACATATATAGGCAAACAAACGACCCTCAGGTGAGACAGATCACGGGCTCCGCCCACCTGAGGGACGCACATGACGTCACCAAACAACAACAACAACAGCCGCTGTGGACGGAGGCGGCCGGTAGGGGGCCGCCTCACCGTGACATTAGTCTTGCCTTAATCTTATTATCTGTGCTAACCCCTGTTTTTGGGGCATTCAACTACTACATGTAACAATAATCTAAAATTAAATAAAAAATAATAATGCACATGTAAGCACAGATGGTCTTTAACATCACTCCTGTTTTTATTTTTATAAGTTTTTGATAAAACGTGAGCATACTCATCAAAACACATACATAAATATATTTGTTGTACACAAAAGTCTGTATTTATACATTTATGTACAGAATAAGCCATGCATAAAAACATTATGTCTTAACACTGTATGTGTTTTGTGAGAATACAACTTCAAAATCTACAACTTATGCATAAGACTAGAATTTTTACGGATATGACCTCTATGGAGCTTTTTCAGTGTCACCAGAACCTGAACCTGAAACCATTATTACTTGAAAATTGACTGTGAAATTCATTCAGGTATGCAACATTTCAAGTTAAAATTCAGGTTCAGATCGAAATTAAGGTTCAGGTCAAAATTCAGGTTGGGAATGCATCCGGGATACTTAGGATGAACAAACAAACTCAGAGCTAATCGAACTGCATCTGGCCAATCACAAAACATCTCAAAGGTCATTGGGAGGCGCATCTTTCTGCTAAAGTTCCTATAAGGGTGCGGTCCCTGTTTGGCGTGTAAGTAGCACGTAAGCAGCAGTTCTTCCTGGCCACACTAAGTACCACGATTATGTGGCAGCTGCCACAAGGTGCCATTTCTGGGTGGCACAGTGGTCACTTTCGTGCTGCTTACATGCTACTTATATTTTACACATGTGTATTGAGGCTTACATGTTCCCTAACCACCAGACCATGACTGCGTAAGAGCTTGGTCTCATGTTCCTGTCTTCAAATGTCCAACTCCAGTTCTTTAAGTTTGATTGTCAGTACCTGATCATGTTCCGCAGCACGGAAACCACTTGTACCTAACCCTGTCTTACCTTCAGTAGTCGGAATGCTGGCAGGTTCTGGATCCTGCGGTTTCTCAGGAACAACCGCAGAGGAACGAACTCGAGGCGGAAGCACTCCATCTTTCACCAACCATGCCTCTAATGCACTCTTAGTCTCCCGTTTTGGAGCTGAGCGCAATACCTCCACGCTATAAAAATCCACTACCAATAATAGGTCAACCTTACGGCATCTGTCAATCTGCTTCTATGAGGAATACACGTTAAAGACGGCCAAATCAAAGATAACAGACATAATTGCACACAAGCACTAATGCCAATGGAGCCAATCTGCAACTCACATCCCCACCACACAGAGAAAAAAAAACCAGCCAAACCCAGAACACAGCAACAACAACCCAAAACGGAGAGCCAAAAAAACCAAATTAAGAAGAGAGAGGAAGAAATCTGTTACGCCCCTTGTCTAGGTAAAGGCCACAACATGAGTGTATGTATATAATCTGTACAAATATGGATAATGGAAGAAATCTGTTACGTCCCTTGTCTAGATAAAGGCCACAACATGAGTGTATGTATATAATCTGTACAAATATGGATAATGGAAGAAATCTGTTACATCCCTTGTCTAGGTAAAGGCCACAACATGAGTGTATGTATATAATCTGTACAAATATGGATAATGGAAGAAATCTGTTACGTCCCTTGTCTAGGTAAAGGCCACAACATGAGTGTATGTATATAATCTGTACAAATATGGATAATGGAAGAAATGCAAAGGCATCCAGGACCAAGTTATCTGATTTATGAAATAATTAACTTTACTGGTACAATTACACTTGCAATCGTCAAGAGTGACAAGGCCAAAGTAACAAACAACCCACCCCCCCCCCCCCCTAGAAAAACAATATAACTAATCCTAAAACAAAAGTACAATGCTTACCTACACTGAAATCAAACATACACAAACCCACAAAACAAAAGGCACCACCCAGTGTCTAAGCACAAATTTACAGCTTCTCCCACAGGGCTCACACAACACTAACAGCATTCTAACAAGAAAGACAACACACAAAGACACAAGAGAATCACAAAGTTATACAAATCCACATGAGCTAGCACACAATGTAGAGGGTGTATCAAAACAGCACAATACAAAAAAGAAGTCTGCTCATCTCAGGAACATGTGTTTGAGATTTGATTTGTGAAAGGTTGAAATAATGTGAAATTGACACAAACATAATATTTGAATTATAGTGGCATATAAGAGGCATACTGATTATTCAAAATAGCTGATTTTTTTGAAATAGTTTTGTCTTTTGAAAAACTGCCACTAGGTAAAGACATGGTTACATAAATGTATACAAAAAAAATCCTCAGCTACTTGAAATAGAATAATATTCTTGAGCAATTTTAACTTATCAAGATGGTACTTTTTGCAGTGTGCCTCTTCCAAAAACACAACAGCCATAACCAGTAAACAAAAAGAGGAAATTTAGGAAATCTCACTGCAGATAGTAACATTTTCATTAGTCAAAATAGCTCTGATTTTTTTTTACCTTATTTGAAATAGTTTTTGTCTTTTAAAAAACTGCCACTATATGTGCCACTATATCCCATATGTGCAACACGCTCATATATGTACCCACACATACACACCCATCCACCACTGAGGCAGTCCTACCCCAAGGGGAGACCAGGGTTTTTTCTTCTCCATCTGAGTCAATGGATCTACACAGATCACCGCCACCAGAGGTCACAATCACCGGAATTTTAGTAATCAGCTGTTTTCTGCTGATTGAAACCAGTACTAAAGCCCGTCCTCCCCAGCCGTACTTCGCGAAGTATTGCCATCTCTTTACGAGTGACTTCTGAGCGTATTCATAATGAAGTCTCTGATTGTCTTTTTGGTACTTGATCTTGCTCTGGTTTTGTCTTCTGCCCCTGTCTAGCCCTCCGGTACTTCTGCCTGACCTCACCCGTGTCCTCGGACCTGGCTGCTGGTGTCCTGTCTTCCCGTGGCCTGTGTCTCTCTTCGTTATTCCCCTTTTTGTGTATTTTTGTCCTCCTTGAATTAAATCAACTCTGCCTGCACACTCTGCTCATGGATCCTCATTCACAGCCTGATCACCAGGCATTACACATTGTTTATATTTGAAACACTTATTAGTACACTATTCTGATCATATTGTGGTTGTTACTGTCATCTAATCCAGTGTACTCTCATTTCTCTAACAATTGTCTTTCTTATAATATTGTAATCATGTCTCTCCACTGTATATATTGACATTGCTGATTTAGGGAACCAGATCCACATTTTTAGACAACCTGATTTAGGACAGTGTTCTTAGGAAGTGGAAATTAAAGAATTCAATATTGTGTTTTCAGATTAGCAGTGCAACTGATGACGAGCTCGGTGAACATACTGATGAAATTCTAAACTGTGGATACACTGGAAGGGTGTCTGTAGAAAAGAAAGATGACATAATCAGGTATTTATTAGGTGTTTCTTTGTTGATTGCTGAAATGGTTACAGAATGGAACATTTTAACACAAACACATGGACTACCAATGTGCTGTTAATTTCAAAACCACTATATTTGCAGTGGTATCTTGTTAGGTGGTTCTTAATTTTATTGTGTTTGTAATAAGTGTCCATGTCCTTCACATTTGTGTTTCCCTGCTCCAACACTCAGTCACTCAGTTAATTCACATACATTTTTTTAAACAATGAACCCTAGATGTCTTTTTTTTGCTGTTTTTAAAAAGTACGTGTATTTCCACTGTTTTTGTGGGGCCGTTATACTCCACTCAACCATGAGAGTCATTCTGGTGCTTGATCAGAAAGGACTGCTGCTTTATATTCTTCTTAAGATAATGAACCTCTACCCAGAACTTTGTCTACCACTGTTTGTTCCAGATGATGACAAGGTAACTTAATCCTTTACTAAGGCATTTCTATTGAATTTGCATTAAAAGAACGGTTTCCAGCTCTAGGCATGCTGATCAGCTAAAATGTTCAGGTTAGAACTAAAGCCGCAGCACTATACTGTAGCGTCGCAAGGGTGTTATTGTTGTTGTTCTGTGATTGGGCGGGTATAGTAAGGGGGCGGAGTATCCGCGACTCCCATGATGTTCTGTGAGTTACATGTTCGGACCCTCTGTCCCTGATGTGTCAGTAGGAGTGTGGACGCGAGTGCGTATACGTGTACTGTAGTGTGTGCTTGGTGCTACTGAAAGAGCAAAGCTTGGTGCGTCCTCAGTGCAGCCTAAAAGAGCAAAAAGACTGCACTGTTGATTTTCCCAAATAAACTACACGAAAATGAGCTACCCGCATCCGACCTCCTTCTTGGCTTCGTCACAATACTAACACACTAAAAGCCCAGTAACCTAAATCAAGACCAGGTTTCTTTGTGAATTTCATACGCTATTCATGCAGTTTGAGAGGTGTGTTTTTTTGCATTTGCATGTTTTTACAGGAATAATGTGGTCTGTTTTAGTGACTTCTAGTGTTTTGCTCTAGTTCAAAACTAAGGGAAAATCAAAATAATTGATTTCAATATTAGGCAGATGCAGCTTTTATTCTGGAGAAGTGCCACCCTGACTTCAGTGAGAAGGGATCCCTGAAATACAGCAAGGAAATTAACATTATGACCTGTTTCTGGGACTTCTTACAAGAAATTGTTTTAGCTTTTGTTAAAAAAAAACAAAACAAATCTCTATATCCACCCTAACGTGTTTTCAATCCTTTATGTAAGAACAAGATGAACATGAAGAAATGTCCGTTGGCAAAATCATGCAGTGGATGACAGGCCAGGGACACAAACCTCTTTTGCTAACACTTTCTTATATTTCTGATAAAAATTAAACTTCATCAGAATAACGATAAAATACGTATAACGGTCTATCCTGACGCCGTCCTCCTCGGTCTTGAGCCCCGTAACCATGTATTCCTCCGCCGCGCCCACTAAACACCAAGTTTCGTTTAAGACGCAGAACCACTTAGGTCCAAACAAGGCTTTATACAGTAAATGGGAGATGTGTAGTAACCAGTGATGTCAGTAACGCTACTCTAATCTTACCACTTTTTTCGGTAACGAGTAATATAACGCGCTACTATTTCCAGTCCAGTAATCAGATTAAAGTTACTTATCCAAATAACTGTGCGTTACTATTTTTATTTTCCCTAGTAAAAATATATATTTTTGCTTTCTTCTTGGCTCAGTTCTACTTTTGCGTCTGACCGTAGCGCTCGACTCCGCCCGCTGCACACGACCCTGTGAGAGCGCGAGCGCGTTTTACAAGTCATTTTTTGCAGTGTCCTCCCGTAACAATATGTGGTAGTATAAAGAAATACCCCTCAAAAACAGGGGAAGGGACATTTACCTGATTTTAATTTTAATGTTGCTTTGAAAAGTGCTGGAATTTTGACTAACGTAGCATACTTTAAAATGCTTGAAATTGTAATGGTATTTCGTTTCACAACAAATAGCTGTCTGACTGAACAGTTCGCTTGTATTACGTTAACAAATAAATTTACAAATAATACCGCGCAGCTACACAAACGTAATGTCAGGAGATACTGTAGCGACTACTACTGCTCAGGCCGAATTCCTTAACGGACCGGCACTTGGCCACTCAAGGAGTCTTAGCCCTTTAAGGTTCCTGCATGAACCCCTGATTACCTCCAGGAACTTATCTCCTATTATGAACCCCCACGTCCACTAAGATGATGGGGTGCTGGCCTCTTATTAGTTGCAATAATGAATAAGGTAACAGCTTTTCTTATAAGGCCCCCCAACTATGGAATAACCTTCCAGAATGTGTCCGGGACTCTGACACAGTCTCAATCTTTAAGTATAGGTTGAAAACTTACTTATTAAGTTTAGCGTTTGGTAACTAATATGCCCCCTTAGATAAAGGTACAGATCCAGAGGTTCATGGGCAAAAGGTTTTATGGTAAACTGGGGCGCTGCTGCTGTCGTCCTGTCACTGCACATGATCACTCAAGTTTGTTGACAGTGTCTCCTAGGTCTTTGTTACTTTCTGGTTCTGCCTTTTTAGCTAGGCTGTAATAATTTAATGCCCGAGTTGCTGCCACACTCCAGAAATGTTTACATTTAATCTGTCCCGCATATGATTCCATACAAAGCTAATTCTCCCTCTTTTCTTTTTCCAAATGGCTGCCCACCTACCCAAGAAATACTGAGACGAGGAGAGACAAGCCTTTCCCAAGATCCACCCTGGGCCAGCCACCTTCTGCCTAGCCAGTTATGATGAAGGATGAACCCACTGCCCTGTTTAACCAGTTGTGGATGAAGGATGAACCCACTACCCTGGACCCTCTCACCACCCTGAGTTCTCCCCAGCTATGGCTGTATCTCCGTGGCCCTGGACTACTATTTACCAACCATCAAGAAGTTCAGGACTGAATAAGAATTACATAGAGAACTCATGTATATAAACACACAAAGATGAGATTTATCTATCCTTTCCATCTTTTCTTTGTTTTTCTATCTCTCTAACTGTTGTTATGGTGACCGGCATCGGCCAGAGAAGGATGCGTCCCCCCCCCCCCCCCCCCCCCCCCCGAGTCTTGGTTCCTCTCAAGGTTTCTTCCTCATGCTCTTAGGGAGTTTTTCCTTGCCACTGTAGCCCTTGGCTTGCTCACTGGGGGGCTTGGATTCAGACACTTTTAAAGCTGCTTTGTGACAACCGTTGTGAAAAGCACTATATAAATAAATTTTTATAGATTTTCAAAGAGGGGGAGTTCAAACAAATGGAGCAGGTTAGGCAGCAAGATTGGGAGAGGGAGATGGAAACACTGATGGAATGTCAGAGACAGGTGGAGAAGATGAGGTTGGAAATAGAAGAAGGAAGGAACAGGATGAGGGATGAGGTTCAAGAACTATCACCTGCAGCTGAAGCGACAGAAGAAAGAAAAGGGAAAAAAACAAAATTCACATTGATTGCTGAGCCATATCTGACCAGAAGATGGTGACAAAGTGCCAGACTGATGCATCAAAAATTCTTGCATTACACCTGTATATTATTGTCATATTCACTTTTTGCTGAAAAAATATTTCTTTCCACACATTTTGTGCAAACAGTAAATAGCAGTGCCTCAGTTACATGCACTGGAAAAATATTAACCAAATCTGTATTTGACTGTTGATACATACTTATTGATGTACCACAGCTGTATAATGTAACATCAATAGGCAATAGGGTTTTAATAGTTTATGTGTATGCACCACTACAGCATGTGCAGCGTGTGTGTTCCCCTTCTAAGGGGTGTTAAGAGTCAGGGGAGAGAGGGAGGGAGGGGGAGAGAGAGAGAGAGAGAGAGAGGAAACAGATGGGAGTTCAAGTGTCTGGCCTTATGGCCCCAAGCACTTGTCACGATTCTCGAGCCGCCTTGCACCGAGATGGCCATGCTAAGCTGTGGGCTTTCCACCCTCTGGCGGGGAGAGGAAGGAGCACGTTTCATAGCCACACCCTCGTCCCCGAGAAAAATAATTTGTCTTCACTGCTCTTGTGCCAGCTGGACATAGCAGCATGCACGTGCCTGGCACTGGGGGGTCAGGAAGACGTTAACCTCCGTAGCATATCTAATATGAATGGCTTTACTGTGAGCTCACCTCTCTCCCAGATCATGTATGTGTCGGACCTGAATTCATTACACTGACACAGTGTAAACAACTCATGGTTCCGTTCCTAAGGGCCTCCGAGGGCACATTATTTAACTTTTGCCAATAAATCAACTGAAAGGAGACATGTAAAACAAAATAACACGTGAACTGCCATCATTGTACCATTTCCTCATTGTTAAGGAAAATATAGTTTATGATTCTTCTAGTTATGTGAAATTTCCCGCCTCATTTTAATAAACATTTTCTGCTCTCACTGCTTCTTCCTGTTGCCTGTGTGATTTCATGTGTTATTTCTGCTCACACATCAAACATAAGACACAGTGACATTCGGCCAGAGGTTACGAACTTCACCTCTTTCATGTCTTCAAAGGTCGGTCACACACCACAAATTTAGACTTCTGCTATGCACTAAACTGGTAACTTTAGCTTACATCCATGAGTTGTACATTACTTCCATTAATAATGCTTTCAGAAATTAGGAATTTGATCTATGGACATTTTACATAGGCCCTAAATAAGGCCCAATATGAGCTAAATAATCGTTAACTCTTGTGCTGTAGTCCCATCCATCTCTTGTGACAAATATGACAAAGAAAGGTGTGTGCCAAAACAGTCTGCCAGATTAGGTCACATGACACCCGTCATAGTACAGAATCTCGGCATGGAGTCAGTACTATTGTTGATTCGTACATGCTCCAGATCCATAATCTACTGCACTGCTGAATCTCACCCACATGCAGCAAAGAATGACTGACCATGAATTACCAAAAAAAGCAGTGATTCAAAGTACAGACATCTTTATTTTTAATGAGCATGTAGAATTGATGTAATTTTGATATGAAGCAACTTATCAATAAATAATCAGTAAAATGTAAACAATTATAAAGGACACCTGCCGCAACTAAGTCTTTGCAATTTTCACCTTCACATTATAATTATTATATACTGTACACAAAATGTAATGAGACTAAACATAAACTACAACACTAAACATTTGTTTTACTCAGCTATCAGTGAGAAAATGAAATGGGGACTGATGATCACCGAAAAGGTGCAATTTCATTTCTCACAGCTGCTTAAGAAAAAAATATGTGCCATATAGCCAAAGTTTGTCAGTTAGTCAAGACATTTTTGTAATCCAAATGTTGCTTCTTAATCATACAACAAGACTCATTTGCTAGCTAGCTAACAAGCTGTGCATCCCAGAATTTGCTAAATGCAGTCTACATTATGCTAATTCGATAGTTATATGGTATAGAAATTACAATTACGGATTACAATTGATGTAAATTATAAATTTGTATGAATTTAATCCACCCCCCACCCCCAAACAAAGACTGCATAACTGATATATATTTTTTGGTTGGTGTCTGCAGTTGTTCCATGAGACAGGTGCTGGGCCCGTCTGCGGAGGCTTTCAGACGGAGCCGCTCTGAGGCCCGCTCTCTCTGCCAGCATTCCCTGGCCCTTTGAAGCGGTGCCTCTTCTCAGAGTGGCTGACGGCGAGCAGACATTTTACATTTTATGCTGCCATATCTGCGGTGCACTCTCCACCACCACGCATCACACTGACCAACATCACCCCTTCTCATTTCTCATCCTCACTGCCAAGATCAAGGTCCTGCAGCGTCACTGTGTGTGTGTGTGTTTGTGTGAGTGTGTGTACATTTGTACAATGGTATGTGCACATTTGTGTATTTGAAAGAAGAGCACCGTGTTGCTGCGTCAGAATTTTAAGTGCATGTTGTGACTATGGATTTGTTTACATTACACACAGTTGGTAGCAGATGGTGTTAGCAAATGTGACTGTGACAGCAAGTAGAAGAGTGAAACACTTCTACTTTAGTTTCTCAGCAACATTTATTAAGGCTGGAGGCTTCTAACAAAGGTTAGATTTTATGGTCACAATAATTTTCAATCCATTGTCCAACCCAAATCCATTGGGTGATGTTGACACCAATAGTGAACAGCAGTAAGAAGTTCAGGCCAAGTGACTTGTGTTTACTCTGTTCACTTCTCTGTAGGAAACCTTAGCAGGTATAAATTTTAAGTAAATTCCAGCAGTGTCTTGATATATTCTTCCATTTACTGCACTCAGATCATTTTTAGTTTTTATTCCTTAATCAAAGGCTAGTTCCTGTTGTGACACAGACTGTACAAAGACTGTAAGAAGGCGCTCATGGGTAAATGTAAGATCTGGCTGTTAAGCATTACAGTAAAAACACTGTAATGGAAGTGCCAGAGCTTTAGTGTGAAACAAGAGGTCATGGGTTTGATCCTAGCTTATTCCTACTACCATGATACCCTCAAACATTCCTGCAGGTGCTTAACATAGGTTACTTTGAGTCAAAGATTCATCTAAATACCTAACCTGAGGAATTGGCCTTCTTGTGTTGACTGAAGACCTTGTTACCCCTCTGTCTCTTTTCTCTGGGCTTACCATGTGGCAGCAGGGGGCTTGTACTGGCATGGCTGTGCTATTCTGGAACCTGCCTTCTTTCTAAGTTTACAAGGTTTTAGTATGAGCTGGTGGCTATTGTCCTGGTCTAGGCGTCGGGGGGGGGGGGGGGGGAGGTTTAGACATGTCGCTGTCAAAGCATGGATGAAAATAGCCAAACAGCTGTAGGTGCTCATATCTGGGTTATGTGTTTGAGTGTGTGTGTGCAGTGGGAAAAGACGGTGTAGAAGAGGAGATCGGCCCTATCGCGATGCAGACGGGCCCGCGGCTGGAACCGAGAGGTGGGGGCGACTGTGCTGGCATGCTCCTTTGCTGAGACACTCGCTAAAATACTGATTAGCTCACATTATTGCTAAACCTGGGGTGGGCTGCTTTGTAAGCTGGAGATTAGAGGGTCCTAGTGGTGGCCAAAGTTAAACAGGCTCGTCCAGCCCCGCTCTCTCTTTCACACGCCCAGAACGATGACTGGCTGAGGCACATGAGGTGCTGCCAGGGATTTAAAGAGAGATCAGTAAGGGAAATTAAACAAAAAAAAACTTTTATACAAACAAACAAATCAGGGGTGGGAATCAAAACACTGTGGTCTGGGGGTTGCCCCCTAGGGTTCAGAGGTTACTGGCAGCTACAGTCGAAATAAATCATACAGGATCGAGAGAAAAGATGCAGATTTATTTTCTTATTAGTGTGTCAGAAATTATACTTTGGCATGCAAGTCCATCTTTTTTTATGGAGTTTTTCAGTGTATGATAGAACATACTGTAATCCAGTGTTTTAGTGTGGGGGTAGATCTTCAGACACATTAGCTCTGTTAGCTCTGTGAAGGTGCGTGCACAGAGCTCCAAAATCAGATTCCTGAAAGTCCTGCAGAAGATTTTTCCAGCCTTTCATCCACTGGTACCAAAGGATTGGCTACAGGCTAATTGTGCTTTCTGGCGCAGACAAGAATCTCCATTCTTGCTGCAAAGCACAAAGTAGACACGCAGATGTTTCACACTGTTTTATATTCAGTATGCGAGGGTGCATGCTGCAAACTCAAGGTCTTACTTCAATCAAATTTAGCACCCACTGAAGCTTTTCCTAAAGTTATTATTGCTGTTATTTTCACATTAGTAATCAAGATGGAATAAGTTATTGACAGCAACTTCAAGACCAGAATGCATTGCAGTGAATGTACTGAACGACTGTAGAATGTATGTGATCCAGCACAGAAGTGGCGTCTGCCTCTTTAACCACAGAGCCAGACAGCATGTCTACCTCTAAACATGTCTATCTCCTCATGGAATGGCTGCCATTGGGAATGGAAATTGTATTCTCTTCTATTTTTGGCCTTCATAGTGGGCTCTGCTAGGGGGCTCTTGTCTCATTTCTGGCCCTCAAGGTTGAGAGCCTTTGTTCAACCCTGCCCCTGCCCACAAGGAGGCTTGGGTTTTACAGATCTCCAGTCTTAACACTGCTCATCATATATCACCATAGTGGATAATTACCTTGGAATTACTATGACGGAAACTGAGCAGCAGCAAGTCACACTCACACTCACAGAGAAAAGCACTGAGATGGTGATGTGCAAAGATGCTTATGCTACATGCAATCAATCATTCAGAAAATAAATCAATCAACAAATCCAGTGCAATGCCATAGGTAACAAGAAAGGGCAGAGGCTCATAGTAGCCAGTAACCTATATTAATATCAGTACATCAGTTACATGTGATATTAGACTACAGTACACTATAACCATTACACAGTATAAAAATAATTTCTGCTCCTCACCTGGCCTATGGCATAATGTTGGCATATGGAACACATTGGTGGTGAGGGGCGGGGTTAACTACCCTCCTACTTCACCACCAATTATAACCACCTTTTATACTGAGCTCATTTTCAAATGCCTGTAATGTCACATTACAATCCTTTACTGGACATTCTGGGCCACGTGACTCCTGAAAAGCCCCTTGACAGTTTTGCTACATGCACCAAGCTGGATGGCGATGCGGAAGCTTATTACACAGTGATTAATTAAACATGTCTCCTTATGTCTGTGCTTTATGTAATCTCATAATAAATCTAAGACAAGAATTCAAGAGGGGATGTGGAAAATTGCAATATTGTCTTCATTTATATAACTAAACACGTTACATCTCCGTATGGACTTTTTCGTTTTCAAGTCCCAGCTGTGGTGTGATGATGAACTTCAGTTTAACCATAACTACAGCGATGTCAATGCATTTTACATAAATATATGCAGACATTTACATTCCAGATATATTGCCTAGTAGAATACGTTAACTAGTTTAACCTTGTGATTGCAATACATAAATCTTCGCCAACAAAGCATTTAAAAATAGCCCGCTTACAGTAGTGCTCAGATAAAAATGCCGTTTGCCTTTTGTGCGACCGCGCACGACCATAACCAATGAGCGCGTGAACATAGAGGGACACGCGGGGATTTGTGACATACCTCCCCGGGTGTGACCTTGAGCGAGACAATAAAAACAGATCACACCCTGCGCCTTGGGCCAACCCGTTGAGAGCTTTCAGAGGTTAGTACTCGTGTGCATGTACGTCACACCGCGCAATTATTTTGTGTCTTGTATGTAACTATTTGGAGGAATTTTGCTTTAGTTTTTTTAACCAACTTTGTTTATTTTTTATATTTGCGCTTTTCTGAAATGTGGGATCGTTTGAATGAACACTTGCAGGTACGAGAGCGCTAGTCCGGGGCCCCATCAACCATGGACCACTTCACGGAACTGAGGGAATTTGGAGAGGCGGCCACATTCCTCCGTAAAACCAACCTCGAACATCTTGCTGCACAGGCCCACGCTTTTGATGGTATATATGCGGCGTAAAGCCACCACAAATGAATTTCTTACTTATTTATATTATACAGTTATTATTTCCAGACAACGATTTATATAAAAAATAAGATCAATCGGTAACTTTAAATATTACTATTACGAGTACTAATATATGTTCTATTAATTAAGTGCCTAATTAAGAAGAGTCTCCACTTATTACACATCCTTGCGCAGGAAAGAAACGGGTCTGGATCCCAGATGAGAAAGATGCTTATATCGATGTGGAGATCAAAGAGTCAGATGGGGAAAAAGCCATTGTGGAAACCAAAGACGGGAGGGTTAGTAAATAACGTATTGGCAGCACAGACAGCCCAATAGTATTAATAAAAATCGAATTAATATAAAATTAAATAATAAGCAGAAACTCTTATAACAGCAAAACGTCAATAGAAGAGATCAAATCATGCTGCTGTCCTTTCCTCTGTTAAGATTTTAAGAGTGAAAGAGGATGACATCCAGCTGATGAACCCTCCGAAGTTTGACCTGATAGAGGACATGGCGATGTTGACTCACCTCAACGAAGCCTCTGTTCTCTTCAACCTCAGCCGCCGCTACAGTTTCTGGATGATTTATGTGAGTATAACTCACAGGGACTCACATCTGCTGGGCGAGACTGCACTACGAAACATCAGCTTCACTTCTAAACAGTTCTCGGAAAGTGAAGGCCACCCAAAGCCCTGTTCTGAGCTGTATAACGCACTCTAGAGCCACTGATTTTTGATTTCTCTCTTTTTCTCTCTCTCTTCCTCGGTCTGATTTCTGAGCCCAGGTCTCACACTCATCCTCTCACACTCATCCTCATCCTCACTCATTCTCTTTGTATTGTCACCGCAGACCTACTCGGGGCTGTTCTGTGTAACGGTGAATCCTTATAAGTGGCTCCCGGTCTACGCCGCCGAGGTGGTGGCGGCCTACAAGGGCAAGCGACGATCGGACACGCCGCCTCACATCTACTCCATAGCTGACAATGCTTACAACGACATGCTTAAAAGTGAGCCCACATCCACCTGCACTCTCTTTTAGAATATACGTTGATGAGTTTAACTATGTGCAAAAGTGCTTATTCAGGGTTCTTTATATTTTTTGTTCAGATCGCGAAAATCAGTCCATGCTTATCACGTAAGTAGCCCCCCCCCCTCTCTGATGCGCGCTCCACTTTTTGCTAGCTTAATTTGCATAACGTATTCAGGAATTCCAATTTACAAATGGATGATTATCTAATCATGACGGGGAATAAAACCGGTTGTTGGATTACTTTTTGATTTTTTTTCACCAGTATCCCATTTTATTCTCAGTTTTTAAACATGGTTTTGGTGTTTGTATATTTCTGATCCATTTTATCCACTCCTAGCGGAGAGTCCGGTGCTGGCAAAACTGTCAACACGAAACGAGTAATTCAGTATTTTGCCATTGTAGCTGCTATCGGCGAAGCAGGGGGCAAAAAAGGAGTAAGACCAGACAGCTTCCCTCTGTTTTTTATCCTCTATTCGTTCCCCTATTTTTACTCCCCAGTCCTTATTTTTCTTCCATTTTGTGTTCCTTTTTTGGATTTTTAATACGTCTTGAATGTTTGTACATTCCCTTTTGGTACAGCAAGCCAAAGACATTTTAACAGTTAGAACTTGAGCTAAGTGTTTTGTAGCCCAGAATTTCCTGAATGTTTTTGTCAACCCCTTTTTTACACCACTGTTTCCTCTTCCTTGTTCCTGTATGCAGAAGTGTCTTTAGTTTTTAATAACATTCTACATTTTTTCTTCTCTTTTTTTGAGACCAAGTCCTGTTTTTGTCCATTCCCTTTCACCACATGAATAATATCTCATGTCCATCGATTTGTATCAATTTTTGTGGTGTCTTCTGTCAGGATTCCTTTTTGGTTGGTTTTTGTTGTTTTTTCACCCACCGTTGTTTAATTACTGTGCTCTGAACTCATATTCACACACTTATCCCTGTCCACCTTGAAACACACACAGGGTACACTAGAGGACCAGGTGATAGAAGCCAACCCTGCCATGGAGGCGTTTGGCAATGCTAAGACTCTAAGGAATGACAACTCTTCTCGATTTGTAAGTCTACAACATATAAGGCATGTGGTGTCTAATACAGCCCTTTTATTGTAGAGTTTCATCTTCACTTCATTATCTCTCTGCACAGGGCAAGTTCATCAGAATACATTTTGGTCCCACAGGAAAACTGGCATCAGCCGACATTGACATTTGTAAGACAATCACACATAATGTATAGTGTGTTACACTTTTTTTGTCAGAATCACTGGAAATATTTTATAAATTTTTTCTAAATTCCCATCACCTCTTATGAATATATTTTTTTAATCTCTAGACCTTCTTGAAAAATCTAGAGTGATTTTTCAGCAACCTGGTGAGAGGAGCTACCACATCTATTACCAAATCCTATCTCACCGAAAACCAGAGCTTCAAGGTATTCAGCCCTCAGAAACATAGTGGAGTTACTAACCTTTAATGTAGAAATGTTGGGTTTTGGTGTTGCATGTCTGGGTTAAATCATATTCATTAATTCCCCAAAATCCAGACATGCTGCTGGTGTCATCCAATCCCTTTGATTACCACTTCTGCTGTCAGGGTGTGACTACTGTGGATAATCTGGACGATGGAAGAGAACTCCTGGCCACAGACGTGAGTAGATGATCCTTGCCCCAAATACAACTGAGCCGTTTTCCTATAGTTATCCATCGTTTGTCAGAGCCTCTCTTTAGCATCTCTTAAATACTTTTTATTTAGCACGCCATGGATATTCTTGGCTTCACTCCTGAGGAGAAATGTGGCTGTTATAAGATTGTGGGTGCCATTATGCACTTTGGCAACATGAAGTTCAAAGTGAAGCAGAGGGAGGAGCAAGCAGAAGCTGACGGCACAGAAAGTATGATGAGCATTTTTTTTTACAGATATGCTCGCGTATGCACATGTGACCCACACGTTCACACGAGAAACGCGTGCTCAACTGAGCCCTAAACTGTGAGGTGTCTTTCTCAGGTGCAGACAAAGCCTCCTTCCTGATGGGGATCAACTCGGCTGAACTGATAAAGGGCCTGCTTCACCCCAGGGTGAAGGTGGGAAACGAGTACATTGTGAGAGGTCAGACTGTAGAACAGGTGAGCATGAGCCTATTCGCTAAAAAGCAGCACGGAGATGTTGGTGTAGGTCTCAGTAATGAGGGTTTGGCCCTGGGTCTTGGTTTCTGAACACATCTGCATCAAACACCTGCTTTTCGTTGCTACATAGGTGACCTATGCTGTCGGGGCTCTGGCCAAAGCGACCTATGACCGCATGTTTAAGTGGCTTGTCAGCAGGATCAATAGGACGCTCTACACTTCCATCCCACGACAGTTCTTCATAGGAGTTCTGGACATAGCCGGCTTTGAGATCTTCGAGGTGAGTCCAGCAGGCTTTACTGTTTAGGAATGTTATTCACATCACTGAAAACCCCCTACCGCAATGTTATGCAGCTCCTGTAACTTGCCTGGTAGGACAGACCACATGGTGCTGGCAACCTCAGGGAGCCCACATTCTGTCATGGTGGTTGATATGCAGGTTGCTCTAATGCAAATATAAGCTGGTATATTTTTGTTCTTTAATGGAAGAACTTCATTATGTTCATATTAATAATTCTCATCCTGTCGTTTTTTCTTTGTCTTCATTAGTATAACAGTTTCGAGCAGCTGTGCATCAACTTCACCAATGAAAAACTGCAGCAGTTTTTCAACCACCACATGTTCATCCTGGAGCAGGAGGAATATAAAGCAGAGGGCATAGAGTGGACCTTCATTGACTTTGGCTTAGACCTACAGGCCTGCATCGACCTCATTGAGAAGGTGGGTTTACATCTGAGGCATGCAACAGGCAGAGTGAGTTTATGCTTGTGATTTAATTTGTTGTTTGTGATCTTATTTGTTGATTCACAATATTCCTGGTTGTGTTTGTGGCAGCCACTGGGTATCATGTCTATAATGGAGGAGGAGTGCATGTTCCCAAAAGCCACAGACAGCAGCTTCAAAGCTAAACTCTACGACAACCATCTGGGCAAGTCTCCCAACTTCCAGAAGCCAAAACCTGACAAGAAGCGCAAGTATGAAACCCACTTCGAGCTGATCCACTACGCTGGTGTGGTGAGTGCTGGACCCCCTTCAAAGGCTCCAAATATGACAAACATTGAACAACTAAGGTCTAAATATTCCTCAAAAATTTCTACTCACAGGTGCCATACAACATTAGTGGATGGCTGGACAAAAATAAAGACCCTCTCAACGAGACTGTTGTAGGCACTTTCCAAAAATCGTCTAACAAGTTAATGGCAAGCCTCTTTGAGCACTTTGTCAGCGTAGATACAGGTATGTACAGTATTTCCACTTCAAATACAAGTTTCCAGTTTTAATTCATACATTTTAGCATAAATTTGAGCATAGTTGAGCATAAATCAAATGTACTGAAATAAACTTTGTAAGTTCCTTTTGAATATATATATATATTGCTATTCTGACAGGAGGGGAGCCAAAACCTCCAGGCAGGGAGAAGAGGAAGAAAGCGTCTTCATTTCAGACAGTGTCACAGCTCCATAAGGTGAGAGTGAGCTCTCCGAGAGCAAATGGGTTCATTACTTTATGCAAAGATGTCCCATAGATTTGTGGACCCATAATTCCCCATACCTTCATTGGAGAGCGAGGCAGTTAAGACTTGCAGTGATGTTTAGGTCACGTCAAACATGAACATCACTTTAAGTCTGTGCTGACTCTACTCTCACCAGCGCCATGAGAGAAGGTAAGAGTGCATATCTTTTTGGTTGTCAGAATGACCTCTTCTCCAGGCAAGGATGGAAAGGGTTGCTTTGCCTAGTCACCCATCATTTAACAGTAAAATCCATTTCTCTTTGTCACAGGATAACCTCAACAAGCTGATGGCTAATCTGAGGAGCACTCAGCCTCACTTTGTCCGCTGCATCATCCCCAATGAGACCAAGACTCCAGGTGTGCAAAAGCACAGTAATGAGGTCTCAAAAGCAGATAAATGAGCAGTTCTCTGCAAAATACAGTCACATCTCCCTCTCTGTTTAGATGTTTCGCTAAGTGGCTCTTGGTGTTGAACTTGTAATTTGTAGGTGTGATGGAGCCCTTCCTGGTCCTGCACCAGCTGCGCTGTAATGGAGTCCTGGAGGGTATTCGCATCTGCAGGAAAGGATTCCCCAATCGCATCCTGTATGTAGAGTTTAAACAGCGGTGAGGATTCTTTCTGTGATGGCCATTCCATGACTTTTCATCAATCTGTGATGATTCATAAGGCTCTGGCTATGTTAGGCCTTAAAACATAACATTTTGGCAATGAAAAATAAACCCCATGAGCAGGGTACATTTTCTCATATATTGTGAGGTCTTTCACTAGCATAGTTAGTTAAACGAACAACTCCATATGTTTTATGTCCAGTTACCGTATCTTGAACCCTTCGGCGATCCCAGAAGACACGTACGTGGACAGCAGGAAGTCTACAGAGAAGCTGCTCAGCTCACTGGACATTGACCACAATCAGTACAAATTTGGCCACACCAAGGTGGGTAGAACTATACCTTACTCTATTCTGCCCTCTTCTCTCTCAGCCTGCAGCAAACTGTGTCTATCTGGACCCTGAGTGAGCCTTCATCCGCAGGTGTTCTTCAAGGCCGGTCTGCTGGGCCTGCTGGAGGACATGAGGGATGAGCAGCTGGCAAAGACCATCACGCTGCTCCAGGCTTTCTGCAGGGGCAAACTCATGAAGATGGAGCGGAAGAGACTGATGCGGGAGAAGTACGTCCCACACCACACGGGTTTGCTGTTATCCACAGGGACAGATTTTACAAATGTTTTTTTTTATTATTATTTATTTATTAAGAAGTTTGGCTTTTCAACTGCATTAAGTTACTCTTAAGTTAAAGTACGATCTTATATATAATCTGTCATACAAATAATGTACTCATACAGACTTGGGGTAGAGTTTTGCTGTTATTCATTAATTTAGGGGAACCTTTCAAGTTTGATATGGTGGTGTGCTCCCGAGCGAATCCCAACCACAGTGCTAAGCTGTTGAATGTGTGGGTGTGGGACTGTGAGTTTATAGATCTATGTGGGGAATGCATTGGGTAGGTCCAGGCTGTTGTTTGGCGTGTGGCGGTCGTGTGTCTGTATACACACATGCACGTGCACACAGAGGCGGCATTGAGTGTGTGGTCCCTGTGGGGGAAAAAAAAACCCCGTTAAACCCTTTCTACCCCAAATGGCATGGACAAAAGCAGGTGTGGATGTGGGTCATATGTCCCTCAAAGAGTCCCCCATGGCAGTTGTTCAGAGACCCACCTCCCTTTGCTATTATAAATAACCTAGATCTACTCACCCACCCTTTGTTAGAAATGGTTGCAGTCAAGAGCACACACATAACTGAGATGCCAGCCCAGGTGACGGAGGATTAAGTCCTCTTGTTTCACCACTGAGTTGCAGATAATCAACGACCTCTGTCCAACCTCCGACTGTTCCTGATTGTGCCGCCATGCCAACAATGCGGAACCGATTTCCCACCCAGGCATGTTCAGTGTCACCGTGGACTTACTGATATAGCACGCTAGACACAATGGCGTGTGGCGGGTCTGGCCCTATTTGGTGATGCCCTCACTGAGCTAATTTAGAACAGGAGTTTGAGCTACGACACCAACATGAAGTGTCACCCCCCCCCCCCCCCCCCCCCCCATATCTGCACCCAAAATGAAAGCAATAGTTTTCTTACGTTGTTTTCAACATCCTATTAACTTCACTGGATAACAAAATGCATAGCATTTCTTTTGGGTCTATCTTCATCACCCAACCACAGTAAAAATCAGTAGTGATCATTAATCAGTCATTTAGAACACAAGTTTCACATCATATTTGACATTTTATTTCTTTGCAGTTATTATCCATGTTCTGATATAAGTAGGTTTATGTCTATAGTGAAAGAAGTCTATTAAAGGTAATTAAATACATGGAAATGATTTTAAGCCTCTGTTGCTTGCAGTCATTGTTTACTAGTTTGATGTTTTGTTCTCTTGCTGCTTCACAGGGAGGCCATAATGGTGATTCAGTGGAACATCCGCTCATTTTACGCCGTGAAGAACTGGCCTTGGATGTGTCTCTTCTTCAAGATGAAGCCTCTTCTGAAGAGCGCTGCCACAGAGAAGGAGTTCGCCGCCCTGAAGGAGGAATTCCAGAAGCTGAAGGAGACGCTGGAGAGATCTGAGTCCAAGAGGAAGGCGCTGGAAGAAAAGCATGTGTGTCTGATGCAGGAGAACAACGACCTCTTCCTGCAACTTCAAGCTGTAAGTGACTGAACACACATCATTCATGGTGTTCTGTAGTGGTACAAACTAAAAGTTTAAATGTCCAATTAAAGTAAAAGTAAGAATATAAATCTAATATTCCAACCCTGAAATAATCCAAAACAAAGTGAAAAGTAATGGTGTAGAGTAATGGTAATAAGAGTAGAAATTTATAAATTATTATATTTATATTATAAATGATATATTTTATATATATTTTAATATCTTATAACATCTTTTTTAATCTAGTTAGTCTGCTAGTTTTCTGCAACTATTGGCAAGACTGCTATCTCCCTGAATAATATGCCCTAGTACATTTAATGTAAAAAATGCAAGGATAGCAATGACAGTTTGTTCACATTTGACCTATAGGAGCAAGACAATCTGACCGATGCTGAAGACAGATGCAACCTGCTCATCAAGACCAAGATCCAGATGGAGGCGAAACTCAAGGAGCTAATGGAGAGATTGGAAGATGAAGAGGAGATGAATGCTAGCCTGGTCACCAAGAAACGCAAACTAGAGGATGAGTGTGTGGAGATGAAGAAGGATCTGGATGACTTGGAGATGACCCTGGCCAAGGTGGAGAAGGAGAAACATGCCACAGAGAACAAGGTGAGAGAAGAATGGACAAAAAAAGTTGCAACAAAGACCAACAATTAAAAGTCAACAAACATATAACACAACTTGTGTGTCCTGTCTGTAATTTTTCTTCCCACCACGTTCAATGCACAACTTTCACTATTATCTGCTTGGAAAGTGCTCACGATGGTGTCTGGTCTCCAGGTGAAGAACCTTATGGAAGAAATGGCAGTTCTGGATGAGACAATCCTCAAGCTGACTAAAGAGAAGAAGGCTTTCCAGGACGCTCATCAGCAGGCTCTAGAGGACCTGCAGGCAGAGGAAGACAAGGTCAACATGATGGCAAAGGCTAAAAACAAGCTGGAGCAGCAGGTTGACGATGTAAGTATAGAGTAAATTCAATATACCAAAAGAGGAACAACCCTGACTGTAACACATTGCAGCAGTGCCAATGGCATAATATGCACAGTGTATGCAGTATACAGCTTCAGGCTTAGAGGAGCAAAGAGATACAGTTAGAAATGAATCACGCATCCAGAATGCATCAGTACTGATGGTATTACCGATCATTCACAGCTGGAGGGGTCTTTGGAGCATGAGAAGAAGACGCGCATGGACCTTGAACGAGTCAAACGCAAGCTTGAAGGAGACATAAAGCTTTCTAATGAGTCAGCCATGGACTTGGAGAATGACAAACAGCAGCTAGAGGAGAGACTGAGGAAGTGAGAAATCTGACACTTCTACCTTCGATACTTCTTATAATCTATTGTCTATTTTTACAGATGTTTATGGTCTGTGGGTTTTCATTTCCTCTTTATAGGAAAGACTTTGAAGTAAGTCAAATCACCTCCAAGATAGAAGATGAACAAGCCCTGGTACTTCAGCTGCAAAAGAAAATGAAGGAATTACAGGTGATCGAAGATCTTATCCGATTATTTTTTTCTGAGCAGCGCAGAGCAAAATAAACGAACAGTGTGTCTGACGAGATGACGCGCTTCTAGACTCGTATAGAGGAGCTGGAGGAGGAGCTGGAGGCGGAGCGGGCCGCCCGAGTGAAAGCCGAGAAGCAGCGTGCAGATGTGTGTCGGGAGCTGGAGGAGCTCAGCGAGAGGTTGGAGGACGCCGGGGGAACCACCGCAGCCCAGATTGAGATGAGCAAGAAGCGGGAGGCGGAGTTCCTGAAGATACGGCGGGACCTGGAGGAGGCCTCCCTGCACCACGAGGCCACGGCAGCCGTGCTGAAGAAGAAGCATGCAGACAGCATGGCCGAGCTGGGTGAGCAGTTGGACAGCCTGCAGAGGGTCAAACACAAACTGGAGAAGGAGAAGGCAGAGGCCAGAATGGAGGCGGAGGATCTGACCTCAAACCTGGAACATCTCTCGAGGGCCAAAGTGAGACAATACACCTCTCCTTTCAAGCAGTATAGAGCAGTACACAGCTGTTAGTTAGTGACTCTTATGGTCAGCCTCATTTAAATGATCTCTGACCACAGGTTGCAACAGAGAAGATGTGCAGAATGTATGAAGATCAGCTGAACGAGTCAAAAACCAAAGCAGAGGAGCTTCAGAGGCAGCTAATGGATGTTGCTTCTCAAAAAGCCCGGAGCCAGACAGAGTGCAGTAAGTAGTTTTATGTTACGATTCCTTCTTTGCTGTGGCTCTGACACCCCCCCCCCAAATTTCACCAGCGTCTTCGACTGCCTCTCTGTCCGCCGTCCAGCTGAGATCAGTCGGAGACTGGAGGAGCGGGAGGTTCTGGTCATGCAGCTTCAGCGGTCTAAGCTGTCCCTCAGCCAGAGTGGGGAAGACCTGAAGAAGCAGCTGGAGGAGGAGTGCAGGGTGAGCGCGTCGCACACGGGTCTACGTCCGATGCTCGTCTACGTCCGATGCGGGTCTACATCCGATGCAGGGTTCGTGTTCCCTAGTTCCAAAGCATAATCCATCAACGCGCGTTTTGTGTTCATGACATCAGGCGAAGAATGCACTGGCTCACGCACTGCAGTCATCCAGACATGACTGTGACCTGCTGAGGGAGCAGTTTGAAGAGGAGCAAGAGGCCAGATCTGAAGTGCAGAGGGAGCTGTCCAAAGCCAACGCTCAGATTGCTCAGTGGAGGACCAAGTACGAGACTGACGCTATTCAGAGAACAGAGGAGCTGGAGGAGAACAAGTGAGGGTCCCATGTTGTCTACTCTCACCATTGTGTGCTGATAAATTCTTATGATATCGTGGAACTGTCCCTATAGTGAGTCATTCTGATTAGGCCTACTAATTCCAAGTTTTTTTTTTTTGGAAAACATAGAATCAGCATCTCTTTTCTTTATTTGATCATTTTTGAGGCAGTGCGACTGAGCATTCCAAACATTTTCCAAGGCTACATTGCATGATCTGCTTGTCCTTGTTCTCAACACAGAAAGAAGCTGGTCGCACAGCTTCAAGATTCAGAGGAAGCCACAGAGGTATCTAATGCCAAGTGTGCCTCCCTGGAGAAAACCAAGCATCGCCTGCAAACTGAGATTGAGGACTTGATGATAGACCTAGAACGCTCAAACGCTGCCGCGGTCGCATTGGACAAAAAACAGCGCAGTTTTGACAAGGTTCCACCCTTTCTGTATTCAGCATTAAAACTCTTCAGATCATTGTTCCTTAATGAGAAGGGAAAACCCTCTTCTGACATTTAACTTTTACAGGTGTTGTCAGAGTGGAAGCAAAAGTTGGAGGAGACGCAGGCGGAGCTGGAGAGCTCTCAGAGAGAGTCCCGCAGTCTGAGCACTGAGCTCTTCAAGCTGAAGAACTCCTACGAGGAGGCAATTGACCATCTAGACACCGTCAGCCGGGAGAACAGAAACCTGCAGGGTACAACAAAATTAGTTTGATTTTAATTCGTGTAGTTACTGCATGGCCTTTAAGAAGTGACCCTCAAATCAAGGAATAAACTATTTTTTTAAGGGGAAATCACTGACCTGACTGAGCAGGTTAGTCAAGAAGGCAAGACCATTCATGAGCTAGAGTTAATGAAAAAGAGCCTGGACCAAGAGAAGACTAATATCCAGGCAGTTCTGGAGGAAGTAGAGGTACGCGCCATGCCGTACTAACACCACTGTTCAGCATGATATTCATCCACTCATGATGGTGCAACTCATGTATGCTGTGGTGACCTTTGCCCTTCGGAACTGGTGACAGGGCACACTGGAGCATGAGGAGACTAAAACCCTGCGTGTGCAGATGGAGCTTGGTCAGTTTAAAGCCGAGGTGGACCGGACACTAGCAGAGCGTGATGAGGAGATTGAAAATCTCCGGTAAAAGCAGGCTCCAAATTGCTTACATAATCAATGAGAAATATTCTTACATAGCTAGGAATACTTGTGGTATGCTTACAAGTCTGGGCTTTTGCTTTTGAAACCATACAGACGGAACCACCAGCAAATTCTTGAATCCATGCAGACATCTTTAGATACAGAGATCAGAGCCAGAAACGAGGCTGTCAGGGTGAAAAAGAAAATGGAGGGGGACCTAAATGAGATGGAGATTCAGCTGAATTATGCCAACAAACAAGCTGCTGAATCCCAGAAACTGGTTCGCCACCTACAGGTTCAGATAAAGGTGTGAAGAACTATTTGCACAACAGAGTGACTTGGAAATATAATTTTTTTTTCCAGATTGTTATGTATTAATGAAAAGATCTACACATCATTCAAAGTTACAGAGCATGTTTAGCATACTCAGGACAGTGGTGTGATTCTCGCTCTGTGTGGGCCTTTAGGACGCACATCTGGAGCTCTGCGAGTCTCTGCACCAGTGTGAGGACCTGAAGGAGCAGGTGGCCGTGACGGAGCGCAGGAACACCTTGCTGGCCACAGAAATGGAGGAGCTCCGCTTGGCCGTGGAACAAACGGAGCGAATGCGCAAAGTGGCCGAGCACGAGCTTCTGGAGTCCACCGAGAGGGCGAACCTGCTGCACGCACAGGTAAAAGCCCACCTGGCATGCACACACGCCTCGTGTCAAACACACTCAAGCAAAAGAGCAGACGGCAATTTGTATATTTGGTGGCATTTTATAGAACATGGGAGCACTGAACCAGAAGAAGAAGTTGGAAAGTGATCTCTCCATGCTGACCGGCGAGGTGGATGAGGCCATGCAGGAGTGTCGCAATGCTGAGGAGAAGGCCAAGAAGGCCATCACTGATGTGAGCTCCAACAGGAACATGTTCATCATCTCACCAATACACTCCAAGCCCTAGGAACTACATGCACTGTTCACACTGATCCGGAAATAAATTCTGCGTCGCAGTATACGCTGTTCATATGTAGATCGTCCTAACCCCCACCGCAGGCAGCCATGATGGCAGAGGAACTGAAGAAAGAGCAGGACACTAGCTCCCATCTGGAGAGGATGAAGAAGAACATGGAGCAGACCATCAAAGACCTGCAGATGCGTTTGGATGAGGCAGAGCAGATCGCCCTGAAGGGAGGCAAGAAACAGATCCAAAAATTGGAAACACGGGTGAGCTTCACAACATTTTAGAAACCTCATTAAATAAAAACCGCGAACTACACACACACAAACACTCCAATGTGTGTCCAACATACCAATTCCCAGGTCAGGGAGCTGGAAGGTGAACTGGACTGTGAGCAGAAGAAGAGTGGGGAATTCCAGAAAGGAATACGGAAATACGAGAAGAGGATCAAAGAGCTCATGTATCAGGTACCACATGCATCTACCCAGAGCACAGAGAACATGCTCCTTTGCTGCTCCCGGCCTCGCTCAGTCTTTCTGGTCTATGCAGACGGAGGAGGACAGGAAAACTCTGCTGAGGATGCAGGACCTCATCGATAAGCTTCAGGCCAAAGTGAAGAGCTACAAGAGGCAAGCAGAAGATGCCGTACGTATCTCCATCACCAAGCACTTTGTCAGACGTAGCATGACCAAATATTACATCTTTCAAGGCAGCATATTAAGAGAGCATCTGACATGGAAGACTTGAAGAAGACAGCTGTGTAATACCCCAAGCATAACAGAAAGGGGTTTACAGGCATCACACACACAACTCATTACCACTACATCTTAGTGCTTCTGCTAGGAATGGTGTCACTAGGCTGCATGTCCGTGTGTCGGGCAGGAGGAAGAGGTCAACTCCAACATGACCCGCTTCAGGAAGCTCCAGCATGAGCTGGACGACGCAGAGGAGAGGGCGGACATGGCCGAGACCCAGGTCAACAAGCTGAGAGTGCGCACCCGGGAGACGACCCATGTTGTCAAGGTAATGCCAGCACAAAGGAAACAGAACACTGCATGCTGGAACACATGGCAGAAAGAAGAGACTTGAACAAAAATAAAAGCAGATAACGTACAAGCTTTCGTTACATCACAACTCTCTCCTTGCGTTTCCAGATCACAGAGTGAGGAAGAAGCCACAAAGTATTCTTAAGCCAGATGACTTCACAGAGTGATGTAGTGTGTGTCAAGTCTACTTCTGATTTTTGGTTTATACGATGCAATGTTGGGGGTGGGAGCCACTTAATGTAATGCTTACTGGTGATCACTGCAGACATTTCATTTGTGGTAGAATTTAGGACATGAATATATTATCATTGGTTTTTAAAAGGTCTGGGGCCCCCAAGCCAGAGACCCATTTACCTGATCAGACCTTGTTCAACAGCAATAATTTTGAAATAAAAACATTATGAATGTGTGTTATTTTTTTAATACTACCAAGATATTAATCAAATATTTAGATTTAAATAGTGAGTTTTATATTAGAGGCTGATGTTGCTCCAGGGTTTTTGAGGACCGCTTCCAGAAACTACCATCGGGGTTCATGTTAACGGACCTGGAGCCTAGTTCTTAAGCCACACCATATTTGACCATTTTCTTTCAGATATAAACAAAATTCCAGAATTACAAATAAAATCATCTAATCCACAGCTCCTGCAATTCCATCTCCACATAGAGTCTGATGACCATGACACTAGTCACAGCTCATTTCACTAGTACATTCACACCTGAACCTTTTAACACTAATGATGTCGTCGTCACCCCCCCCCCCCCCCCCCCCCCATGGTGATTGGATCATACTCATGTATGTACAAGATTATTTCCTACACTTGTTTGATCTGTACCTCAAATGTTCCTTTGATACACGCATTCCAAACCATGAGGCCGTATGGAAAAGAACATGTATCAGTGTGGCAGTTCACACAGGAAATGAAACCTCATGTTTCTGAGAACAAAACGGGCAGCTTATTAAAGACACAAACACTGCATCGTGGACAATATAGTTTATATAATAAGACATAGCTGTGATAAAACGTCACATCTTTATTTTTCATTGACTGTCCTTTGACATTGGGCTTAAAAGTTAGAATTCATATTCAAGAGCGAGCTACAAGTCATTCTTAAATATAGAGGCAGTATTTTAAACTAAGCAAACCACCAACAAGAATAGCAATGGCCCTGAAATTCCTAGGGTTCTTTCTGGAGAGGGCTCCCCGAAGTTCCTAGGGTTCTTTCTGGAGGAGAGGGCTCCCCGAAGTTCCTAGGGTTCTTTCTGGAGGAGAGGGCTCCCTGAAGTTCCTAGGGTTCTTTCTGGAGGAGAGGGCTCCCTGAAGTTCCTAGGGTTCTTTCTGGAGGAGAGGGCTCCCTGAAGTTCCTAGGGTTCTTTCTGGAGGAGAGGGCTCTTTTCACCGGTGTCTCCACAGCTGATGATTCTTCCTGTTCTTTAATCCAATCAACACCCTCAAATGTCTAAAAAGGAGAGCGAGCCCTTAGCCTACAGCTGAAAAAAAAAGTGTGCGTGCCTCTAGACCTGGAGGAATAACCGACATCTACTGTAGCTCTTGCACACACATAGGTGTGCCAACGTGTTTACAAACAAACACAAGTGCCCACAAACAACTTACTGGCTTCGCAGACATGCATGTGCACACACACACACACACACTTTCTAATCCTTGCAGAATCCCTACAGAGCAGTTCTGTGAGTGGAGGAGTGGGTGGTGTTCTGTGGATGTGTGGCGCCAATGAGCTTCCAGTAGCTCATTAGAAATGTTGCCGTCACTCCTGGGCCACGCCCACCCTCCACAATCACACCTCCATAAAGTCCTTGTCCAGGTCCCTGTAGGCATCGTCGATGTATGAGGCTATGGCACAGAGGGAGCTCCTGTCCGAACTCAGCAACACCGTCACCGTCTCCTTCCAGTAGGTGAAAGGAATACAAGAACTCTGTACAGACAGGGAGAGAGACAGAGGCATTGCTACACTGAAAAAAATGCAGCTATAGAGTAGTGAATGCGCGTATTTTAGAAGAGTGTGCTGACATTTTCCAGACAGGTGCTGTCTTTGTCCTTGTTGAGGTAGTGGTGCTGCCAAAATCGGAGCAGCTGGTGGAAGTTGTTCAGCAGGTAGCCGGGGTATTTCTCCACAAACTCCTTCTGGCGCAGGGCGCTCAGGTAAAAGGGCAGCTTGGCCCGCCAGCGTGCCAACATCAGCACCACCAGGCTGGTGTTAAGACAGCTCACGTTCTCCTGCGAGGTCAGGACGGAGGCGTTTACGCAGTGTAGACAGGGACCAGAGTGCGAAAACTGTGCTCGTCATTTGTCGTCGGGGGAGGGGAGTAGATGACGTGACAACAAGCTCCGCCCTACCTGAGTTAGCGTCTGCACGTTGATGATGCTGATGAGCCTGAAGAGAAAGGACAGCCTGTTCTCCATGTGGGCCATGTAGGACAGGAGACGACATTCAGACAACACCTCCACCACTGAGAGAGAAGAGAGAGAGGGAGGGGTGGAGGGGGGGTGAGACACAGATAGAGAGAAAGAGCATGGGAGCTTGGAGGGCCCAGCAGACATCTTATGCGACTGGTATGACCACCTGCTCAGCACTCTCGTTCCAGTACCTTTCACGTCTTCTGTCTGGCCCTCAAACCGGTCCAGGGACAGTACAATGCAACGCACCAGCATGTTGGAGTCCACCAGCGAGCTGTTGATCTGACCCAGGAACGTCTGGAACTGAGAGTACACACAGAGGTTATGAAAAACACCTCAGAGGCATATTTTTTTATTTAAGGCATATTTTAAATGAAATTATACTTTATTTTAAATGATCTGTTTCAAAGTGCTACTGCATTTGGTGTCTTCTGATGATAGACGTGTCTCCAAGCAAGAGGACAACTGCAGAAAAACCTTCATATCTAAAATATCAGAGAAACCACAAAGCCTCTTATAACAGTCTGTGTGGCTTGCACGAACCCTCTCTTCTGTGTTCACATATTTGTTGAATCTCTTAAAAGCATCAATGTTGAACTTCATGAGCTCGCCCAGCAGATCGAAGTAACTCTGAAGAACATCCCGCGATTTACAGCCACTGTCGATGATGCAGAACAATATGTGCTGCACACACACACACACACACACACACACACACACACATTACAAAGGACAGAACTGTAGAAATGACACATGCACACATCTGTGCGGAGGAAGAGGTGATTACTCACTTCCAACAGGCCCCTCTTCAGCAGAAATATCTGGTCTGCGTAGGATGTGGCTCCTCTTAGAAAGCTCTCGACTGCTCTAGCTTGCCAGAACCTACAGGGCACAGAACAAGCAACATGAAGCACTGTGCACAAAACGGCCCCACTGCCTCGTTCCTGTAAAGGCCTGCCCCACTGAGCAGACGCTGATCTCACCTGAAGGACGAATCGACGGGCTCCTTCTTCATGACCGAGATCAAGCGGGTCAGGAGACCCTTCTTCCCATCGCACACCAGATTCCTCCACGAGGAAGAGCAGGGAGCGAATGAATCAAAGGAGAACCTCAGGATCTGGTAAGGGGTTAAACACACATGCGTACGCCCCGAGTAAGCCCCCCCTCGCTCTCTGTACCTGTCCGTGTTGACCAGGGCCTCCACTTCAGGGATGTTCGCTTTCAGGGAGATGGCGCTGAGCTCATTCAGCTCCTGACTGTTCAGGAGCAGGTACTTGTTCCTGAGGCAAGACGGGGTCAGCATTTCACTACACGTACACATGAAGTCTCAAAGCAAACACTCAAAACCCATCACAGAGCACGTGGGAGAACCGTAGGGGGAAATCACGCCCCGATCACATCGCCACCCGTGGCTCTCTACTCACTCATGGTGATCGCTGAAACTCTGCAGTAGCCTGAGGAACTGGATCTTGAACGAGATCTCCTGCAAACACAAACAACACATGACAATCTTGGCAATGTTATATACAGACTAGCTCATGATGATGCAGTGGTTAGTGAACTGGGTCTTACTGGGCTGCAGTCACAGTTCTGATTCTGTCTGTGTAGTGCATGGCTGGATGGCTGTCTCCTCCAGATCAGCTTATCAAACAAGTTGTTTAGACCAGGAATTAACCGGAACTCTGCTAGCATTCTGTGAACCTGTTAGACACAGAGTTACTTTGATGGCCACTGCCAAAACATCTGAATCATATTACATACAAATTTCCTAAACGTCTAGAAATCTGTGGGACACACTGCCTGTGCCCATTATCATCAAAAGGTCAAAGTGCAACTTTTTGTAGAAATAAAATCTACAAACAGAACTTGGACAGGAGATCCCTTCAAAGTAAATCCCACACTTGAAGTGAGGCTATATGAACAGAAGCTCACTAAAGTTCAGCCGTGCGTTCTACCTGATTTCTTTGGCGGCCCATAAGCAGCACGCACAGGACGTAGAGGACTTCCACTTTGTACATGATCTCATGCACAATCTTCATGGACTGAGGCAGCGTGTGCCGTAGCGGGCTTGAGGAGAGCGAGCCTTCGTCGGACGACTCTGGAAAACACGCGGGCCACGAGGTGATAAGTGGGGGGACAAGCGGAGAGACGCACGCACCCAGAACCACTGGCACCCAGAACCACTGGGCCACTGCCCATGATTAAAGATGCGGGTTGAACCGTCCTACACCCCCCCTCACGCACCCAGAACCACTGGGCCACTGCCCATGATTAAAGATGCGGGTTGAATCGTCCTACACCCCCCCTCACGCACCCAGAACCACTGGGCCACTGCCCATGATTAAAGATGCGGGTTGAACCGTCCTACACCCCCCCCCCCCCCCCCTCACCCGTGCTGCTCTGCTCAGCCTCCTCGATGGCCATCTGCATGAGGGCTTCCAGCACCAGCGCATTGTCCAGCCAGCTGTGCCAGTCCTCCAGCTCCTGCAGCAGGGCGGCGGTGCCCGACGCCTCGGACACCTTCCGCGTGGCCAGCTTGCACAGCCGCTCGATGAAGCCTGGGATGTTCAGCAGGGCCACTGTGGTTGGGGAGGAGGGCGTGTCCAGGGGGAGGAGCCAGCCAGAGAGACAAAGATAGTGTACAATGGCAAGACTTCAGTGTGAGATTGAGGAGTATTATCGCCTGCCATGAAGAGTTTCACTGTTTTAAAACAAATCTGGGTTCTGGCTTGAATCCAGCCCAAATACCCCCTCCCCAACAAAAATCCCAGCATGCATGCGTGTCTGCACTCTTGGTTACCTTGGTTGCTCTCGGCACGCGATGGAGAAACAGTGACCTTCTGCTGGGAGTTGCGGGCCAGGAGGGTGTGCTTATCGTCCACGCCCACGTCCGGCTCCGATATGGTGACAGACAGGATACGACAGAAATTGGCCAGCTGCTGTTGGTTAAAGCTCTGGACTAGACTGGCCAGGTTGGGAATGTCCTCCAATCGGATCACCTCCTGACAAAAGAGCTTGAATTGAATGTCTGGAGTTTCAAGCTGTTCCCGTTAAGCCACAATGAATGAATATATTGCAGTCTAAGTGCAATTACACAAACACTGAGGCAGGAAACACACAGACTGAACTTAAAAGCAGTCAAATATTTACCTTCTTAACCCCCATTATGTCTTCAATAAGAGTAGCGGTTTGTAAAAATGTCTTTTTGTTTGACATAAGAGTGAAAAGGAACATGACAAAGTCATCCCTTGCTGCTAGACTTTTTGTAACGCCCTCTGTCTGTGAAGGAGAAACAGGGAGAGACAGAGACAGAGACAGCAGCGTTACATTCAAATATGGTGAACAGAAATAAAACAATTAAGGATTAAATTCTTAATCTCACAAAATAAGTATAAAAGATACCTACACATATACAACAGTTGTAAAGAACGCTTAAACAGTCTTTGATGAGATCATCACTCACTGTAATATAAAAACATTTAAAATAAATAAACATGCAATTGTTCAAAGCAGTATGTATTTCAAGTGAATGAGGAATAACTATCTACACATTTAAAACTTAAAGAAATAAAAAGAAATGAAAAAACACACAAGTTACATTTATACACACATGCACAAAAGAAACAGAGCACTCTATAAACCAGCTTAATTCATTCAGGCACTCACTTATGGGTACATCCTTCTGTACTGAAAGAGTGGGTCGCATCAAAATTTCTACAAACAACTAATAAAAACAAACAAACACAAAAAGTTACTGATTTTGCACTATACTGAAACCATTTATGTTAATGTTGTCACATCACTTACATCAACACCTCCAAACAGATCAAAGGTGTAGGTGTTGGGTGAAACAGACTCTTGAGGCGTCTTCCTGTCCTCCGTCACAAATGACATGGCCTCCATAGACAGCAATGACGACAGCTCCTGCATTACCACATGTTAGCTACCGAATACTGTATCAAATGTTCAAGACAGATGATAAAAAAGTTGATTTTGATTAAAGACTTTTGTTTTTTTTTACGGATACCTTAACCACACTGTGGGTCTTAGTCAGGTCGCTGTGTGTGTGGCTGCTCTGATGCAGTCTCCTCAGTAACAAGGGTATCCCCTGCCATCCAGCTTTCTTATCCCTCTCCTCAAGAAGGCCCACTGGGATCTATCGATTGTCCACAATTTAAAATAACCCGATTAACATAACCGACACACACGTAGTCACCACGAAGCACAGAATAGGAAACGTCCGTCAAATGAAAACAATAGTCATTGTAAACTGTAGCTAATCTTGTTGTGCAACCAATAAGATTAAGTTGTGCAATGAAAAGCACTTTTTCCCCCACACAAATGAGCTATTGGCCAAACACAATGGTGTGTATTTACCTTTAGTTAGCTGGCCAGTCTGAAACACAAGCTAGCAAGCTAACGAATGATCTATGGTTAACGTTACCGTAATATTATAGTCAACAGTTGTATCATATACGCAGTGTAAATGTGTAAGCGTGTTAACTACACATTTCTCATGTTTATTTACAGGTGGTACATTAAACACAGACCAACACTATATGAACACAGTCATATATGGGAGCGAACCAAACCAACCGTTTAGCTAGCTAGCTTGATTAGCAACTTGAAAAGACAGTTCTGTCCAGAACAAGCCAGCCGCAATAAAATCATTTCTTAACACTACATCGGTTCACAAAAAACATCATGTATCAATACAACTCAGACACACACGAATATACGAATACACGTTTGAACAAACTCGTACATAAACTACAGCGCTAGCTCGCTAGTCAGAACTTCACAGACGGGGTTCCTGCGGCCTGCAAAACTGTAATACCTACAGAAGATCTTACTTCAGCAATAACGAAACATATGCAGGGGGAACTTACCTGTGCACCCCGTGTCATCCCCAAACCTGTTATATGACCATTTTTGATCTTACATAATATATTTTTGGTTCGATTCCTTCGTCTTGTCTGAGTTCGAGACGACTGTTGCCCGTTGGTCGCCATTGTTTTTCCTCTGACGTTGCACTTTTTCTTCTTTTTCTTCAGTAAATCTCAATCGAGTCACACGCACAACTCACTGTCACCTACTGGCACGGAGGATACAACAGACGCGTTTGATCTGGGTGCGTCCTGGGAGCAGAGCACAGCATGGTCTAGCAAGACCTCTGCTCAGGCACCTAATTCAAATACCTTAGTTAATTACGAAGATTAGAAGAATTAATGAACAATGAATGAGTCGAAAAAAACACACAAAGAAAACCCAGCCTTAACAATAATTCTCTTTCAGCCTACTAAAGTAAGAAAAAGTAAGATAGTAATCATAATTGATGGAAAGATTTATTTTTTTCTAATTAAAAAAGCCATCCTGAAACATTTTAAATATTATGGGTGACATTCTGTTGGGTGGTTCTTTTCCATAATGACGCTTAACATTATACAGTAAGGATTTGCCCCATAGATAAATCTGAAATCTGAGTTTTTAGATTCTGCAATTACATGCAGAGTGTACTATGAATGTAAACACAGTCATTCCTGTAATCTTCCCTCCCTATTCAACAAATTTCCATCAAGAAATCAACCTCTTGGCACGGGGCCAATGCAGTATAATGGAAAAGGAAATCTGATGGGGTAAAGGAAACATTTGTAGATGCATGCGTCTCTGTCCAGATGGGTGGGCCCTGGCTAAAGAGCAGCCTCTCTCTGTAGACGTGAGGGAGTGCAGGAGAGTAAAGGGGGTGTTGTTCACGCCAAAGGAAACAGCCGTTTAAATGCTCCAAAAAAAGAAAAAGAAAACAAGAACAGAAAAAAGTGCAAGGAAAAGGAGGAGAGTGGAAGAGGAGAGTGGAAAAGACAGAGTAGTCGACTGAGTGGAGGAACAGCCGTGAAGCTGCCGAAACCCGTTTTTGTCTGAACCCACTGAAGGTAGGAATCACTTCTCCTCATCAATACAAAATTGAGTGGCAGTAATCTGCATCAAAGTTCTTTCTGATCTATAGCAAATTACTGAAATTTATTTTACTGATGTTTGTATTTTAGCTTCAAGACTATCTCACTAACTGATGAGATTACGATCAGACGGCTTTCACATAAACCATTTCGATTTTATGTCAGATTTTTTCTGTTCTTTCAAGTTTTATAATTTATGTTACGAGTCACTATGAGCTTTCGTAAAAGCATTTCTGAATCCACTGGTCGGTGTCCATGTAACACACACCCATGTGCTTTGAACATGAAATAACTGACTTTCCCACAAGGGTCTTTGTTAATATCTGATGTGTTATCTGATGTCATGGTACAGGTAATTGCAATGTGATATCAATTAACTCAACTGATTAAATCCCTCCCTCTAATTATAAGGGGAGGTAGCACAGTGCAAATCCCCAGAGACTGTATAAACGCTTGAATGAGGTCTTTCAGCCCTCGGCCTGTGGCCTCGAGCCAGGCAGAGTTTACCCACCCTCCAGGAGTTTTACTAGTTGCCCACTTTCCATTCCTGGTTTTGGCTGGAACAGATCAGTTCGGTACTCTAACCACAAAATCTACAACCATGGACAGTGTTATGCGTAAAAATATCACTGGTTACACCAATGGGAAAAAATGGCCTTTATTCCAGCACTCTTCTGAGATCTTGATAGTAGATAGATGTATACATAAAGTGAAATAGCACACATTGTGCATCGCAGTAAAGAAATCGTTGGGAAGCCATGTATAAGAATGTACACCCTATCTCAGCAGGTTAATGTGCAGTGGGGCCATCATGGAGGCAACCTAGTTTCATATAGGAATGTTTGTCATTGTGAGTTGTTTCCAGGGTGTGGAAGATCATGGCCTACCTGTTGATGTTCATCACACTCCTTCATCTCTTCACACTGGCAGTTCTCTTCATCGCCACCATGGAAAAGGTTATCTCAGCAAACTCAGTCCTGACAAATTTTACCAAGTGTAAACCACCAAAGATAAACCAATTCATTCTGTTGACATAATATGCACCATGATAAATCTAGTAATGTTTTTGAGATTATGAAAGAAATGTCATTAGGACAGCCTCTGACTGAAAAGATTCTCATCTTTCTTGGCTCAGTCCTGGTGGGTGTTAGACAACACAGAGAGCTCAGACCTCTGGTATAACTGCAGATTCGACAATGAAACCAAGACGTGGCTTTGTACCTCATCAAGAGAAACAGGTAACAAAGGATTTATTTGAGTAAAGCTCCATACAACTCCCACGTTGTACAAAGCTCTTCAATTGAGAGGTTTTATGTAAGGCCCGCCTCATCCGTTACAATGGTTTTTCAGAGTGGCTCCAAGCTATCCAAGCCCTGATGGTCCTCTCCCTGGTTTTCTCCTCGGTCTCATTCCTCATTTTTCTTGGTCAGCTCTTCACCATGTCTAAAGGAGGATTATTCTACCTCACTGGTGTCTGCCAGGCTTTCGCAGGTAAACCAGAACGTTGAGATCTTGGTCGAGTTCCCATTTGAGCACACCTCATCTATGTATAATACAGGATGTTATGTCATACTTACATAATTGTTTGTATAACCAGTAAGTACATCGTAATTGCCAAGTAATATGACTATGATGAATCTCCGTGATCATCTATAGTTTCCCTGTCCTCTGTAATGACATCCCTTTCCACATTGTACACCCAGGTCTCACAACCTTTACAGGAACGCTCATCTACACACTACACGCTAAAGAAATTCTTCAGGACTCCAAAGAGCTGAGTTTGGGACACTTTGGTTACTGCTTTATTTTGGCATGGGTATGTGTGCCTTTGCTTCTGTGGAGTGGAATTATGTATATCTATTTGCGCAAAAGGGAATAGTTCCGCACATTGATGTTTGAGTTAAAGGAAATGTACAACTACAGATGTAATCTTCAATTATTACTATTAGCAGTGTTCTAAATCATATAAGACCAAAACCAAGTACTCACTATTCAGAACCGAATTCAATGTCCCTCCTAATTAAAAAGGCATTTTTTGTGAACTATGCTGAACTATGGCAAAGCTAAGTGGTACAGAGGGAGTACACAACCTAATCTATTTCATGTACTCACAGCCAACCCATTTCACACCCACCCTTTAGTATACAGTATTTTCCACACTGCAGTATATTTATAAACATTACAGAAGCCTTTTTTAAAACAAATAAAACCTGATTAAACTGATTCTAAAATATTGATTTTGAATCGACTGTCTAAAACCATACCCAGATATCATGTGCAGAGTGGGTATGAAACCGTAGCCACGTTCTCCTAGCAAGTAAGCAATGGCCAAGTGTTTACACTGTAATCATCTTGGGCTCCACAAACATGAATGTGCTCTGATTTCATTGTGGAGTAATCAGCTGCTGCAGAGACCTTTGCCCTCTCAGCAGTGCCATCCTAATACGAGGCTTCCAGAGGCTGGGAATCACGACTCCAATTAACCAGGGGAACGAGCTGACGAGGACCACAAGGCACGACTCATGACTCAAATTAGCACACTAATAGCTTCCATGTCGTCCTCGTCTTACTACACATGCTACTGCTACAAGCACAGCCCTCGCAAACAAGTCACTCAAAGGTACATGAACGTTGGCCAGACCTTCTCCTTTAGAAAGATGTTCTTCTTTGATAACCAGTGGCCACTTTGGCTTCTACTACAGAACCAAAACCTCAAAAGAAATAAACCCTGTAGAAAGTGTAGGAGTGTTTAAAAAAGAATGCCTTCTCCAACAGCAGACAGAGAGATTTTAATCACAGGTTTACTATAGCTCCACATCACCACGCACTTCCTCCAGCTTGTACAAGACCCCGCTGCACAATGGCCACCAACATGTTAACCAGCACGAGTCCAAATAATGTCTCAAAAACCAGCTAATTAGTTGTTATCTTGCTAGCGTATAACTGGAGAAAAAATAAAATATAGCATGATGACTGTCACTTCCAAAATAAACACTGCAGTGCTAAAATTCACAACCTCCAATCGTCTCAAAGTAAAAAAAAAAAAAAAAAAAAAAAAAAAAATTCTAATCTTGGACAGGAGATCTTTAGGAGATCTTGTAATCTTTAGGAGACAAAAAGTTCAACCATTTTGTGTCAACAGCTGCAGGAGAATGTGGAGGTCCACTGGATTGTTTTGGGGTGTAAGGCTACTGGCACTGGTATACTGGTACAGAATAAGATTGGTGAGAGAGAAGTTTGTTAGACGGACCACACAGAGAAAAGAGAAAGACAAAGAGGTAAAAGAAGAGCAGCAGAACTGCTTGACAAATACTGAGGTAAAAGCCTGTCAAAACTCTTTAGAAAGCTCTTTATTTCTTAATTTGGATAAGTGTTCACCCAGTATTTTCAAACTGTAAAATATGCTGTTAAACTTCCACTCCGTTTCCCTCACCATTCCTTAAAGCATTCCACATAATCTATTCTCTCCAACTCCTTTCTATTAATCCAGATGCACCCACTGCCACAAAACCGCTGAAGAGGAAAAAGGTCACTAAAGAAACAAAAAAAAATAAAATAAAATAATTAAGTAGTTAGGAGTCCTCAAGTCCACGAGCTTCCTGCTGAGGAGGAAACTCAAGAGTGCAGTGATAAAAGTGAGCCACCAGAGGGCGTCATCACTTTAGCCGCTGCACAATGACAGCATTCAGCAGGTTGGCCTCCTTCAGCGTCTGGCTCTCGTCCATCAGCTCTTTGTTGGGGAAGGTCGTCATGAGAACAAACTCGGCTGCAGCCATGGCTGGCCGAGCGCTCGCCACAAACTGACGCACGTCAGAGACCCTGAGGGGGAAGAGATGGGGGATAAGAACACCAAGCATTTCCCTCGTGTCTGTCCACGGACACGACGAAGGAAGCTCGGAGGGCCCAGACGCTTACGTAAGCGAAGGCTGTGACTGAGGTATTACGATCGGCCCTTCACCTGTGGGTGTGGTTGAACTTCTGTACCAGTCGACCCCCATCAGCCAGCCTGATCTGGATGCTGGTGACGGGCTGGGAGTCGTCCACGCTGATGGAAGCACTCGCCTGGGCCTCGCTCGCTGCCTGGTCCTGCGCAGACATGCTTGGGGCCGACACCAGCTCCGGAGTGGCACTGATAGGAATGGAGGAAGACCATGAGGCTGGAGAAATGCATAAGATCTCAAGCCCCCTTGTGGTTAAATGGTGTCACTGAATCTTGCACAAAAGAAGTGAAAATCCCAAACAAATTATCTATCCGTTTGTGAATAAACACTAATCAGTTTGGATTACAGAGATAAAATTACTGACATGAGTTTAAGTAGCTGTGAAGATTCTTGACTTGTATTTTTTTTACTTATTAGGGGAAACATGTTGGTTTGTATTTTGGTTTACTGTGTCCTACTTACTGGATGTGTTGGCTAGAAAGTACAGCACAACAGACAGAAGCGATTGTTTTGGATTCTTTTTATACACTGGCTCATGTAAATATGCAATCAGCCAATCAGATGGCAGCACTAAAACCAATAATTACACAGACAATCGTAAAGAGCATCAGTTAATGTTCCAGTGTAACATCAGAATGAGAAAGGTGATTGTAAAAATCCCATATAAGCACTTTTGAAAATGCGTTACCAAGCCTGACTACAACCCTGTCCAAATTTATTCAATCACCCATCTCAGTGCTCACACAGAATTAAGAGAACACAACAACATCAAACAAACCCCCCCCCCCCCCCCCCCCCCCCCCCCCCCCCCCCCCCAGAAGTCAGAGAATGGTCAGACTGGATTAATTGACAGGAAGGTAACTTAAATAGCCACTCTACAACCGTGGTGAACAGAAAAGTCTCGTGTTTCACTCCGGTCAGTGAAGAAAGGGAACCTGGGGCTACAGTGGGCACTAGCTCACTGAAACTGGACAGCAAAAAAAAAATTAATTAATTAATAAATAAATAAAATTGTTGCAGGTCTAATGAATCTCAGCTTCTCCTGCGTCATTCAGATGCACCACATGCATCATAATTTGGAGTATGTAGCATTAATCCATGAATCCAACCTGTTATATGAACAAATCAGGCCGGTAGATGTTTTATAATAAGCAATAAGTGATTTCTGCCCATTCTGTACAAGTCTTTCACAAGAGCTATGCACTATTTTTAGATGTTAACTCACTACATGGACATTAGTATGATCCAGTTATTTTTAGTGTAGTTTCTATTCATTTTCAACATTGTCTGCTTACTGTACACCATATTTTCACCAATAGTTGCTGATGTACATTCTTGCTACCCATCTCTGCCTGCCTCCTCCCATCTCTGCCTACGATCCCAAACACCCCAAATAATGGCTACTACCAGTGTAAGTCTGACCCATGTCCCAATCACCTCAAACTGTTCTTAACTATGACAATGTACCACAGTGGCCTCCCTAGTGACCAGATCTGGATACAACAGACTGAATTCAATAGATTCAGATCCGATTCCAGGATTCCTCTGGGATTTGGCAGAAAGGAAGATTTGCATCAGCAAAGTGCAGCTGATAGATCTGCAGTAACTACATGATGCAATCATGTCAGCATGAACACCGCATTGTAGAATCCATGTCACACAGCTAAGGCTGGTTTGAGAGCCAACGTTGTGGAGTAGATTATTATTTCATTCAAAATTTGAGGTTGCTTGGGTAAAGCAGCGCATGCTCCTAACTGTGAAATCTGTTAACATGATCAACAAATACCACCTATTCAGCACGATGACTGGTGTAGCTCCACGATTGTTAAATGTCAACCAGAGTGTTGCTAACTGCTTAGGCAATCAACCATTCAGACTGACAGCAAAAGTGACACACAGACACTCTTTAATAGCTGCTCACCTGCCAAGTTTCTGTCCTTCCCCAGTGAAGGCACGAAAGGCAGGCTTGGGCCTGGAGAAGTCCTCGTCCCGATGGTCCTCCATGTCCAAGTTGACCTGCCCTCCCCGGGCACGCTGTCTCAGCTCCAAAGGAATCTCCCTGGGAGAGGAAGAGAGCGAGAGTGTCATGCGGTGTGACGAGTCAGTTGTAGCCTAGCTACAGAGGGAGGATACCGGCCAGGCAAATGCAGTGGTATGAAAACAAACATCAAAACCCAATCATAATCAGGCTGCTTCGCAGGTCTCGTTCAAGCACCATTTAGGCTTAAGGTCACGGTCGACTCACCCCCTGCGGATAGACTCCAGAAAAAGGGCGTTCCCAGGGTCGCTGTAGTTTCTGATCTCGCCCTCGTCAAGGCTGAACCCAGTCTTCCACAGCTTCAGCACCACGTGCACCTGTAGTATGGCGGCAGTTCGGAGGTCACGCCAGTTAAACTCATTCAGAAGCACTACTGCACTAGTGTACTCACATCTTGTGAACTACCGGAGGCTCTCCTTTCTCCAGCCACATAGGCAGACTCCTCTTCAGGGGCTGCACCCAGCCGATAACCGCCACCCCCAAACGGCTGCTGAGGAGACACCGCTGGTTAGGACGGGCATCACCCAGCAGGTATTTGAGCAGGGCGTGTCCCAATTGCATGCACTTAGTGAGTAATACCTTTGCCTTGCTAGATTCTCCTGGACCCTTGCCAGGTTTGTCTACTGGGACGGCCCCGTGCTCCTTAGCACCCTTGAACAAGTCTTCAACCACCTCGTTCGTGCTCTTCTTCTTGGGAGGGCCAACAATCTGCTGCCCGCTGCGTTCCGAACCACCAGCAAAGAACCTGTGGAAGACAGATCTGACATTAGATGGATCCCGTGGTCAGTATCTGTACTGACAGAGCAGCGGTGGCCAAGATCCTGTGCAGACTGTCCAACTATCAGGTGCCTATATACACCCCCCCCCCCCCCCCAAACAGAATGTGCTTACATGGAAATTTGAAAAAGCATAACAGCCCTGGTTCAACCTGGAGACTTGCTATTTAACTTCTACATTGCAGAACTAGAACTGTTCTGAAAATTTCATTCATTCGAACATTTTCATTGAAGCTGATAGACACCTAGTCGTGCATCTTGAAATACTGTAAGTGTTGGTTTAGGAATGAGAGCAAAATTTTAAAAACGAGTAAAACCCATTGTGGAACTTTATGATTACTGTACTGCAAACCAAATAAAAGCAATGCTCGTATAATTCAGCACTGACAATGGTGCACATGCATGTACTGACCTCTGACCTTCTTCATCACTCTCCTCCTCATCTTCATGCCTCAAGTCTCTGAACGATGTCACTCTGTGTTCACTAAATGCATGAAAAGTAAAAAAAAGCTTACAGAAAACACGATCAAAATCATTCAAAGGGATGCATGATGACCACCATAATCCTTGAGGTAGGCCGGTTCCTTTACCTCGGCCCTGTCGATCGAGTCACTGAGCCACTTTCTGACTGAGGGAGGGTGACAATGTCATCATCTGCTCCATCTTCGAAGAAACTGGCAAGCGCAAGCTGTGAACAAAGTCAACGGCCACACACAAGTTGGCTAAGAAAGAGGCAGACGCATGTGCAGGCAATAAGTAGCTTCAAACGCGGGCCTTGACAAGCACACGGAGAGCGACTGGACCTCCGTAGCTAACAAGCTAGCGTAGCTAACAAAACAGCCAAACAGAAGTTAGCCAGCCAGCTAGGTTAGTGCAGAAACCAAAAGTAAAACTTGCTAGCCAACAATAAATTAACCACTCAAATGTGTTTGACAGTGTGATAAATGTATATGTAGGTACACTGCCTATTGGATATACTTTGACCAAAAACAGCTGAATTAACTGCTGTATAAAAAAGCCGCTTGTCGTTCCGATATATCGCAGCACGCTAGTACGCTGCCTAGCTACATAAGCTAACCTATCTAACCTGTAGCCAGCGATGGCTGTGATTCATGTCAATATAGGTGGACTACTTGTACATGCTAAAGTACGCACGTTCAGGCCGTTATGTACGAGTCCCACCTCGTCGAGTTAACCGACCACACCAAGTCCTCAAACTAAGGGTGGTCTCCAGTAAGAGTGACTTGCACTATTCTCCAGTTATCGCTAGCTGAACACACAGCTAGCCTAGCTAGCACGCCGCTAGTTCAGTGTCAGCTACACATCTGATCCGTGGCGACTACAGCGCTTATAACGTACAGTACGGCGTTGTGTCCCCCTCACCTGTAAATCCCAACCGGCCGAGTCAAGGAAAAAACGAGCCCTTTCTTCATCAACGTCGGTAACTGCAACAAACTCTCTCACCAATTCATCCCGGTTCGCCATTTTGATGTCAAACTGTGAAAAGGTCCGACTGCTGCCTGGGGAGCAGCTGACTGAAAACTTAAGTTCCAGTGTATCAGAACAATTGCCCAAAATAAGAAAACTCCGTATCAGTGCATTTCGCAATGCAACTAATGTGGATTTTTTTTGTTATCACAGGATCAGACTTCCTGAAGTCTAGGATTTAAAATTTAAAACAACTTGCTCCAAATTAAGTCGAATTATGTAGCTCAAAGTGATTCTAGACAAGGGATTTCCAAGCCCCAGATAGCCGTCACCGTTTGTTTAGATTTTATCAACACGAGAAGTGCCCGTTGATTAGTGCCAACTTTTACGTTGTACATCAGCCCGGTGCTAAAACCATGAAATAATTGTATATCTTCGTTTAACGTTTGCCTGCAATACTTCTACATACCACCAGATGTCCATGTGAATTCGAGGGAATGTTATTCAAAATTTACAAATGCATGTGGGACATAATTCTTTATACAGAGACGTCATGCTAGTTCATGCCATAACAGTAATATGATATCATTCTCTGTATCTGGTTTATGGACCAATTATCTATATAATGAAATGTAGACCCAACAGAGAGCATAATAAGGTAGTGGATATCTCAAAGAAGAAAAATATAATTTACCCCTACAGCTACATTCATGCATGCACGCACACACGCTGGTCATCCTCAAATGAAGATAAATTTAGATGTACTTTCAGAGTTTTTTCCCACTTCTCCCTTAGTCAGAACTTGAACAATAAGACAATAGCTTCCTGGCCTGAGACAAGACATGGAGACAACAGAAAATAGTCTGCTAGCTTGCTACAGATCATAGTGTTGGGGAAAGGTTTTCTAAGAGTCATGGAAACATTCATTTTGCATGGCAATGATGAATAGCTTCAAGAAAAGTTTTCCTTCCATAGGCAAAATAATTTTAGAGCATTCCCAAGAGTTTAAACAATGCTTTCGGAATTGTAATTTCAGAACATTACTAATCCCTTTGTGTTACATGACTGAGAATTCTAGGTCCTCTTAATGGTATGGCATCATCTTAATGGTATAAACATGGCATCATCTTAATGGTATTACTGCTGCAGTCTCATGTATAATGTTTCAAAAAGCCATAAACTGAATTTAAAAACATGCACCCTAGTTTTTATGACCCCCTTGGCAGTTTTGCTCAATAGCCTCTTCAATAAAAATTGACAAGGTAGAGAGCAGTGCTGACAGAGGTGGCGGTAGTAAACCTAACTGGGAATAGTGGGTGAAGTGACCTTTAACACAATGGCTGCCAGGATATATCAGTCCACACTCTGCTAGGCATGTAACACCGAGTCACTCTGGGGTAAAGACGATGCGTTTAAGATGTAGACTTCAAGGGTTGATAACAGGCATTTGTCTGCTGCTTAAACAATGGGCAAACTCATCAGGGTGATGCCTACCTGATACTGATTCTGCTCTGTAGAGGGAGGGAAGAGTGTGAGATTCCACATAACACATATACACAGAAACAGCTGGTTGTAAAAGTGAAAGCTGTTATCCCTTTTATGACTCCGTTTGACAAGCAATGGTCTTTCTTGTCACCTTTTTTACATGCACCCCTCTCCCCTCTTTCTGTGCTGTTTATGTTTAAGCTTTGACCTTTCTACCTCTAGGCACCTATAAATAAAAAAGCAAAGGACAAAAAAAAGCGTGCGTATGAGTGCATATCAAAGACAGATGCTGCCCGATAAACAGTTTCCTCTCGTCACCTCTCGAGTTTCCCCCTTGTTACCCCTGAAGTTGACCCCTCGTTTATTCTTCATTAGTTTTGCCCCTCAGTCATGCGGCAGAAAGGTGTATCGCTGATGCGCCATGGTCAGGCGGTGTGTCTCACACGCATGATGGCTGCAGAGGAGTAGGGCTCATGCGTGAAAGAGGAGGCACCAGCACGTCTTGCTTTTGTCTAGCCAATGACACGCATGCTGACAATGACACAAGTTAGCCGTGATGTAAGAATATGCAAGAGAAAGAGAGCGAAAGTGAGAGAGAGAGAGCGAGAGGACCCATTCTTCACACTCTTATCTTAACTGCTGGAACAGGGCCTGCAGTCTGCTCCACAAAAAACATGACACAAAAGAGCAGAGGCCTGTGAAAACCTGTAAGTAGGGCAGGAAGAGACGGCTGACAGAGGATACCGGGGCCCAAAATCCGGAAGCCTCTGGCAGCTTGTCCGAACGGGGAAGTTAGAGAGGCTCACAGCACAGCTGAAATAACAAAACAAATGGCTGGACTGTAGTGTTGCCCATGTTTAAACACTCGGTCTATTTATGCGGCAGTCTTTTAGCTGATTAATGACGTCTATGGTTAATCCAAACCCCTGCACAGCAGTCAGTCCTGGCTGAAATTTACTGTCTAGTGAATATGTGTAAAGTGGCATTTGGGCATCAAAAATGTAAAGAAACAAACAAAAAATCCTTCTAAAATGGCTTTTCTCATTATATGCTGTATATGTATATGTATATGTATAGACTTGCACTAACCATCCACCAAAGAGAATGTGCAAAGTGCAAAGTGGTTCAAACATTATGGTTATTTTGCTATACTCAATTCTATTCTGCTCCCCGTAGGCCTTGTTAATGTAGTAATGTTGCACATTGTGAGTAAACACATCTTAGTTCATGGGGTTACGTCTTGCATCAGAAGTTAAAAGACGCATTTCCAGTGCAGCACATTGTGTCACTCGCAACGATGATTCAAACAGGTTGATGACTAAGCAGTGAAAGGCGGTGATTGGTGAGGAGGAACCTCGCTGCCTTTAAACGAGACAGAGACGTAGACAAAGAGGAAGTGTAGGCACAGGAAGATGCAAACAGATAACACACTGGCCCTTCAGAGACAGTGTGGCTGATATGTTTACAGGTGTGGGGCATCTGTCCATTCATGTAAACAGTACAATGGTAGCCAACAGGCTTTGTGCAATTACCAGCCCGGCAGAACCAGTAAAAATAAGAAAGTGCTACATAAATCAAAATCAAAGTGACTGGAAAACTGGAAAACAAATCACTGGTGTCCTTCCCTCGTCCTGGACATCTCCGCGTTTACGGTGTTTCTGAAGGACATTCCACTCGCCGGCTCCAGGGTGACTGTCATTCTGGTTAATGCTAAATGCTGGCTAATGGGTGAGGAACAGCATCTCCGTGGTAACCGCTGAAAGCCATCTGGTCCACTAGGTGAACAGGCTGGGGCGTGTAAGCACGTGACACCCGCCTACTTACTGTAAATGAACGTGAGTGTACACTTGTGTGTGTGTGTGTGTGTGTGTGTTATGATGATGTTTGTAAGGGGGCAGGGTGTGCTCTTACTGACACTAAATGGGGTTAATTTCCATTGTATGCGTGGTGTTGGGTTTAAAGTACCTTGAATACATTACATGTAATACATCTATGTAACTGTACTTCTATTTAAGTGTACTTTCTCTAGCACTATTAACCAAACACCTTTTTGTTTTGTAGGTCTGTTCGGTTCAGTTGCGTTAACAATTCATCCCTCAGAAGACTAACCTGCACCTGCCACGCAACTCCATGAACCCGTTAGCAGACCGAGTCCAGCACAAGAGCAGGTGTCTGAATGAAAGGGCTTTTGCTGTGAGGGTCCGTGTGTGTCCATATGAGGGGCTCTGTGGATGAGTTCACATATCGACGTTTGGGACGCCCAGCTGCCCACTGGCTCTGAGGCACACTGTGGTAAATGTGAGCGCAGGACATGGTGTGTTTACATGGAAGCGTGGACATGGTATTGGGGGGAAGGGGGGGTCATGGGAAGCAGCTGTTCTCTAAGAATGACCGATGTGCTGGGCCGCTGCAGTCCAGCATTCCAACTGTTGCGATGGATGACTCGCTCCTGTGCCAAGCCCGCGCTGGAAGAGCAGGCCAACGGGACCGGATCATGATTCACCCGCCCGTCTGTTTTTTTGTGACGGCCTCTGTCTCCTGCTGATCGGTATTAACAGTAAGAGAAAGATCATGCACAGGGAACGAACGAATGAAGAATGAATGAGAGAAAGAGAGACAGAGAGAGCTTTGTATGAAATATTCAGGAGACACTAGAACAGGGCCTGTCCCGGCGCACCTTTAATTTTTCATAATGCCTTTTCCAGGACCGGCCCGTGTCTGCAAGCTCCACCCTCCGGCACGTGCTGCAGCCTTCACGTGGGGCTAACAGGCAGAGCTGCACACGTGGAGGTTCATGCCCACGCCGCAGGAGAGGAGGGCAGCAACATGCGTGCCCATCCACAGCAGGATCTGGGCAGCACGCCAGCGACGGGCATGTGCAGGCTGCATGACAGGCGAAGGCGTGCTTGTCCGATCAGGCCGGGACCCACGTTTAGATCCTTAGATCCTATAGTAAACATGGTTAAAACAGTTCTGGTTGTTTTGTTGCTTTGAGACCCATTTCCTATACAAGAAACTCGAAATTGGAAATGCTCGGTGGGGAGGGAGTGGTGTTGGGTCAGCATTGAGCCTCCTTCCTAACACACCGCACCGGCACTGCGAGGGCTGTGAGTGTCAGATGGCTGGAGGTGAAGACACAGAGGGCGTTCTTCATTATCAGGAGCCCAGAAACGCAGGGCCCTCGGTGTGCGGACGGCAGCCTGCTTCAGCATGGAGCATGGGCTCTAGAGAGATGCATCAGAATTCAGACAGGCCTTAAGTCAAGAGATTAAAGTGACTTGACATCATCCTGGTCACAGCCCCAGGGGAACACGCAGGTCATGTGTGTCACAGGCAGGTGTGCAACTCTTGTTTCTGTGTGCGGACTGAGGCGGGCTGGTGCAGTTTTCTCTGGTATAGCATTAGACATGACAGAACAAAACGTTCCCAGTGTTGAAAAAGACCCTGTGTGATTATGCTGCCACATAAGATGAGTAATGCTGCAATCATCCACACACACACACACACACACACACACACACACACACACACACACACACACACACACACACACACACACACACACACACACACACACACACCACTGATGGAATGAAATTCCACACCTCTACCCACTGTCTGCCTTAGGTTACCCGGCTGCTTTCTGAGGGCTGTGTCTCTTTTTCTCTCTGGTACAGACTGTGAACAACCACTAACGTGAGCCACTAAGGCAGTTCCACTGAGCCATACAGGCACGAGAGAGTCCATCTGTAGACATGCCCTAGTCACCATCTAAATGACAGTGTGTGCTGTCGCAGTCAAAAGAAAGGACTGATCTACAAGGAAGAACCCAAACAGTGTTTTTTTTACGTGGCCCTGATAACCTTCTCCTTTTTAAAACAATGAAGAGGAACTCTGGCATAGAAAGCTGCACTGACCTCCACACACACGCACGCACACACACACACACACACACTGTAGTCTTAACATGCTGTGTTATGACGTTAGTAGGGCAGGGTGGGGAAGAGCCTGACTGGTGACAGAAGGAAAACTGACCTTAAACACACACACACACACACACACACACACACACACACACACACACACACACACACACACACACACACACACACACACATACACACCAGGTAGTCAGCACTTAAGCCAAGGCATGCACAGGCTGTTGTTTTACACTCCTGCTTTCCTTCACCCCTGAGCCACAACGGCCTTGGCCATCACCCTCATACATATACAATAAAGTGTCTGACAAGGACCTTTCTTAATCCTAACAGGATGCCCATAGAATGATGGGTGACCCCCAGTGTATCTGTGTATTCAAGCCTTATTAAACAAAATGTTCCAGAAGCAGCAATTCTCTTTTAAACTAACCACCATGAAGTCTCAAACGAGCCTTCGGGACATGTGAAAGTTTATGAACCCCTCTAAGACATTAGGACAAAAGCCACTGAACCCACAGTGCAGTGACAGTACAGTCCAACGGTCATAGCCCACCCCTGTCTCTATGGCATCTCAACAACAAAGCCCATCTTAGTGATGCACAACGACACCGATCCTGAGGTTTCCAGTACCCTCAAACAGACTCTCCCTCCGTCTCCTTGTCTGCCCCATTGTGCATTGCCCATCCAGACAGAGCAGCCACCACCCAGACCTTGGCTGACTGAACTGGGGAAGAATCCCAGACACTGGACCTCAGACTGGAACTGGTCAGCTTGATGGGCACATAGTGTGATTCTGCAGGCAAACTGTCTCTCCTCTAATCTACCCCTCCGGTCCTCGCTAATCCGTGCCCTAATCCCCTTGTAGTCACTGACGACAGCAAACACCTGCAGTGGGTGGAGAACATCGGAGGGAGAGGGTCTGTGAGGAAACTAAATCCTGGAGGCTTCAAAGATGTCAACATTATACCATTTTAAGAGTTCAAGGTCTGCATATACTATACATTCTTGTCTTTTTGCTGTGAGCTTTCACTGGGACTCTGACGACAGTCCCACAATCCCTTTTTGAAGTAGAATTATCAGCCGTCTCATCACACGTCAGCCTGTGTAGACCTGTTTTCATCCGCCTTCTCATAGTACTCACGCAGTACAGGACTGCGAGTGGGTATGTGTGCATGTGTGTGCCCAAGTGCACATGAACCTACATCTGTTCACGTGGCTGACTGGCCCCTTAATGCCCTTGGAGAAGTTTCTGCTAGCCCTCCTTTATAATTCATCAACCCCAGGCCATTGGAGGGGCAACACCTGTGCATTTTTCATGCCTCATGCAAATGACCTGTCCCCTAACAAAAGGCCATGACATGATGGGCATATACACAGCTCCCACACAGTCAGGAATGAAAGGTAAGGGTGTGAAGAGGCACCGGGATGCGGAATCAGCACGGTGGCGTATGCCCAGGGCAGGAGTTACCCTCATCCACAGTGGCCCACACACACGGGGCCATTTAAACCACGCCATGTGTTTAACAGACATCAAAAGATCGCAGTTGTTGAGCGGACCAACCGATACGCTGGCCTCTGCCGCCAATTTTTGACGTAGCACGGCCGCACCCTGGTAGGCGGGGCTTGTTAGAGACAGACTGGTGCTAGTCTACAAGGAGGAGGTCACCATCCAGCTCAGCTGGCCTTGAGCGAAACACACGTGCTGGCAGTCTGAAGTGCTCAGGCAACAGCCGCGATGACTCATTATGGGTTGTTTTGGGTTTTTTTTTCCTGGTTAAGTCTTTCCTTGCTGTAAAACCCCTCCTGTCTGCTGGAGCGCCCCAGTTCTGAGGCGCTGCCTTTGAGACATTAACGTATCCTTTTGAAGATGTTTCAGCCTGTGTAGCATGACAACCTCCATTATGGGGAAAGAGAAGAGGAGAGAGAGGGAAGAGGAGGAGAGAGAGAGGAGAGAGAGGGAAGAGGAGGAGAGAGAGGAGAGAGAGAGAGAGGAGAGGAGGAGAGACACAGAGGAGAGAGAGAGAGAGAGGAGGAGAGGAGGCGGAAGGGTGGATGAAGACAAGAGGAATATGTCTGTGTTACATCATGTATCCAGGCGGTGAGAGCCTGCAGTATAAATAGCTAAGCTGAATCAGATTTTTTAATCAAGATGGGCGTAAAGTAGCTTCATCTGTCAGTTGGCAGGATGCAAAAGTTTTACAGCTAGTGCAGATTAGTAGGACACAGAACACAAGTTTGGGACGGGTGTACTCAGACTGAGAGTCTGAGTCTCATAATGCAGTATTAATCCCACAGAAAGAGAATCACAGATGGAGAAAGGCGATCATGAGCTGAAATTAGAACAAATACTTGACAGTATGAACCAGAAATTTGATCAGAAATGGTAAATAATAACTGAGAATGGTTAGAGGAGCAGCTGAATATCGTTTAAACATTTGATTGAACTTCTGAACAGAATCCTTGAGCACCAAAATGTAATATGAATTTCAACACACATACTATACACTGCATAGCTAAACTATTGCAATGACATCAGTAGTTTTGACATGAAAAAAGTTGAGTGAGTTTGCATTTGCATGTACACGTGTGTGTGCATATGTGTGTGTGTGTGTTGCATGTCCATGACGTGAGGCTCTGACCCCAGCAGGACAGGTTGCTCCAGTGGTGAGCACATCCTCACTGTTTCTCCACGTATTAGTGGGAGCAGAAAGTGGACTAGATTCTGCATGTTTAATTAGGGGAGGGATTTACCCTCCAAAAAGGATCCTCAGCAGGGAGGATGGAGGAGCACGCTGGAGGTGGAGGTGGAGGTGGTGATGCTGCTGGTTGTGCACAGTGAACAGCGTTTGTGTTCATCTCTCTCCGTCACTCTCTCACCAGCAACACCCCCCGCCCCGCCCACGTCCTCATCCTGCCTCATGTTTATGTTTCTGGATGTTCGCCTTCTGTGTGTGTGTGTGTGTGTGTGTGTGTGTGTGTGTGTGTGTGTGTGTGTGTGTGTGTGTGCCTTTGGCTCGACTTCTCTGTTCCCACACTGCCCACAGATCATAAACTGGAAGGACACATTGGACAGCAGCTGCCTGTGGTCCAGGCCAGAAAGTCCAGCTCGTCCCGGTCACACTGTCAGGACAAACAGTGGTGCCATAAAGGCTGTAAAGACGTCCCTGAGCCAGGCGAGGCTGCATGCACTTCAGTGATCATGCTGCACGGGTAATGGCACTGACAAGAGAGAGGAAGAGAGGGCGTCGGCATGACGATGACGATGCTGCTGTCTTGATGTGAAAGTCTTTAGAACACACGTTCACAAACGTGCACGGTTAATTTATTTTGAATTCTCTATCTCTATCTCTCTCATATTTGCACATGCCTCTATATTCAAGCCCTCTTATCTAAGAAAATACCTGCTGTCAGCTTGGACCTAGTATCATTACCTTGCATGACAAGACTATTACAAGAGGACGTGTGAGTGAAGTGTGCATGTGTAGTGAGTCCATGCACCACCATAGAGTCTAAATGGAGAGTGAAATACACAACTAGGGCAGATGGAGAGAGAATGAATTACACAGGATAACAGAGGGAGTAATTAGTGTAGAGAGATCACAGCATTAGCAAAAGAAAACCCAGATCTGCATCAGCATTTGACTGCAAACAATTTGGACCAAAAATAAACTTCCCCAACTCACACGCCAGCCAACACTGGTGAGACTGAAACCGGCCAGTGAAACTGACACTCCAGGAAAGGAACACAGGAATGTGGGGGAAAATAGAACTCAGGCATGATCGTGTCGTAATGCTGAAAATGTAATGAAGGCCTGCAAGCCATCCACGGATAAAGCGATGGCATTACAGAGAGCTGCGTGCTTGCGAACGCTCTCCTCAATTGGGGGGAAAAACAAGAAGCAGAAGAGGGAGGCAGGGGTCTTTGTGAGAGCCATTTAGAGGACACTGACTAATACATGTCTGATCTACAGTGTGTGCATTTGTAGTGTAACACAATCTTCATCTTCAGTACAGCAGAGAAGAGTGAGTTGAGCAGCCAGGGGCCAGTACCCTTCTCCATTTGTGAGGCTGGGCTGTCCGTCCTCTTCCTCTTTAGCAAGACACTGTCCTTCATCTTCAGCGAGACACTGTCCTTCACGCTTGCCGTTGTATTTCATTCAGTGTTCATCAATATGCACAAGTCTCCACAGCGCACTTCAGTGACATGATGTTATACACACTTACGGTGTTGAGATGGTACCAGCAAAGCTTCAAGTTCTGTGTTCAGAAAAAATGGCGCCGATCCCATTGGCTCAAAGGTCTTTATCTCTGGATGATACATATTGACCGGATCAGCAGAAAAAATCCTCTAAATGTCCAGAGAAACATCCCTTAGTCAGAAACTTTGTTATTTATCTTATCAATCTATAGCCATGATCCATAAAAAATAATAGTGGTTGTAGTCCAGTGGATTAGTTTCAGTACAAAATCCATTACAGTGAAGCTGCATCCTGGTTCACACACAGGAACCCCAGACAGCCCAGGCTCCCCAGCTCAGATACACACAACCACCTGGCCTTTATGCATCTATCAGTATCAGTCATCATCACCATACATCCACTCAGTCAGCAAGTCAGGGTGTCAGGCTATGACACACATAGTCTATGAACCCATTCATTGGCCAGGGACATCCATAGTACAAAGCTTACATAAAGACACACAAACAATGGTAAAAACTTTCAAAAGACAAGACACACACAAGCAACTCAGCTTCATGCATCGTGTCATTGGCATGGCTGTATTAAGCAACACTGTTTGTACAGTAAACACAGTTCAACGTTTGCACTGGGATCCCAATATTTGCAATAAGGACTCTGTAGACATAGAGGGCAGTCTCAGATACTGTACTGAACTAGAAATCTTTAGCACTACAAAACTGTACATTTACAAAGCAAATTTGTTCAGAAGATGTTCTCCAGTGTCTCCAGGGTTCACACGGTCCCCACACGTCCCTCTCACTCACTGAACTCTCTCTCCCTCTCTCTCATTCTCACCTTTTCCTACACATCTCCAGTCCTCTTTTCTTTGAGGCACAGACGACATAATCCTGGATGAGTAAACCCACTGGTGTGCAGAGAACGCCTGCTTCTCCCCAATCACACTCCCTGAGTCCCACCCTCCGGCAGATCGTACATGCGCTCCTCCACGTCCTCAGTGACACCCCCCCCCAACACCCCCCCAACACTCCTCCTGCCGTATCAGTGTCTGCTGAAGTTACGCTGAAAGGCGTCTCTCACAGGTGGCCATGGTGACAGGTCCTTGCTGTCAAACACAACAGCCTCCGTGAATGATGTAATGCCGTTTTATCCCCCCCCCCCCCACCCCCCACACACACACACACACACACACACACACACACACCACAGCAGGTTCAAAACCTCAAAGTGCCCCGGGGCACTAACTACCAGAGCGGTAACACAAGGAGTATTGTAGATCATCCTCATACAATTATTTCAGCTTAGTGTGTCAACACTAAGGTGAGTAGAAATGTCTGAGGGGGGGTGTGTGTGTGTGTGTGTTTCAGTTAAGTTTAGGATATGGACCTGTGCAGGACTGCTTAGAACACTGATTTATTACACATGTGCTTAGTGACCTGTAGCAGGTGCAGGTGTGAATTTGAAGGTTTCTGACACCATTCACCTCTAATCAACGGGGGAGTAAATCACACCGCCATCCAAGGAAACACTTGGGCCGGACCAAGACAGGTGAGTGTTGCTTCAGCCTCTCATGACCCGGCAGCGTTTGACAGCGCCTGGGCCACTCGAGCAGCGCCGGGGTCACTGGAGCAGCATCGGCAGACAGAGCCAGCGTGAGAAAGTCTGGCATTTCCAGCCACACTCTCCTCATCACTCCTCGTCACTCCTCATCACTCCTCGTGACAAAACAAACGTGGCAAACAAACATGACCTCGAAACCAAGGCCGGAGAGTCGGATGATGGACGGGGAAAAAAGGGGAGGGTGGAAATTGATGTCTGGATCTAGCGGGAAGTCAAGGATGCATCTAAAATCCTTTAAGACTTCCACCACCAAATGTCTCAGCAAAAGCTCTTTAGATGAGAGCTGCAGGATGGAAGGCTGTAGACCACAGAGTCTAGAAGAGACTTCTGCAGTTCCTGATTCAAGGGAGAAACGTATTTACATGTTACATAAACAAGAGAGCCTCATCTATTGCCTTCTTTTAATGAAAAGAAAATTATGAATGTGGAAAGCAGACAGATATAGGCGAAGGTTTTTCAAAAACAATTTATCTTTATTGACATCTTTACAAGACATTTTGCATCAGAAATTCACCGTCTTTGATGTCTTAGTGCTGAACTTCAAAGCACTAACAGACTCACCATATAACTATAGTCATACTTCATTGTCCACAGAAAACAGAGTGTCTTATTGTGTTTTGTGTGTTGTTAATGTTAGCATCTGTGGATGTGTGGGTGTGTAGCACAAGTGTTGTGTTTTCACTAATGAATGTTAAGAGGCTTTAGACTGTACACTCAAAATCCAAACAGCACTTGAATGTTTGTTGTGCTTTAACATCAAACTGCTTCAGTTAAAAAGAACTCAAAATTGCACGGTGAATAAAGACCTTCAATTTTTCTTCCCTGTCCACAAATTTCTATTAAATCAACAGCTTTGAAGAACCATTTCATTTCCTGCGTCTCATCACCATGACGGTGTTCTTCCCCCTGAGAGTTCTGACCCAGACTCACTCCTGCTCCAGTGGGCTGTTCTACACCCCTACCTCCTGCATCCATCTGACACATGAGGCAAACTTCTTGCCAAATGATATATAAACCTGCACAGAGTGAATTAAACGCTGGGATGCACAAAGTTAACTGAAAGCCCCAAACAAACAACAAAAATCTCAACAGGATGCTGAAAATGTATGTTTGTGAGGGCTGGAATGTTTGTGGGTGCAACTATGCTTTTGCAGCAATGGCTTTCTATACATCATCAAGAAAATGTGCCTGTACGTAATCGTGCGCATGCTAAAGGAAGCTCTCACGCGTGCGTAAACGTGTGCGCACTAACGAAAGCTCTCACGTGTACGTATTTGCGTGCATTCGACCGGTTGCTCTGATGTGTACATAAACGTGTACGCGCTAACGAAAGCTCTCGTGTGTATGTAAACGCGTGCATTCTACCGGATGCTCCCACGTATACATGAACGTGTGTGTGCTCTCGCTCACCGATATGGAAATCGCCACGAGCGCTTGAGCAGGCAGCCGTGTTTAAAGTGAATACTAGGAAGCTCGGAGCTCCTTCACAGTGTCATGGAGTCTTGCGGTCCACTGCATCTCCCCACTGTCTCCTCTTACTCCCACACGCCACATCACCAGCGCGGAGGTGTGTGTGTGTGTGTGTTCCCGACCGCGATTCCTGAGCCTCTGCTACCAGCGTGTGGCGTCTGAGACCTCGCCATGGCACACGGCTCTCTTCGGACCGCCGCGTTCCCTGATCCGCAGTGTAGAAATACACAGGACTCCCCATCTAAACAGTACCCGGCTAGATCTCACTCCTAAGCCCTCTACCGCTGGACTAGTGAGTGAGATCAGAAAAGCCACAGCTCTCACATCACTGCTAGGTGTGACTAAAGTACCCAAACAGCACCATTACAGCAGTTCTACTGCTGCCTTCATCATCATCATCATCATCATCAACAATTCAGTCTATTATTAAAATATCTATTTTAATTATTGCTTTAAATGACTTTCATTTTAAAGTCAATGTGCAGCGTCTCTAAAGCTCAATTTAGTCTGCTGTATCCTTCTCTTCCTTTGAGGTAAAATGTCATTACAGCCCAAAAGGTGTGGCAGACTGACGCGCTTAAGAAAACAGGAGAAAAGCGAGAGATTCATACCAGAGTAACACAAGTGAGACGTCCAAGATCCGAAAACCTTGAACTTTAGTGAACGGCAAATAAAAACAGTACATATTAAACACAAATGTAAAATAAAAAATATATGTCAGTTCCTCCAAGAGTCCCAAAAAAACATAATAAATATATTGCATGTAAAAGGAGAAACAAAATGAGGCATGCTGGGTAAAGTCTCTGCCCCTTTATCTTCCTTCTCTTCCCTGTTTTGACGTTTCTGAGAGTGCCACAGGTGTTCACACGTTAGACACACTTTGTGAGTCCCGTGCCTGTCGTATTCCGTACAGCCACTTGATGACCCGAGCGTTCCTCTCAATGATAGAGATGCCGTAGGGCACGCGTCCGCCGGGCCGAACCGGCCCGTCTTCTTCGTCGTCATCATCCCCATAAGTATGGCCGTTGTCTCCGCACTCAGAGCTTGGCGCGCTGACGCTGCGCAGCTTGGAGACGGAGACGATGTCGGAGCTGGCGCGGGCGAAGCACTGCACTCCACCCAAGCCCTCCACCTCGTCCGGGTCCAGGCCGCAGTAGTTGAAGAAGCGCTCGAGGTCGGCGGTGGCTCGCGAGTAGCGGTCGCTCAGGTCCGACTTGGAGCGGTGCAGAGAGGGGCGGTGCCGTGCCGAGCCGGGTCTCGACCCCCGCGAGCTGGCGGAGGACAGGCGGGTGAAGGCGGGCGAGGGCGGGGCCAGGACCAGGGGGCGGGACTGGAGGCGGGGGTGACGGCGAGCGGGTGGGGAGGGAAGGGGTGTGACGGGTGGCTGTAGGGCCCGGGGACGCGGCCTGGGGATGAGCGGCTTGCCCAGGCTTGAGCAGGGGCTGCAGGGGCTGCAGGGGCTGCAGGGGCGTCCTACGGGGCTTCCGCGCCTCCGCCTGCGGCCGCACGTCCACCCGCCGGACCGTCACACAGTTGGGGCTGCCGTAAGTGCCTGGCGCGGGGACTCGGGGGGCTCTGGCCGGGATGGGCGGTGGCCGGCGACCGGGCTCTGGAGGACGTAGATGGAGGTGAGAAGCGGTGTAGGGGTCAGGCGGTGGCAGCAGGTGGGCCTTAAAGCTGAAACCCTGCTGAGGCTCGGCCGACTGTCCGCTGGCCATGCTCCTCCCCCCGGACGAGGGCGAGGAGGCCGAGGGTGAGGAGGGAGCGGGGGACATCAGCTGGGGCCCGTCGGGGATGTTGATGAGGTTGTTGAGGACCTCCAGGTTGAGCTGGGGGCCCCGTCGAGGTCCCTGCGACCCCCCACCTCCGTTCTCGCTGTCTGACGGCCTGCGGGGGACTTTCCGGGCCGGCGGGGTGCTGATCCGGCACTGCAGCGCCATGCCCGGCGACATCAGCGGCTTGCGAATGATGGGTGGCTTGACGGGCTCCTGCCTGGTGAGCGCCACCTGCTGGCTTTTCACGTACTTGGCTTTGTCGGCCTCGAGGCGCTCCACGGCGCTCAGTTTTCGGACCCCGGGCTCAGGGACCTTGCGAAAGTACTCCGGCCCCTTGTTCAGGATTCGGAAAGGCATAGCTGAGGTGAAAGGACCCCCTGCCAGACGCCCATGCGAAGGACGAAGGGTCTCCACCGGCATGACGGCTTAGGTCAGTGATGACGGTTGTGGGCTCAATGGATGTGGGGTGAACCAGAGGCTAACGGTCAGTCTCTGAGCTTCCCAGTGTCCAGCAGCCCAGAAAGGTCTTTTGTACTCACACTTTTCTCACAGTTTCTTTTGCCTGTGTCTCTTAAGCTCTTCTTGCGCCCCTGAGGGCCCCCACCTCCTTTAACTTTTCCAGCCGGGGCCAAAACTCTCCTGCTGATGCTCCTCTTTTCTGCTCCTCTTTTATCTCCACTCTTGGCCGTGCAAGTCACTGAATGGAGGTTTGTGGGAGAGGGTCGCCAGAGGTTGCATTCCACATCGGCCCGGCTCAGTGCCCCACCGCGGCGAGGGCAGACGCTCAAGAGAGCACGGAACTCGCGATGTGATGCGAGCACTGGTTCAGGTGCCAAGTGGAGCCGGCAAAACACAGTGGCACTCCTCCCTGTCTCTCTCTCACACCCACACACACACACACACACACACACACACACACACACACACACACACACACACACACACACACACACACACTGGATGGCTACCACAAACTCTTCAGAAGCTTGTATTCCAATGATCCTCCTCTTTGGGCTGTGGTCTCCTGGAACAGAAAGAGAGAGAGACGCAATCAGAAAAGAGGAGAAGAAAGAGAAGGAACTTCACTGGCTCCCACAGCTCCACACATATAAAGCACACTGGAGCACTGTGGAACAAATGGGGCAGACACTTGGCTTTAATGCACTGCCTAACTCCTCCTACTACACTCCCCGAGCCTCCAGATGCTGTCTGGCTGAACAGCCAATCAGCAGAGAGAAAGGAGCTCAGAGCATATAAGAGAAGAAAGGGGGAGAGGAGTGCATTCCAATTGGCTGACAGCAAAAGCTCTGACCAATTGTTCCCTTCCCCCTGAACACAACAAACACGCCTACTGAATTTTCATTCAAATGAAATTATTTGAAAGACAACAAAAAAGAAAAAGAAAAAGACAGCTGCAATATTTTACATTCAGTTGCATCAAATACAACAAGGCTTTTTTTGAGGGGGGGGGGGCGTATTAATCTCCTCCTCTCCTTCATTTGGGCAGTATTCTTGAGCACATAAAGGGCTTTGTGCACTGTCCATACACAGCAAATTACAGGCAGATTATCATGGTTAATACACTGGGCCCAGGCACGTTCACACGTCAACACACTTATGAGCAACACTTTTGACTCAGACAGTCCAAACTAGACCAGAAGACCAGAACTGGACCAGAACTAGACCGACGGCCACTCCAGCTGCTCAACACTGACGCTGGAATTGTATTTTGTCACAACTTTAGAATCCACGGTCTCTGTTGAGTTAAGAGGCTAATTTGCATTATCCCTCTTTTTCTTACACTACCAATGATTTCTGTTACGTGATGGCAGACACCAAGAGACTCACTGCCTGCCCTTCATCATCCTCATCATCATATTCAAGCGCACAGTTTAAATTAATCGTTTTATGTCCAGCTGAGTCTGTGAAGCCGTGTGCCCGTCACACGTTCTCAGTAGAAAGAGACAGATTTGCAAACGGTGTGAGCTAACTGAAATCCTGAACACTGCCATGACATGAGAGGTAGGATAGAAACGCACGAAGGGAAGATGCTAGAGTGAACACATGAATCATTATGATTCATAATCATTATGATTCACATGCAGAAGACCAACCCAGAAGTCCATTATAACGGCCTGTGGGGGCGAATACTGTTGTGGCCCGAACACAAGAAACATCAGAATGTAGAATATGTACACAACATGTGCAGGTTTACATTCAAATAAATTGATGATGTGCATGAAGATAGCTGGACTTTTCTCAGGAAGACCATGAAAGTCTATGTGTGATTCCATGTGTGGTAAAAATGTGTGCATCACACATGCATGCGCTTCTGTACTCCTCAGGACACTTAGGCACAGTAATAATTAATATACATGCAGGTGAAAGTCTGTGGTGCTGACACACCCCCCACAAATGTTCAGCTGTTGCTCAGTGCCAGGGCTTTTAATAGAAGACACAGTTGCTCAGGATCCAGCCAGGCGAGAAATGCTGACAGGGGACCCAGTACCCTTCATACACTACGCCAAGTAACCAAAACACCCACACAGTCATGGTCACCAACGCACAACGCTTACACACCCACAGAGGACAGCAGTGAGAGGCCTGGGTGGGTCAAGACTACTACATCCATTCTAGCACAACACAAGTATTACATTGATCACAACAGCCTAACAGACAGCTACACAAAGAGTGTGTACATTATAAGTAGTATGCACGTACACACACACAAACACACACTCACATGCGCGCGCGCGCGCACACACACACACACGCACACACACGCACACACACACACACACACACACACACACACACACACACACACACACACACACACACCTTAACAATGGTTTATAGTTACACAACACAGCTGTTCTGGACTATTTTCTACCTCTGTTTTGTCTTCTAACCTCTTTTAATTCCCTAGTTTTATTCTAAATCTTTGTTTTCAGGTAGTGTACCCCTCCCACCACACACACTCCTTATTGTGTGAGTCATCGCTCCTCATAAGCCCGTCAGTACTGGAGGTACAGGTCAGGTCAGAACCTCACTGCAGGCAAGTGAGTCAGGCAAGCACAGGTACGAATGCACGAGTCATGGGGAAGTGTTCTGTGACATCACAGCTTTTTTTTTTTTTTTTTAACTTTGTTTTTATTGACGTTCCATTTCAAATGAAAAACATCTACATACATGTATATTCTCAAATACAATGAGTATGTTAATATACTCAATCTACATACATTTGTATATTTAAATACAGTCAGTATGTTACAAGTAAATCAAACGGAGATGACCAAAAAAGAACCAAACAAATAGACAAAAGAAAAGAACAATAACATTAACAGTTGGCCTATTTAACAATGGGTTGTTTAGTAGCTATGGTGTAAAGTATAGAAATTACATTGCATTCAACATTTCTGTATAATGTATCCATTTCACCCAGTTTCTTTCATATAATTCTTCCTTCAGTTTCAATTTATATGTCATCTTTTCCATCCCTTGGATTTCCTTAATAATAGTAACCCATTGCCCTTTACTCGGTATGTCCGGTTTCAACCAATTTTTTGTAATAGACTTTTTACTTGCAATGAGAAGTATTTTAACCAAATATTGGTCTTCAATAGATACAGACCCTTCCAGATGCCCAAGGTAAAGTAGCTTGAAAGTAAAAGGGACATTGTAACTTAACACCTCACACAGATCATCATGTACCTGTCGCCAAAATGGTTCTAGTCTCTTGCAACTCCAAAAAATGTGTGTGTGATGTGGTGCCTTTTCTCCACATTTTCTCCAACATTGTTGTTGCTGTGAAGTTTGTTTGTTTGTTATTTGAGGAGTGATAAAAAAGCGAATCTGATTTTTCCAAGCAAATTCCCTCCATTTATGTGATTGTGTTGTAGTTTGATGATTTTTCCACATCTCAAACCAGGTTTCATCTAGAATCTCCTCCTCCATTTCTTTCTCCCATTTAGATTTTATGTATATTGTGGAGTGTTTTCTACTTTCCAGTAGACATAGATATAGTTTTGAGATTGCTTTTGGGGTATGTCTCTGGTAAGATGTTACCAGGATTTTAATGAGAGGATGTACCTCATCTTTTTTAATCTTTTTAATGTAATAGTCCCTTGTTTGTAGATACCTAAATAGATCTGCATTTACTAGGCCAAATTTATCTTTCATTTCCTGAAAGCTTACTATATTCCCCTCCTTTGTAATAGTGCACATTGCAGTTATACCTTTGTCTACCCAGTGTCTGTACGTTATGTCAGTGGATCCTGGTGTAAAATTTTTGTCATACGCTATCCATTTTAGAAGGCTTAATCCATCATCTAATTTTAACTGTTTTACAACAGAGTGCCATATATCTAAAGTAAAAGATGTTATTGGATCCATCTCTTCCCTAACTTGAAGGGGTAGTTCCTTCTCACCAATGAATGTTTGAACAGGGCATTTATAGTTACTTATTTCTATATCCTTCCAGTGAGCTACAAAATTAGTACAGCACCAGTTCAATAATGGACGTACTTGAGCTGCAATAAAATAGTCTCTTAAGTTTGTGAGTGCGAGTCCCCCCCTGAGCTTGGGTAATTGGAGAGTGGTAAAGCGCACTCTAGGTCTTTTACCCTCCCAAATAAATCTAGATATTAATTTGTCCCACTTTGTAAACTGTATTTGTGGTACTTGTATTGGAAGTGATTGGTATAAGTATAATAGTCTGGGTTGGATATTCATCTTGACTACATTGATCCTGTCATCACAGCTTTTATCTTTTATCATGAGTGGAATAAACACGCACGCACGCACACACACACACACACACACACACACACACACACACACACACACACACACACACACAAACTAAAACACACACACAAATACATACACACACACACACACACACACACACACACACACACACACAAACTAAAACACACACACAAATACATACACACACACACACACACACACACACAAACTAAAACACACACACAAATACATACATACACACACACACACACACACACACACACACACACACACACACACAAACTAAAACACACACACAAATACATACACACACACACACACTAACTAAAACACACACACAAATACATACACACACACACACACACACACACAAACGCAAACACACGCTCACGCATACACACTCTCAAACATGCTACCAGCACCGGTGCTTTAAACCACCACTAAAAACAGTGGAGACTGTGGGTTATCTCCACCAGTCTAAGGCTGGAGAGGGAAAGAAAATGACAACACACATTCCAGCTGAGAAACACTACATGCTGTAATTACAGGGGAAATTCTGTGACTGGAAGCAATTTGGTACTTTTACAATATCTATCAATTATTGCCTGGAGTAGAACGGGGCAGATGAGAGAGAGGAAGAACAGAAAAGGACATGGAAGATCAAATGAAGGGGAAAGAACAGAAAATCTAGAAAGAGAAATGAGTGAGAGATAGATAGAGAGAGAGACAGGCAGAAAGGAAAATGGCTGCACACGGGTTGTTTTTACAATTCACGGAGGAATTCCTGGAGATAACGCCCCCTAAATGACAAGGAGTAAAAATAAATAGTCTCTGGCCCACAGAAGCCAGGCGTGGACCACTGATGAGAGGTTTCTTGAGGTCAGTGAAAGTGAGAGAGGTTCATTTGAAGTGGACGAGGGGTTACAAACCAGCAAGTGGCAGCGTTATCTGGACCCTGATTGTCCTGCTCAGCGAAGATTGCAGGACTGGTGTGGCCCGCCCTGCTGGACTCTACACTAAATAAACATGAGGCTGGGAGAGAGTGCAGGAGCTGGGAGAGGTACGGCTTACCTCTGCTACGTGATCTCGGGCATTCGCGCATTGTTGAGAAGTACGGCATTTCAGATTTGTAGAAGTGACCGTACCCACTTCGGAAGAGCACAGGATCAAAGCCACCCGGATAGCCTAGCCTTGCTAATAAAAAGCAGGTCAACATGGAGGCGTCGAGTAACGTGTAAATTAAACTCAGGTGGAGTCCGCGACTGCCCTGCAGGACACAGATAATGGGAGCTTACTACCTCACAAACATACAAGCAGAAACTTTAAAAGGTCATCTCTATCAGTCCCACCACCACCAAGATCAGTGATAAGATGTGATAAAGACTCCTCAGTCCACCTCAGCGTCATTATGTGATACTACGGACCTGAACATCATCCGTTATCCAGCCCCTGTGTTTGCTCTCTGGGGCTCTGGGAGCCTTTCTACACTTTCAGGTTTTGTGCTAAAGATTATCAGTTGCTTTATATGGCAGCAGACACTATTACACCACCTTGAGTTCTGCACAGATGTCTGGATCGTTTACATTTTCACTCTTCTCTGTAACTGGGTGGAGTGTAATCTACACTGCAATAAGCTCTGAATACACTGGTCATGCAGTGCAGTCTAAACCTCCAACTCATGATTTTCACATTTCTACCAGTGCTGGAAGTTTAGGCTGAGGAACCCTAGAGAGACCCCAGCGTTAAGCACTGTGACCCCAGCGTTAAGCACTGTGACCCCAGCGTTAAGCACTGTGTAGCACGTCTGTCTCAGTGAGAGGTGATCAGAAGACCTTCCAACTGACCCGCTGGAGAAAGAGTGTGATACCTCAGAGGTGCGCTCACACCACTGCCATGACAACCAATCCGTAAGGACTCAAACATTCAGCCAGAATCTGTCCTGTGTTCTGGGTCCATATCTACTGCATTCCCCTATCTGTGAACGAAGGAGGGGTGTGTGGGTAGGGTGGGGTGGGGGGGGGGGGGGGGGGGGGGGGGGTTTATAAAGAGCTCTATAATGGCCCCATTCTCACATTCCACAATGCAGCGAAGCACAATACAGCTGCTTCTTACACCCACAGCAGGACAAAGTCAACTCTGACCTCTGAACCACCAGAGCGTCAAAGAGTTGTTGTAGTGGTGGAGAGCCTGACTCTTCATCCTCCCAGCGGACAGTGAGGACACCGAAGCCCCCAGGACATTCTCAACACTCACCTCCCCATTCATAATCACGCTTAGTGCATTTGCACTGCCAAAAAAGACCACAAATCTCTCTAAATACCAAATGAAGACATCAGCATAACCATGCGTGTGTGTAATCGTTATTTTTTTTGTTCCAGACACATTCTTGAGTACATCTCTAAGGCCAAAGATTCAGCTGCAAACGTGTGTATCGCTGGATGAAGGGTGGAGGAGGAGGGGCGTGGAGGAGGAGGGGCGTGGAGGAGGACCCCCCCACCCCTCATTATTGGGTTGTAATAATCAAATAAGAGCAGGTGGTGCAGCTGCCCTCCGCACCCATAACCGAGCCCCTCCTCCTGACGAACCGCCACTTACGGGCATCAGTCCAAATTAGAGGAGCAGAAAACATTACTCAGGGCCTCCAAAACCCAATAACAGAGGAAGAGGTCCCAGAATGTTGGGATGAGTAATACGAGCGTGTCGAACCTCTGGCGTGGTGCTAACTGGCGCGGATATGAAGCAGCGCTGAGCCCTTCCCACAGCCCAGTGAGTCTGCGGCCGCACATTCTTCTCATTCCCTCCCATCACGCGCTGCCAAGCCCTCTCACTGAGCCTGGAGATAAGGCAGCTCAATCGGGGCCCTCAGGGGCCCAGACACACCAGGGCCTCGCCCCCCCCTCAGGGGCCCAGACACACCAGGGCCTCGCCCCCCAATCAGGGGCCCAGACACACCAGGGCCACGCCCCCCCATCAGGGGCCCAGACACACCAGGGCCTCGCCCCCCCATCAGGGGCCCAGACACACCAGGGCCTCGCCCCCCCCCTCAGGGGCCCAGACACACCAGGGCCTCGCCCCCCCCCATCAGGGGCCCAGACACACCAGGGCCTCGCCCCCCAATCAGGGGCCCTGACACACCAGGGCCTCGCCCCCCCCCTCAGGGGCCCAGACACACCAGGGCCTCGCCCCCCCCCATCAGGGGCCCAGACACACCAGGGCCTCGCCCCCCCCCATCAGGGGCCCAGACACACCAGGGCCTCGCCCCCCCATCAGGGGCCCAGACACACCAGGGCCTCGCCCCCCATCAGGGTGGTAATGCAACCTGAAGGCCACCAGGATGGAACAATGGACAGACACATTAGACCAAGGTGGACCATTAGACCATCAGAGGGCCGTTAGTGGACCAATAGCTCCCCTGGGTCGGGCTGTTGTTTTCTTGATGTTGTCTTAAGGGCAGGTCATCAAGGTGGCTGGGGTCAGCGTGAACTTTGAACTAAAACACACCATTGGCACAGATTTCTTCTTATCGCCTTAGCAACCAGGCAGACTGTCAGCAGCAGAAAAATGACACCGTCCCTAGTGAGGTGTTGATCAAGAAGGACGGCGGACAAACCGTCCAATCATCTTATCGGTTATGACCATGGTGGCCTTGTACATCCTGGCAACGGACATGAGACACATGGCTCTGCGCTGCACGCACAAGCTCTAACCCTGAGGGCAAACCGTGATGGGATGACAGCTGACGATTGTTGATGCGCCACACAAAACCAGCTAAGGCTGGAAATATGAAACAACAACAACAACAACAACAACAGGATTGGATTGCTTATACACACATAATCACTATATATATTATATATATGTGTGTGTGTGTGTGTGTGTGCACTAGAACACACGTACATATGCACATGCACACACTTGCAGATATAATGACAGAGTCAGGGTGGTGTTGCAAGCATCCTAACGTCTCAGCAGCCTCTGCTGGTTGCCCTTACTCACCCCCCTCCACCCCTCTCCACCAGTTACCACAACCAACGTTCACCTCTCACACACACCCACACCCACACACACACACACACGACATGAACAAACAACTATATACCACAAAACCTATGAAAACATTCAGTGGCTCTCAAACTGTAAGGCAACCCTGATTAGCTCTAATCTGTTTACGCAGAATCGAATGACTGACCCTGGAATGTCAATCACAGTGGACCTTAGACAAGGAGGCCAGTGCCCCAGTAACAGAAGAGGCATCCATCTGTTTTCCTATCCATGTGAGGAGGATATGCCAACATAACGCAAGCATACACTCGCACGTGCACACGTGGACACACACACACACACACACACACACAGCTCCCCACTCTTGACTCATTTGCTGGTTATTGTTGACACTCATTTGGGAGAAGCACTCACAGAACTTAGGTACTTAGCAGTATGAACACAACGCATCTATAAATGAGAAAAGGCTAATCTGATGTATGAGAGCCTCTTGTGCCTACCGGCATGCTAATAAATCCACCATTATAACCAAGGCCCATTTATGAAGGCAAGATAAGAAAATTCCAAGGGCAGACTGTGGTTAAGTAGAGAGGGTTTTTGTCACCTCTGACACAAACTGGAGTTTAACGAGCAATAGCTTATCCTCACTTATCAAGTGGTAACGCACCCCCCAACGATTCAATACAGGCACTCATTAACATTCTGGGAATGATGTCAATTACTAAAAGATTTATGCGCTCTGCTCTAAATAACAGCAGGCAGTTCAAAACTGTTTGGTTGCTTCTACCTTTAGTGCAAAAAGAAAAAGAAAAGAACTAACCCAAAACACTGGGTCGTTTTTTTTTTTTACAGAAAAAGTCCGTATAGAGTTACTTGAGAGATTACTTCACCAGTCTCAGTTACATTACCTCAGACAAACAACTCAGTCTTTACATACTGTCATAGATTTCTAATGAGCTATTTCTGTGCAGAAACTTACCGAAGGAGGAATGAAGAGTTGTCAGGCTAAAGAGAGCTACAGCGAGAGCTGAAAGTCCTTTTTGAGAACAGACACCGGCTGAGGAACTAGTGTCACCCTGAAGAGGCGAAGCGTGTGAGGGAGTCCTTGTCTGTGCAAACCAGCCCACAACTCAAATGCCCCTCCCTTCCTCTGCCTGACCCCGCCCACTATGACCAATCAGCATGGCCGTTGGAGTGCAGACAGGAAGACCATGTGATACACAGTAACTTGTGTACAGATGTTCCACTGCCCGCCCACCACCCCCAGTCCCTCGAGCACCACCACCTTCTTACACCTCAGTGTTACTGTTGAGGAAGTGATACAACACGTTCGGTCCGCTTCATCAAAGAGCCGGAGGAAAGAGTCACAGAAACAAACCAACAGGGTTCTTATAAGGATATCCTGCTATTAGGCAAGCTGCTCTCCCTATGGGATTAACCAAGCAGGACTGAAAAGAACTGTCTGTCTCTTCGGGATGTGCATATATATATATATAACACACACACACACACACACACACACACACACACACACACACACACACACACACACACACACACACACACACACACACACACACACACATATATAACTTATAAATATATATATTTTGTAAGTTATATATATATAAATGCCTACATTTTATGTGTGTGTGTTTCCATTTTTAGCGCCAGCCCCACATTAAGTACAGGATCTTTCAGGATCGGTACAGAGCTGCTCTCCTATGCGGTGGCCAGACTGAAAGGATAGTGGAGGCGGTGGGAGGTGGTTAATGGATCCACACACACACACACACACACACACACACACACACACACACACACACACACACACACACACACACACACACACACACACCACTAACGCTGTAGTCACCTGCTTTTTGTCAGTCATGTGACTCTACGGTAATCACATCTGAGTGATCTGAAAGAACCTGATGAGGTTTTCATCAACTGTCAATCGTGCCTACACACGCTGGACGGGATGACGCTCGTTAATGAGATGTTTAACGAGGAGGCTTGTTCCATACAGGCAGCACGGGTCATCGCAGCGTGAGCGTGGAGTCAGTCAGTGGCCCATCAGGTGGTTGTGTGGTGGTCTTCTCCATCCTACAGACTTTGAAACACACACCACCAGTGCCAGGGGGCCCACACCAGAGCAACACAATGAGCTCCAATCCTACTGAACAGCGGCTGTGGAAACGCATCTCCATGGGAACAGGTGATACGCGGTGCACGGTGAAGCCGGAGGGTTCCGCGGGTGCCCGGATCAGGACTCAGCAGAACGGAGAGTACAGACGGCAGGCTTCCCGATTCATCACGGAGAGCACACGGAGTCCGCGGCTTACGTGAGAGGAAGGCGAATGTTAACGGGAAGAGACCACACCTCCCCGAGATGGCGGCATGGAGCTTAGTGCAAACTCTCCAAGCAGGAGGATAAGCTGTACTGACCTCTGAACTCTCACCTTCCTCATTTCCAGACTGTAATTTCATCCCTGCACAAACTGCTAAGATGTCCGCAGAGCCAGAGAGGCTGGGGGGAAGGGTGCCGTTTGTCACTGGTTGTCGCCCCCGGAGACAGAAGCACCGAGGTGTCCTGGCATTAATCTGGAGTGGCAGTCTTTCACAACGAGGGGATTACAGAGAGAAAGTTCTGGGTGCAGGATTACCACCAGAGATCATCTTTATTAAGAAGATAACAGGCCATGCTTTGGGCTCTATCATACACATGCACACGTGAGACAGCCACACACACACACACACACACACACACACACACAACTCACATGTGGACACTCCGTTTGTAACTCAGATTCCACATAGGCATGTCGAGGCAGGTTTCTACACTTGAAGATCAGCTTTCCCACACCCAGTCTTCAATAAATACACAAGCCCATAATCAGAGTCTCTCCTGTCACACTGCACACTGCAGGAAGACTCACACCACAAAAGGATGAATAGCTGGTGACTCACTCACACTGACAGCTCACAGTCTCTCAGCAGGCAGCTACGACTAAGCTGCTGTGTAAATTGTCACTGGAGTCTTATAGATTAACCGAAACAATTTATTACTCTTAAGGTAAAAAAAAAAAAGCAGACGGCACGTGAAACACCACACACACACACACACAACCACACACACACACACACAACCACACACACACACACACAACCACACACAAACACACACACACACACACAC